>NW_028090025.1:0-480770 GCF_014824575.4 Sturnira hondurensis | reverse complement strand
ATTGAGCTTATGCCAACAACTCAAGAGATGCTAATCCACTTCAATTTCTTTTCTCCTCTAACACAGGGATCAACAGAGCCCCAGAATACCTTCCAGCTCCTAAGTACCTTTTCCTTATGGGAAGTGCTGTATTTTCATAACAAACTTTTCTTTCATTCCTGCTCCAGCTATTCAGGGTAACATAAAACTTCTTGTCAAACACGTTTTAAAATAAAATCAATTCTTTATATTGTTCTGTTCTGTTAAATACAATCCAACCTCATTTCCACTCCCACTCTAGTTCCTGGCTAGATTATGTCGAGCCTCCTGTTGGATACTGTATTTTAAGGTAACACCATTTTCATAATGTACTATCTAGAACCACTTGTGATTATGGAAAAAAGTCCCTACTTTGCACTTCATCTAAACTCTGGATCTCTTCACTGACAGCATTTGGACAATGCCACGACGAATTTCCTTGGTCTTAATGCTATACACAATGGGGTTGACAAGGGGTGGGAAGAATAGGTAAGCATTGGCCATCAGAGAATGCAGCAAAGGGGACACATGGTGTCCAAAGCGGTGCACCATTGATAAGCCGATCATAGGCACGTAATAAACGAGCACAGCACAGATATGTGAGCCGCATGTGCTCAGAGCCTTCTTACGCTCCTCCCCAGTGGCAATATTCAGTACTGTGTGAAGTATAAGCCCATAGGAGACTACAATGAGCAGTGAATCCAGCCCAAAAGTGGTGGTAACAATAAAAAGCCCATAGATATTATTGATAGAAATGTCCCCACAAGGTAGATGGATGAGGTTGGGGTGAAGGCAATAAGAATGGGAGAGGACATTATGGCCACAGAAGGGCAGGCGCCGCAAGAGCATGGGCAATGGGGCCATGAGCACAGTGCTTTTCAGCCCAATGACGGCTCCTGTGCCAAATATGCGGGGCAGGGTTAGGATGGCTGTATAGCGCAGTGGGCTGTAAATAGCCACAAATCGATCAACGGACATGGCCAGCAACACAGCTGACTCCATAATGGAGAAAGAATGGATGAAGAACATCTGAAGAAGACATTCATCAAAGCTAATCTCAGTGGTGCCAAAAAGGAAGATGCCTAGCACTGTAGGTAGAGTGGATGCAGAGACACCAATCTCAGCCAGTGCCAACATGGCAAGAAAGAGGTACATGGGTTGGTGTAGAGCTGAGTTCATTCTGATGACATGAAGAATGGTGCCATTCCCAAGGAAGATGATAATGTACATCAGGCCGAAGGGGATGGACATCCAGATGTGCTCTGCCTCCAGCCCTGGGATGCCAACCAGAATGAATGTTGTAGGTGAGAACTCCAGGGAGCTATTGGAGTTCTTCATGTTGAAATCTCATTCCGTGGGGTCAGTGCTACCTTGAAAATTACAAACAAACTAGTGAGATAACATTATAATAGAGAAAGACACCTGGACACTGAGGGAAGGGAAGAAGAAAACAAAGCTCACAGATACAGGTGGCCAAATGTCTCATATCTGAAAACTGATAGGTGACCACCATCATGAAATTCCTGCTATTAAAGGGGTTGTAGTCTCCATCAGAGAGAAGTTCATGACTGGTAGAAAATTATTCCTTTGAGTTGTAGTTCTCCTTGGATCTACTAAGGGTGAAACGATTGCCTTGTCTTGATATGAATATGCCTGACTCTAGAAGGCTTCTGGGAAGACTGTCATGCAGAGGCAATTTCAGCATAAGATATGGAATAATATCGGGTGAACAGAAATATTATTGATAAACATATAGACATAGGTCAAAACCACAGTGTATAAAAGCCAGCTAAAACATTTCAATACTTGATAAATAAATACAGATATCCTTGAGGTCTAAAGCAAAACTGAGAAGTGGCAGTGGCTGGAGCCTGGAACAAGTGACTGGAAAATTAAAATAGAAAAGAATGCAGATTGAACCCACATGGGTTTCCACTGTCCTGGGTCTTGAAATGACTAGTAAGTGACCGGAAAGATTATGTGTAAAGAAGAGAATCAGATTATCTTTTCAAAGAACCAACTCCTGGATTCATTGATCCTTAGAATTGTGCTTTTAGTTTCTATGTCATTTAATTCTGCTCTGATCTTGGTTATTTCCTTCCTTGTACATAGCAGCACAATTCACGATAGCCAAGAGTTGGAAGCAACCTAGATGCCCATCGGTTAATGACTGGATCACAAAACTATGGTACATTTACACAATGGAATTCTATGCTGCAGAAAGGAAGAAGGAACTACTACCCTTTGCAACATCATGGATGGAACTGGAAAGCATTATGCTGAGCGAAATAAGCCAGGCGGTGAAAGACAAATATCATATGATCTCACCGTTAACAGGATTCTAAACAAACCAAACATGCAAGCAAAATACAACCAATGACACTCATATATGGAACAGGCTGCAGGGTCCAGAGGGGAAAGGGGAGAGAATTATAGGGGAAAAGGGGATGGACTCACATGAACAAGTATAAAGGACACATGGACAATAACTAAGGGTGGGGGGTGGAAAGGGGAGGGAGGCGGGGAGCATGGGGTGGGGGGCGGGCAGGGTTGGGAATATAAGACAGAAACCTGTACGTGAACAAGAATTAAATAAAAATTATATAATAAAATAAAATAAAATAAAATACAAATTAAAAAAAAAGAAGAAAGTTAGGATTCCTTTTTCATATGATATCTGTGATGTTTACCAAAGTAACTTCTTGAATTCTATTTTACACAATAAAGTTACTTCTTTAAAAAAAATATCACAAGAGACAAGGAAGGACATTATATAATGACAAAAGGGTCAGTTCACCAGGAAGATATAACAACTACAAATACATATGCAGCCAACATCAGAGCACCAAAATATATAAAGCAAATGCTGAGAGAATAGAAAGGAGAAAATAGCAACATAATAATATCACAAAATTATAAAACCTTGCTCCCAATAAAAGAAGGAAAACTAGAAAACTCACAAATATGTGCAAATTTTTAAAATACTATTCAAATTTTTATTTGTGTTCAAGTATAGTTGTCTCCATTTCCTCTCCCCCCACTCCCCATACTACAGCCATCCCCACCTCCCACTCTTGATCCTACCCCACTTTGGCCTTGTGCATGTGTTCTTTCTACATGTTCCTTGACAATCCACTCTTGATTAACTAATGGGTCAAATAAATTAAAAGAGAAGCAGAACATACCATGAGACAAACAAAAATGAAACCAAAACATAACAAAATTTATGGTATGCAGCATGAAGAGTACTAAAGAAGTTTATAGTAATAAATACCTACACTAAAATAAAGAAGAAAAACCCCAAATAAAGAACTTAACTGTACACCCTAAGGAACTAGAGAAAGAACCAAGACTGAAGTTAGCAGGAAGAAAAATAATACAGATTAGAGCAGAAATAATCAAAACATAGATTACAAAAATAATTTTTAAAAATCAACTAAATTAAAAGCTATTTTTTAAAGATCAACAAAATTGACTACCTATTGAATTGACTAAGAATATAAAAGAGAAGACAAATAAAATCAGAAATGAAAGAGAACACATTAAATCTAGTGCCACAGAAATAAAAAGGATAAAAGACTACTGTGAACAATTCCGTGCCAACAAAGTGGTTAATCTGGAAAATAATAATAAATTCCTAGAAACACACAATCTACACTAACACTAAATGATGTGGAAATAGACAATCTGAACAGATTTATAACTAGTAATGCAATTAAATCAGTAATAAACCCCCCCCCCCCAAGAAAGCACCAGAACCAGATGGCCTTCTGGGTCAATTCTAACATTTAAAGAATAATTAAAGTCAATCCTTCTCAAACTCTTCCAAAATATTAAATAAGAGGAAGCACTTCCAAAGTAGTTTTATAGGGCCAGCATTACCCTCATAGCAAAAATAAAAATAAATTTTAAAAAAAGGACTTTACAAAAAAAGAAAACTACAGGACAAAATACCAGCTGACTACAGATGCAAAAATCCTCAACAAAAAACTAGCAAGTTGAATTCAAAAGCATATTAAAAGGGTTTTACACCATGACCAAATGGTATTTATCCCTGGGACATAAGGATGGCTCACCAAATGAAAATCAATAATTGTGAAACATCACATTAACAGGACGAATAATTAAAATCACATGATCATATCAATTGAAGCAGCAAAGCAATACAAAATCCAACACTCTTTCATGATAAAAATGCTCAATAAACTAGAAATAGGAAGAATTTACCTAAATATACTAAAGACCATATAGTAAAAGTCCACGGCTAACCTCACACTCAACAGTTAAAAACTGAAAACTGTTACTCTAAGATTGGGAAGAAGGTAAGGACGCCCACTTTCTCACTTCTACTCAACAAAGTAATGACCAAGTCCTAGTGAAAAGAATGAAATAAAAGGTATCAAAACTGGAAAGAAGCAAGTATAATTATCTCTGTATATGAAATTATCCTATGTGTAGAAAGAAAACCCTAAAGACTTCATAATAAAACTGTTAAGAGTAATAAACAAATTCAGTAAAGATGCAGGATACAAAATCAACATACAAAAATGACTAGAATTTCTAATAACCTGTCTACTAAAGAAATAAAAAATTCCATTTACACTAGCATAAAAATGCATAATATATTTATAAATAAAGACTTATACACAGAAAACTATAATACACTGATAAAAAATATTTAAAAAGACACAGATAGATGAAAAGATATTCCATACTAATATTGTCAAAATGTCCAAACTACCAAAAGCTATCTATAGATTTAATGCAATTCTTATTAAAGTCCAAATAGCCATTTGGGACCAATGCAAAAAAAAAAGTCCTAAAATTCATATGGAATCACAAGAGACCTCAACTAGACAAAGCATTATTGAAGAAGAACAAATTAGAAGGCATCATGTTTCCTGATTCCAAACTACAGTTAACAAAATAGTATGGCACTGGCATAAAAAAGACATACTGATCAGTGGAACAGAATAAAGAGCCCAGAAATAAAACACACATTTATGAACTGATCTTCAATGAGGGGGGTGGCAAGAATACACAATGGAGAAATGATAGTCTATTCAATAAACTTTGTTGGGAAAACTGGATATCCAGTGTAAAAAAAATGAAATTGGATACTTACTTTACACCATACAAAAAAAACCACTTAAAATAGATTAAGGACTTAAAAATAAGACCTGGAACTCTAAAACTCCCAGAAGAAAACAAAAGAAAAAGCTTTTTGGCACTGGCAATGATTTCCTGAATATAACATTAAAAATATAAGTGAGGATATCCAAGATGGAGGCAGAATAGGTAGAAGCTGCACTAACCTGCCCCCAGGATCAAACTGGAATTACAACTGAATTAAAGAAAAATCATCCTGAATAACCAATGAAGACTAACTGGAGGGAAGCCTTATAATCAAGGCCTTACAGAAAAAAACATTTCACCATAGTGAGACTGGTAGGGAGTGCAGAGGAGGTGCAAGAGGGTCGGCTGGGCTCCCACGGGCAGCAGCTCACATACCAGAGCGATGTCTCAGTGGAGGGGGATTCCTCAGAGAAGTGTGGGCTCTAAACCCAAGCTTGGCTCCCCAGACTACAGCAACAGAGCAGGGAAAAGGACCCAAATAACATCTGACTGTGAAAAGCAGTGGGGTTTCTGTGGGGAGATGACTGAAGACACAGAGAGCCTCTTAAAGGGCCAATGCACAAAATTGCATTTGCAGCCACTTAACCTGGGCTCCAGCAGGGAAAGGGCAGAGTGGACTAGAGATGTGTGAGGAGAGTCTGGGGTTGGTGGCTCTGGGGAGAGCTGAAGGGACTGCCAACAGGATCCCTGTGCTGATTTATTCCCCATACTGCAGAAGCCATCTTTCTCAGGCACAGCACTCCCTTCCAAGTGGTATCAGCCTGAGGGGAAGCAATAGCCTCACCTGCAGTAATCCCTCTCTCCCTACCCTGTGAAGCTTAAACTGTAAGAGTACGGCGGGAGGCAATTTCAGTGTTTAAACTGAACAGCACTGGGGGAGGGGGGCAGGGCTGGGAATATAAAACAGAAAACTGTACTTGAATAAGAATTAAATAAAAAAATTAAAAAATAAACTGAACAGAAAGACTGCAGGTGAAGGTGGATCTGTGGGAGCTTTGAGACTTGAGCTGACTCTCTTCAGACAGGTGGTGGTAAAGGAAGGCATTGGTGAGCAGCTTGGTTCTTTCTGCACACAAACAGACCCAACAGAGGGAACCACAAGCTGTGGATCACCGATAGCTCCAAACAGGTTGACCATGACCAGTCACAGGTAGTATCTGGCATTGGTCTGCACCAGTCATTGCTGATCTACTTAATACATAGAAACAAACACAAAGAGGCAGCTGAAATGGGAAAACAAAGAAATAGGCACCAAATGAAGAACAAGAGATTTCTTCAGAAAAAAAAAGGTAAATGAAATGGAGACAAGCGATTTATCAGTTTATAGTAATGATTATAAGGATACTCAACGGCATGAAAAAAGACACAGAAACAATAAAAAAAGTCCAGTCAGAAATAAAGGATGCAATATCTGAAATAAATAATACATTGGAAGGAATAAACAGTACATTAGATGAAGCTAAGGATCAAATCAGCAAGTTGTAAGACAAGATAGAAAGAAACAAGCAAGCCAAGCAGCAAAAAGAAGAAAGAATTTTAAAAAATGACAACAGTTTAGGAAACCTTTGGGACAACACGAAGCATAACAACATCCACATCATGGGAATACCTGAAGAAAAAGAGAGTGAGCAAAGGATCGAGAACCTCTTTGAAGAAATAATGACTAAAAACGTCCCTAACATGGTAAAGGAAAAAAGACACACAAATCCAAGAAGCATAGAGAGTTCTAAACAAGATGGACCCAAAGAGGCCCACATCAAGACACATCATCATTAAAGTGAAAGTTAAAGGAGAGAATCTTAAAAGCCACAAAGGAAAAGCAGTTAGTTAATTTATAAAGAACCTCCAATTACACTACCATCTGATTACTCAACAGAAATATTTCAGGCCAGATGGGAGTGGCATGAAATATTCAAGGTGATAAAAAACAAGGACCTACAACCAAGGATAGTTCTCCCAGCAAGGATATGATTTAAAATTGAAGAAGACTGGTGTAGCTCAGTGGATTGAGCACGGTCCTGCGAATCAGAGATCGTAGTTCGATTCCCAGTCAGGGTACATGCCTGGGTTGCAGGCCAGTTCCCAGCGGGGGACACAGGAGAGGCAACCACACATTGATGTTTCTCTCCCTCTCCCCTTCCCCTCTAAAGATAAATAAATAAAATCTTTTAAAAATTTGAAGAAGAGCCCTGGCTGGTGTTGCTCAGTGGATTGAGCTCCAGTTAGATTCTCAGTCAGGGCACATGCCTGGGTTGTGGGTATGGTACCCAGTAGAGGGCATGCAAGAGGCAACAACAATTGATATTTCTCTCCCTCTCTTTCTCCTTCCCTTCCCTTCTCTCTCAAAATAAATGAGTAAAATATTTTAAAAAACTGAAGAAGACATAAAGAGCATCCCAGACAAGAAAAAAGCTAAAGGAGTCTGGTACTAGTACTGCAACAGATGTTAAAGAGCCTGCTGGAAGAAGAAGAAGAAAGAAGAAGCAGAAAGGAGAGGAAGAGGAGGAAGGGAAGGAGGAGGAGGAGGAGGAAGAAGGAGGAAGAAGAAGGAGGAAGAAGAAGGAGGAAGAAGAAGGAGGAAGAGGAGGGGGAAGAGGAGTGGGGAGGAAAATAATTAAAAATGCTAATAAGTATTATCTAAAATTAATCACTTTAAATGTAAATGGCTTAAATCTGCCAATCAAAAGACATATGGTAGCTGAATGGACAAAAAACAAGAACCATATATATGCTGCCTGAAAAGACCTATCTAAGATAGAAAGATACACACTGACTAAATATAAAGGGATGGAAGAATATATTTCATGTAAATGGAAAGGAAAAAAGCTGGCATAGCAATACTTATATGTTGCAAAGTAGACTTTAAAACCTAGGCTATTGTGCCCTGGCTAGTGTAGCTCAGTGGATTGAGCACAGGCCTGCGAACCAAAGGATCGCAGTTTGATTACCAGTCAGGGCACATGCCTGGGTTGCAGGCCAGTTCCCAGCAGGGGACTCACAAGAGGCAACCATACATTGATATTTCTCTGCTTCTCTCTCCTTCCCTTCCCCTCTAAAGATAAATAAGTAAATAAATAAATCTTTAAAAAAACCCTAGGCTATTGTAAGAGATAAAGGACACTGCATAATGATAAAAAGAACAATCCAACAAGGGGATATAATCCTCGTAAACATTTAGAAACCTAATATAGAAGCACCTAAGACGTAAAGCAAATCTTGATGGACAAAAAGGAGAGATAGACAGAAATACAGTCATAGTTGGGGATTTTAACACCCCATTGACTTCATTGGATAGATCTTCCAGACAGAAAATCAACAAGACAGAGGCCTTAAACAACACACTAGATCAGATAGATTTAATTGTTATCTTCAGAGCATTTCACCCCACAGGAGAAGAACATACATACTTCTCAAGTGTACATGGAACGATTTCTAGGATAGACCACATGTTAAGACAGAGAACAGGTCTCAATATTTAAGAAGACAGATAGTACATCAAGCATCTTCTCTGACCACAATGCTATCATACTAGAAATCAATGACAAGAAAAAAACAGAAAAAATACACAAAGACATGGGAGCTAAACAACATGTTATTAAACAATGAATGGGTTCACAATGAGATCAAGAGAGAATTAAAAGATAACTTGAAACCAATGGAAATGAGAACACAACAATCCAAAATCTTTGGGACACTGGGAAAGCAATCCTAAGAGGGAAAAATTCATAGCATTATAGGCCTATCTCAAGATGCAAGAAAAATCTCAAATACTCTGACTTTACACTTGAAAGAACTTGAAAAAGAACAACAAACAAAGTCCAAAGAGAATATAAGGAAGAAAATAAAAATCAGGGCAGAAATAAATTAAACAAAATTTATACAAATACAAAAGATCAATGAAACCAAGAGCAGTTTTTTTTTAAACATAAACATGACTGACAAACCTTTAATAAGATTCATCACAAAAAAACAAAAAACAAAAAAGAGCACTCAAATAAATAAAATGACCAATGAAAGAGAAGAAATAAAAACTGACAACAAAGAAATACAAAAGATAGTAAAAAACATCATGAACAACTATATGCCAACAAATTGGACAACTTGGATGAAATGAACAAATTCCTAGAAATATACAATCTAACAAATCAGAGACTCAGATAATCAGAATAGACATATTACATCTAGTGAAACTGAAAGAGTTATAAAAAAATTCCAAAGAAACAAAGTCCCTGGACTGGGTGGCTTCACAGGTGAATTTTACCAAACATCCCAAGAAGAATTAACACCTATCATTCTCAAACAACTTTTTTTTTTTAAATTAAAGAGAAGAGAGGACTCCCAAGCTCAATTTATGAGGACAGCATTGTCCTAATTCCAAAAACAGATCAAGACAATACAAAGAAAGAAAATTCACAGCCGATATCCCTGATGAACATAGATCCTAAAATTCTCAACAAAATATTAACAAACTGAATACAGCAATACATCAAAAAGATCATACACCATGACCATGTGGAGTTTATTCCAGGAATGCAAGGTTGGTACAACATTTGCAAATTAATAAATGTGATTCAGAACATAAACAAAATGAAGATAAAAACCACATGATCATATCAATGGATGCAGAAAAAGCATTTGATACAATCCAGCACTCATTTACTATAAAAATTATCATCAAAGTGGGAATATAAGGAACAAAACTAAACATAATAAAGGTAAAATATGACAAAGTCACTACCAGCATGATACTCAACAGGCAAAAACTATAGTTGTTCCCCTTGAGATCAGGAACAAGACAGGGATGTCTACTTTCACCTCTGTCATTCAACATAGTACTGGAAGTCCTAGCCATAGCAATCAGAAAAGAAGAATTCAAAAATGCCTTCCAAATTGTAATGAAAGAAGTAAAGCTATCATTATTTGCAAATGACTTTATACTGTATATAGAAAACATTAAAATATCCACCAAGAAACTACTAGAACTGACAAATGAATTCAGTAAAGTAGCAGGATACAAAATTAACATCTAGAAATCAGTTGCATTTTTATATACCAATAATGAACAGAAAGGGAAATTAAGAAAACAATCCCATTCACAATTGCTTCAAGAAGAATAAAATACCTAGGAATAAATCTAACCAGGGATGTAAAAGACCTGTACTCAGAAAATTATAAACACTGAAGAAAGAAATTGAAGAAGATACAAATAAGTGGAAGCATATACAATGTTCATGGATAGGAAAAATTAACATCATTAAAATGCCCATACTATCCAAAGCAATCTACAGATTCAACACAATTCCTATCAAGATACCAATGACATTTCACAGAACTAGAACAAATATTTCAAAATTTATATGGAAGCAAAAAAGGCCCTGCATAGTAACAGTGATCCTGAGAAAGAAGAACAAAGTTGGAGGAATCACACTACCTAATATAAAACTATACTATAAGGTCATAGTAATCAAAACAGCATGGTACTGGCATAAAGGAGAAACATGGATCAATGGAAAAGAATGGAAAGCCCAGCCCTACCTAGTGTGGCTCAGTTGGCTGAGTGCTAGCCTGCCAACCAAAGACTTGTCAGTTTGATTCCCAGTCAGGGCATATGCCTGGGTTGTGGTCCAGGTTCCCAATTGCAGGCATGGGAGAAGCAACCACACATTGAGGTTTCTCTCTGTCTCTTCCTCTCTCCATCCCCTCCCTCTAAAAATAAAACAGAATCTTAAAAAAAAACAGAACAGATAGCCCAGAAATAAACCTACAAATAGTAAATTAATATTTGATAAGGAAGCAAGCACATACAATGGTCTAAAGATAATTCATTCAATAAATGGTGTTGGAAGAAATTGGACAGATATGTGCAGAAAGATGAAATTAGACCAACTTCCTAAGGCACAAAAAAGAATAGATTCAGAATGGATTAAAGACTTAAATGTTAGACCTGAAACCATAAAAATTGTAGAAGAAAACATAAGCAGTAAAGTCTTGGACATTGTTCAGGCAATGTTTTATATGATATATCTTCTTAGGCAAGGGAAACAAAAGAGAAAATAAAGAAATGCAAGTACATCAAAATAAAAAGTTTTTATACAGCAAAGGAAACCATCAACAAAATAAAAAGACAACCCATGTAATAGTGGAAGAACATATTCACTGATGCATCTGATAAGGAGTTAATGTCCAAAATTTATAAAGAACTTATAAAACTCAACATAAAAAAACAAAGTATCCAATTAAAATAGGGGAAAGGACCTGAATAGACACTTCTCCAAAGAGAACATACAGATGACCTACAGACATATGAAAAGATGCTCAAAATCACTAATATCAGAAAAATGCAAATTAAAACCACAATAAGATATCACCTCATACCTGTCAGAATGGTTATCATCATCAATAAATCAACAAACAAGTGCTAGTGAGGAAATGGAGAAAGGGGAACCCCTTTTTATTTATTTTATAATTTAATTTTTAAAGATTTTATTTCTTTATTTTTTTTTTTTTAGAGAGGAATGGAGCAAGAGAGGGAGAGAAATATCCAAGTGTGGTTATCTCTCATGCACCCCCTACTGGGTACCTGGCCTGCAAGACAGGCATGTGCCCTGAGTGGGAATGGAACCAGTGACCCTTTAGTTTCCAGGCTGGCACTCAATCCACTGAGCCACACCAGCCAAGTAGGGCAACCCATTTGCATTGTTGGTGGGAATGCAGATTGTTGCAGCTAATGTGGAAAGCAGTATGGAGATATCTCAAAAAATTCAAAATGTAACTGCCTTACGACCCAGGGAACCCACTCTGGTAATTTACCTGAAGAAACCCAAAACACTAATTTGAAAGTATATGTGGACCTTTATGTTCATTGCAGTGTTATTCACAACAGCTAAGATTTGGCAACACCCCAAGTGCTCATCAGTAGATGAACTGATAAAAAAAAAACAACTGTGCTCCATTTACACAATGGAATACTATTTGGATAAGAAAAGAAGGAAATTATAAAGAACAGGCTAACAGACATCAGTTAGGGCTAGGGCATGGAGGGATCAAGCAAAAAGGGAAAAGAACTAATGGTCATGGACAACAGAGTGGTGATTGCAGGGGGAGGGGTTATAATGGGGATAAATGGTAATGGGAAAAACAATAAAAATATTAATTTAAAAAATCACAAGCAATAAAGGAAAAAAGGCAAGCAGGATTATATCAACAACAACAACAACAACAACAAACGTGCAAAAGAAACAATCAGCAAAGTAAAAGGCAACCTTTGGAAAGGGTGAAGTTTTTTGCAAATCATATATATGATAAAATGTTAATCTCTAAGATATCCTAGGGAATCCAATAAATTAAACCCCTGAAAACAAATAACCCAACTTTAAAAATGGACCAAAGTCCTGAATACATTACTTCAAAAAAGACATATAAATTGCCAATAGGCATATGAATGGATGTTCAACATTACCACTCATGAGAGAAATGCAAATCAAAACCTCAATGGAATATTACCTGATGCCTGTTAGAATGGCTATTAAATAAGAAAAGTAAGTGTTGGTGAGGATGTGAAGACATTTACCCTTGGACACTGTTCGTGGGAATGCAAATTGTTACAACTTCTATGAAAAACAGTACAGTGGTTCCTCAAAAAATTAAAAATAGAACTATATATAATCTAGCAATTCAATTTCTGGGTTCCTATCCCAAAAGAATTGGAATCAGGATCTAGAAAAAAAAAATCTACATTCTGTTGTTCACTGTAGCAAAATTTACAATAGCAAAGACACAGAAACAATATAATATCCATTGAGAGACAAATGGATAAACATATGGTATATAAATACAATGGGATATTATTCAGCCTTATAAAAGAAACAAATCTTGTCATTCACTACAACACAGATGAACTGGGAAGGCATATGTTAACTGAAATAAGCAGACACAGCAGAACAAACACTATATAATCCCACTTACATCAAGAATCTAAAATAGTCAAATTCTTAGATGTTTTAGATTAGTCAAATTCTTAGATGTCTTAGAGACCAGAATTGTGTTTACTGGAGGCTGGGATAACCAGAAAAGTATTCATCATGGGGTAGATAATTTTAGTTATGCAAGATGAGTAAGTCCTACAGAACTATAACATAGCATAATGCAAGAGGGAAGATGGTGATGGAGGAGGAGGGAACAGATTCCATTTCCCCATAAACATGGGAGAAAATCCTGGCCGATCTACAGAGGAACAGTGCAAACAGCCAACAGTTCCCCAGCATACGTGAAAATAAGAGACCAGTAATAGTAATGGACACTGAGAAACCAGACAGTAAGGCGACAGCTGCAGGACAGTAGAGTGTCAGGTACTGGAGCAAAGACAGGAGCAGCAGTGGCCTCAGCCAGCACCCACCGCCCGATGCCCGGTATGCCTCGGCTGGTGCCCAGTGCCCGGAGCCCTGTGTGTCTACCACGGACTCTTTGGGAGCTCTGGGCCTGCTGAAGGGTCCTTGGGAAAGAGCTGGGTCATCAGCTCACTCCCTCCCAAGCCAAGCAAGGTTGGGCTCCGGGAGAGACCTGTTGGCTTGAATTTACAAACAGGGTGATAAGGACAAAGGGCTGAGATCAACCACCTACTCTGTGCTCGCCAGCTTGGGAGAATTGAGAGGCACACTGTCCGGCTCTCACTCCAATGGACACCGGTTTGGCTGGAGGATTAGGCTGTGCTGAGAGGCAGGCTTTCTTAAGGAGAAATTTTTTGGAAAGTAATCTGAAGTATTCTCCTGGGACAGCTGCTTGGCCTGCTCTCCACCCAGCCTAGCAGAGACCCAGAGATTGGGCGAAAGCCCTTGAGTTCCCCCACAGAACTGGGAAGGTCCATGCCAGATCCCGCGGGACCCAGGCAGCCTGACTGGCACAAGCTTGTGCACACCCACACCCCAGCCCACAGTAAGGACCCCTGGGGAAAGTGCTCTGAAAAGGACCTAGATCCCCTTCGTAGGGCACTGGGGAGAGGCTCTAACTTAGCTCATGGGAGAACACTGGCAGAAAGACCACACCAATTGCCCCTCAGCCTGCTGAAGCCTTCGAGACAAGAAAAACCAGTTTAGCCAATTTGAAACAAACAAGAGATGTTTGTTTGTTTCTTTGTAAGCAATCTTTTATCTTTTAAATTTTATTATAGTTTCATCTTTCAATACTTTTTCCCCCTCTTTTCTTCTTTCCTGTTTTATTACGTGTTCCTTTCTCTCCAAACTTATTGCTTCTTCCTCCCTTCTCCTGCCATTTTTAAACCAAAGTGACACAAACAACTTGGAACTGCGAAAAGACCAGAGTTGGAAGCAAAGAGGGGGCAACCCAACAATAGAGACAGAGAGACAAATTTCACTTTGCTATAGCAGAGAAGTCACAAGTTGCTGCATATTTGTATTATTACTATTTTTTCATTATTCTCACTTCTTTTATATTTTAATAGTATCTTTGTATTCCTCCTTGTTCTGTATAAGCTTCTATGCCTTGGCTGGTTATATAGTATCATTTGACAGGTTTCCCCTGTTCTCTCCTCCATGGTATATTGCCAATTTTCTACACTTCATGCCACTTGTTTTCCTTTAACACACTACCCAAAGTTCTATACCCCCTATCATGTTATCCAGTTCACATAGAGTCTGTCATATAATTTTTTGCTCTAATATTATTGTAAATAATAGCTGTTCTATACAACTGTAAATACTTCACAACACATCTCCCAGATCTTAGTCCACTTCACAGTTTCCTGAATTCTATTACTGGAGTAATGAACTCTATTTGCTCACACACTACACCTATTTACTATCCTTTACTCTCATCTTACCTCAGAATCTGACTGCCCGCAACCTCACTGCTTTCTAGATCCAACTCACAAGTCTTCCCTCCACAACAAGAGACTTATCTTGTGTCCATCCTCTCTTAAAAGTGGCAAGTTGGGTTGAAGATTACACTTAACACTATATATAGCCTAAAGATCTTCTATCTCTTGTCTAACAGCTGTGACTGTAAATATCATAAAATATTCTCCTGCTGTCATAAACCACTTTGCTTCCCCCTTCAACTGATCACACACACACAAAAAAGGAGTAGGTGGAAGCGGAGAACACCAGGATAACCGAAGGAGACTGCACCACTGAATTTCACAGGCGTTCCACCACAAAAGTTCACGCCATAAACCCAGGGAGTCATAACAGAACAATTTAAGAAGCCGAGGCTAACAAGAAGAGTTTCACAAACAAGGGGAAGACAAAGAAAGAATCCCCAAGTGAAAGGAAAGGTGGAAACCTCAGAAAGAATGGTACATGAAATAGAGGCAGGTCAGCTATCAGATATTGAACTTAAAGCACTGGTTATCAGGAAGTTCAAAGAGCTCACAATGAGCTACCAGAAACAACAGGGGAGCTACAACAAACTCACCACAAACTATATCAACATAAAAAAGGAAATAGAAACTATCAGGAAGTGACAAGAAGAAATGAATACAATTTCTGAACTGAAAAACACAGTAGAAGGAATCAAAAGCAGGATCCATGAAGTAGAGATTGGATCAGTGAGTTGGAGGACAAAGAAGAAAAAAACTCCCAGAAAGAGGAAGAAAAGGAAAAGAGTCTCAGCAACAATGAAGAGGGACTAGGAGAAATGCAAGACAATATGAAACATAATAATATCCAAATAATGGGGACACAGGAAGGAGAAGAAGAACAAGACATAGAAAACCTATATGAAAAAGTAATGAGGGAAAACTTCCCCAATTTGATATGAGAAAAGTCACACAAATCCAGGAATCACAGAGTCCCAAGCAAGAGGAAACCAAAGAGGCCCACTTCAAGACACATCATCATTAAAATGGCAAAATTCCAAGGTACACAGAGAATCTTAAAGAAAGCAAAAGAGCCAAAGAAAGTAACATACAAGGGACCCCCAATAAGGTTAGCTGCTGACTTCTCAATAAAAATGTTCCAAGCAAGAATAGAGTGTCAAGAACTATTCCAAGTAATGAGAACCAGAGGCCTGCAACCAAAACTATTTTACCCAGCAACACTCTCAGTCAAGACGGAAGGCCAAATGAAGAGCTTCCAAGACAAAAGAAGTCTAAAAGAATATGCCTCCACAAAACCAGCTCTGCAAGAGCTTCTAAAAGAACTGCTTTAAGGAAAGGAAGGAATAGAGAGAGACAGACAGGAACACAGGTACAAAAATGGCAATAAATAAGTACCTATCAATCATAACATTAAACATAAATGGATTAAATGCTCCAATCAAAAGACATAATATAGTTGAATGGATAAGAAAGCACGTCCCACACATATGCGGCCTACAAGAGATCCACCATAGGACAAAAGAACTACACAGACTAACAGTGAAAGGCTGGAATAAAATTTTCCAAGTAAACGGACAAGAAAAAAAGTTGGGGTAGCAATACTCATATCAGACAAAATGGACTTCAAAAAAAGGGCCATAAAGAAAGACGCAGAAGGTCACTTCATAATACTCGAGAGAAGAATCCACCAAGAAGACATTAACATTGTAAATATATATGCATCCAACAGGAGCACCCAAATATATAAAGAAAATCCTAGAGGACCTCAAGAAAGATATTAACAGCAACACAATTATAGTAGGGGATTTTAACACCCCACTGTCAAAAATGGACAGATCTTCCAAACAAAATATCAACAAAGATATAGCTGCACTAAACAACACCCTAGATGAAATGGACTTGACTGATATACATAGAGCCCTTCATCCCAAAGAAGCTAAATACACATTCTTTTCAAATGCACATGAAATATTTTCAAAGATAGTCCACATGATAGGACAAAAAACACGCCTAAACAAATTTAAGAAAATTGAAATCATATTAGGCATTTCCTTTGAAAACTAGAGACTTAAACTGGAAACCAACCCCAAAGGAAGAAACCCAAAACACTCAAAATCATGGAGATTGAACGGCATGCTATTAAACAACAAATGGGTCATGAGTGAAATTAGTGAGGAAATAAAAAATTTTCTGCAAAAAAGTGACAGTGAACTCACAACAAACAAAAACTCATGGGACACAGCAAAGGCAGTCCTGAGAGGGAAATTGATAGCAACACAGGCCTATCTAAAAAAGACAGAAACATTTCAAACAAACAACTTAATCCTACACCTACAACAACTTGAGGAACAACAACAAACACAGGCCAAAGCAAGTAGAATGAAGGAAATAACCAAGATTAGAGCAGATTTAAACAATCAGGATACTAAAAGCCCAATTCTAAGGATCAATGACTGCAGGAGCTGTTTTTTTGAAAAAATAAACAAAATCAACAAGCCTTTAAGTAGGCTCATCAAGAAAAGAAGAGAGAGGACCCAAATAAATACAATCAGAAATGAAAGAGGAGAGATTACAACCAACTCCACAGAAATAGAAGGGATTGTGAGAAATTACTATGAAGAACTGAATGCCCAAAAGTTAGAAAACCTAGTTGAAGGAACAAATTTCTAGAAAAACATAATCTTCCAAAACTCAATGAAGAAGAAGCAGAAAGTCTGAACAGACCAAGAACAGCAGATGAAATTGAAGCAGTAGTCAAAAAACTCCCCCCCCAACAAAAGCCCTGAATTACATGGTTTCCCAGGAGAATTCTACAAAGCATTTAAGGAAGAGTTAATTCCTATTCTTCACAGATTATTCCAAAAAATCCAAAATGATGGAAGACTCCCAAATTTTTCTTATGAAGCCAGCATCACCCTAATTCCAAAATCAGATGAAGACACCACAAAGAAAGGAAACTTCAGGCCAATGTCGCTGATGAATATAAATGCTAAAATCCTCAACTAAATATTGGCAAATCCCAACCAACAATACATCAAAAAGATAATACAGCATGTCCAAGTGGGATTCATCCCAGGGATGCAAGGATGGTTCAATATTGACAAATCAGTAAATGTAATACACCACATAAGCAAAAGCAAAGACAAAAATCACATGGTCATATCAATAGATGCAGAAAAAGCTTTTGATAAGGTACAACACCCATTTATGATAAAAACATTCAGCTAAGTGGGAATAGAGGGAGCATTCCTCAACATAATAAAGGCCATATATGAGACCTACAGCCAACATCACACTCAACGGGCAAAAAACTAAAACTGTTTCCACAAAGATGAGGAACAAGACAAGGTTGTCCACTTTGACCACTTCTATTCAATATAGTATTGGAAGTTTTAGCCACAGCGATCAGACAAGCAAATAAAAGGCATCCAAATCAGAAAGGAGGAAACAAAACTGTCATTGTTTGCAGATGACATGATAGTGTACATAGAAAATCCTATAGACTTTACCCCAAAACTGCTCGACCTAATAAATTAATTTGGCGAAAGAGCACGATATAAAGTCAATATTCAGAAATCAAAGGCATTTTTATATACTAACAATAAAACAGCAGAACCAGAAAGAAAAAAATCCCATTTGATACGGGAAAAAGAAAAATAAAATATCTGGGAATAAAGCTAACCAAGGAGGTAAAAGACCTGTATACAGAAAACTACACAACACTGAAGACAGAAATCAAGGATGACACAAACAAATGGAAACATATACCGTGTTCAGGGATTGGAAGAATTAACATCATCAAAATGTCCATTCTACCCAAAGCAATTTACAGACTCAATGCAATACCTATTAAAGTACCAATGGCATATTTCACAGACATAGAATGAACACTTCAAAAATTTATATAGAACCATAAATGACCCTGAATAGCAGCTGCAATGTTGAGAAAGAAGAACAAAGTAGGAGGGATTACAATACCTGATACCAAGTTGTATTACAAGGCCACTGTAATCAAAACAGCCTGGTACTGGCATAAAAACAGGCGCATAGATAAATGGAACAGAATAGAGAGCCCAGAAATAAACCCAAGTCTCTACAGGCAATTAATATTTGACAAAGGTGACAGTAACATAAAATGAAGTACAAATAGCCTCTTCAACAAATGGTGTTGGGAGAGTTGCACAGCTATGTGCAAAAAAAATGAAACTTGATCATCAATTTACATCATATACCAAAATAAATTTAAGGTGGATAAAAGACTTAAATATAAGCCATGGCACCATTAAAGTCCTAGAGAAGAACATTGGCAGGAAAATCTCAGATACTTCACGCAGGAACATTTTTAGTGATATGTCCCCTAGAGCAAGGGACATAAAGGAAAGAATAAACAAATGGGATCTCATCAAAATAGAAAGCTTCTGCATGGCTAAAGAAAACAGTATTAAAATAAAAAGAGAACCAACTGTATGGGAAAACGTATTTGCCAATGAGACCTCAGGCAAAGGTTTAATCTCCAAAATGTAGATGGAACTTACACGACTCCACTTGAAGAAGACAAGCAACCCAATTAAAAAAATGGGCAAAGGAGAAGTGGGTTAAGATGGCAACAGAGTAGCACGAAGGGAACCCAGCTCCCATGCATCTGGTGAAAAATTTGGGCGGATCTACCAAAGAACAGCATAATCAACCAACAATTCCCCAACAGTTATGAAAATAGGAGACCACAGAGTGTGACAGAAGAACCAGACACCTGCGGGTCGCAAGGACTCCAGAAGGGGAGTGAGGACAAAAGCAGCTGCGCACCCTTGGCCTCCTAGGCTGCGGGCTGCACCTGGGCGCGCCCAAGGCAAGGGACCTCTGGCAGAGCGTGAGTACCGTCCAGAAGCGGAGGCCAATCTGGGTACCATCAGTGGGAAACAGAGGCCACGTCTGAATCCAGGGCTGGGGCGCCTGTGGCAGAGGGAACTCCAGAGGCCCAGCACCCGGTGGGCAGGCAACAGACTCCCGAAACAGACTCTGTGGGAGAGAACTGACTCCCCACTTCCCAGTCTAGGCAGGCAGGTTAATACCAGGCAGAGACCTGTGGGCTTAAGTTAACGTAAAGCGTGGCAACTTTGGACTCTGGTCACCAGCCCACCAGCCCACCAGCCCACCAGCCCGGGGGATTTAAGAAGGACACTGTTGTTGCCGGTCTTTTGGGATTGGGCTGGGCTGAGAGGCAGGTTTTGTGGAGAAGTCTCTACTGGAAAGTGAACTGAAGGGCTCTGAGACCACACTTGCCTCACAGTTCAACCACCCAGCAGCCATCCAGGGGAGGGGTGGGAACACCTAGATCCCGCCGCAGGACTGAGGAGGATGGTGCTGGATACCACGGGACACAGGCAGCGTCCTGGGTGCATGCCCACAGCCCAATTGGCAGACTGCTTGCTCCCGCCTGCATACCTGCCCTCAGAGATGTCACAACCAGAAAAACTGGCTTGAACAGTTTGAAACCAACAAAGGGAGGGTGCTTCTTTTTGTATTGTTTTGTTTTTTCTTTGCTTCTCTAGTGTGTGTGTGTGTGTGTGTGTGTGTGTGTGTGTATGTTTCCCTTCCCCCTTTTTTTCTCTCTCAACTTCTTTTGTAATTAATCTTATATCTTGTAAACTGTATTGTTCTTCTATCTTTCAATACTCTGTCCTTCATTTCTTTTTCTTTTTGTCCGGTTTTAGTCCCTCCATTCTTCCCAAATTTTCTCCTTATTCCCCTTTTCTCCTGACTTTTGTGTGTGTCTGTGTGTGTGTGTGTGTGTGTGTGTGTGTTAGATTCTTTGTGTGTTGCTTAGTTTTCTTTTAGGTGTATTATTATTTTTTCCATTATTCTTACACTTTTTTTTATTTTAAGAATATCTTTGTATCCCTCCCCTTTCTGTACAGGTTTGTTAGTCCTGGCTGGGTATATTGTACTAACTGACATGTTCCCACTGCTCTTTCCTCCACAGTGTATTGCTAATTTTCTATACTTCACTTGCTTTCCTTTGCTATACTACCCAAGATCTATAACCCCCATTTAGACAGATCACATAGAATCTATCACGTGAGTGTTGCTCTAATATTACTGTAAATAAGAGCTGTTCTATACAACAGTAATATTTCATAATACATCTCTCAGAACTTAGACCACCTTACAGGTGCCTGAATTCTATTACTCTATTTACTCACATGCTACATCCAGTTACTAACCTGTACTGACATCTTACCTCAAATCTGACCACCCGCAAACACACTGCTTTCTAGATACAACTCACAAGCCCCTCCTTCTCAATATGACACTTAACTTATGTCCACCCTTTCCTAAAAGTGGCAAGCTGGGTCGAAGAGCATGGTGAACTCTATACATAGCCTAAAGATTGTCTATTTCTTCTCTGCAAACCTTGTCTGTAAAAAACATAAAATAATTTTCCGCTATCGTAAACCATTTTGCCTCCCTCCAACTGATCACACACAGACACAAAGAAAGGACTAGGTGAAAGCGGAGAACACCAAATACTGCAGGAGACTACACCACTGAATTTCACAGGTATCCTACCACAGAAGTTCACAGCATAAGCCCAGGGAACCAGAACAGATCAATTTAAGAAGCGGAGGACAACAAGAAGAGTATCACAAACAATGGGAAGACAAAGAGACAATCCCCAAATGAAAGAAAAGGAGGAAGCCTCAGAAAGAATGTTAGATGAAAATAGAGGCAAGTCAACTATCAGACTTTGGAATTCAAAGCACTGGTTATCAGGAAATTCAAAGAGCTTAAAACGAGCTACCAGAAACTGCAGGGGAGCTACAATGAACTCTCTGCAAACCATACCAACATGAAAAAGGAAATACAAACCATCAGTAAAGGCCAAGAGGAAATGAAGAATACGATTTCTGAACTGAAGAACACAGTAGAAAGTATGAAGAATAGAATCGATAAGGCAGAACATCACATAAGTGAGATTGAAGACAGGATAGAAAGAATCGCCCAGAGGGACCAAGTAAGGGAAAAGAGAATCAGAAAAAAATGAGGAGAATTTAAGAGAAATGCAAGACAACATGAAACATAATAATATCTGAATAATAGGAATACCAGAAGGAGAGGAAGAGGAACAAGGGATAGAAAACCTACTGGAAACATTAATAACAGAAAATTTACCTAAGATGAGGAGAGATAAAGTCACAGGGATCCAGGAATCACAGAGAATCCAAAGCAGGTGGAACCCAATGAGGACTACTGCAGGACACATCATCATTAAAATGGCAAACTTCCAAGACAAAGAGAAAAATCCTAAAGGCAGCAAGGGAGAAAAAGGAAGTAACATGGGAGGGGGTCCCAATAAGGGTGGCTGCTGACTTCTCAATGGAAACATTCCAAGCAAGAAGAGAATGGCAAGAAATATTTCCAGTAATGAGAACCAGAGGCCTACAACCAAGGCTAATTTACCCAGCAAGGCTCTCAATCAAGATAGAAGGCCAAATAAAGAGCTTCTAAGACAAAAGAAGTCTAAAAGAATAGGCTTCCACCAAACCAGCTCTCAAAGAATTACTAAAAGGGCTGCTTTAAGGAAAGGAAGGAAAAGAGAGAGACAGAGAGGAACACAGGTACAAAAATGGCACCGAATAAGTACCTATCAATAATAACCTTAAATGTAAATGGATTAAATGCAAGAATTAAAAGAAACAGAATAGCTGAATGGATAAGAAAGCATGACCCACACATATGCTGCCTGCAAGAGACCCACCTCAGGTCAAAAGACCACCACAGACTAAAAGTGAAAGGATGGACAAAAATTTTCCAAGCAAATGGACTAGAAAAAAAAAGCCGGGGTAGCAATTCTCATATCATACAAAATAGACTTCAAAAGAAGGGCCATAAAGAGCGACCCAGAAGGTCACTTCATAATACTCAAGGGAAGAATCCACCAAGAAGACATAAACATTGCAAATATATATGCACCCAACTCAGGAGCACACAAATATATAAGGAAAATCCTAGAGGACCTCAAAAAAGATATTGACAGCAACACAATTATAGTAGGGGATTTCAGCAACCCACTGTCAAAAATGGACAGATCTTCCAAACAAAATATCAAAAAAGATATTGCAGCATTAAATGACAATCTAGATGAAATGGACCTAATTGATGTATATAAAGCCTTAATCCTAAAGAAGCTAAATACACATTCTTTTCAAATGCACATGGAACATTTTCAAAGATAGATCACATGATAAGACACAAAACGAGACTCAACAAATTTACGAAAATAAAAATCATACCAAGCAATTTCTCTGATCACAAGGGACTGAAACTGGAAACTAACCCCACAGGGAAAAACCAAAAACACCCAAAATCATGGAGACTGAATGGTATGCTATTAAACAATGAATGGGTCAAGATAGAAATCAGGGAAGAAATCAGAAAGCTTCTGGAAACAAGTTAAAATGAACTCACAACAACTCAAAATTTATGAGACACAGTGAAGGCAGTCCTGAGAGGGAAGTTCATAGCAATACAGGCTTACCTAAAGAAAACAGAAACATTTCAAACAAACAACCTAACCCGACACCTGCAAGAATTCAAGGAACAACAACAAAGACAGCCCAGAGCAAGGACAAGGAAGGTAATAAGCAAGATCAGAGCAGAACTAAACAACACAGGGACTCGAAGCACAATTCTAAGGATCAATGATTCCAGGATTTGGTATCTTGAAAAGATAAACAAAATAGATAAACCTTTAAGTAGGCTGATCAAGAAAAAAAGAAAGAGGACCCAAATAAACACAACCAGAAATGAAAGAGGAGAGATTACAACTGATATCACAGACATAAAAGGGATTGTAAGGAATTACCATGCAGAGCTGTATGCCAAGAAATTTGAAAACCTAGATGCAATGGACAAATTTCTAGAAAAATGTAATCTTCCAAAACTCAATGAAAATGAAGCAGAAAACCTGAACAGGCCAATAACAGCAGATGAAATTGAAGAAGTAATCAAAAAACTCCCATCACACAAAAGCCTTGGAGCAGATGGTTTCACAGGAGAATTCTACAAAGCTTTTAAG
This sequence comes from Sturnira hondurensis, assembly GCF_014824575.4. Classification (NCBI taxonomy): domain Eukaryota; kingdom Metazoa; phylum Chordata; class Mammalia; order Chiroptera; family Phyllostomidae; genus Sturnira; species Sturnira hondurensis. Next base: position 456,708 of record NW_028090025.1, on the reverse strand, counting down.
GAAGAACTAACCCCGATTCTTCTCAGACTATTCCAAAAAATCCAACAGGAGTGAAAACTCCTCAACTCTTTTTATGAAGCCAGCATCATCCTAATTCCAAAACCAGACAGAGACACAACAAAGAAAGAAAACTTCAGGCCAATATCGCTGATGAACATAGATGCTAAAATCCTCAATAAAATATTGGCAAATCGCATCCAACAATACATCAAAAAGATCATACACCACGACCAAGTGGGATTCATTCCAGGGATGCCAGGATGGTTCAATATTCGTAAATCAGTATATATAATACAGCACATAAGCAAAAGCAAACACAAAAACCATATGATCATATCAATAGAGGCAAAAAAGCTTTTGATAAGGTACAACACCCATTTATGATAAAGGTACTCAGCAAAATGGGAATAGAGGGAGCAATCGTCAATATAATAAAGGCCATATATGAAAGGCCTGCAGCCAACATCATACTCAAAGGACAAATACTAAAAGCTTTTCAATTAAGATCAGGAACAAGACAAGGTTGTCCAGTTTCACCACTTCTATTCAATATAGTATTGGAAGTTCTAGCCACAGCAATCAGACAAGAAAAGGAAATAAAAGGCATCCAAATTGGAAAGGAGGAAACAAAACTGTCATTGTTTGCAGATGACATGATAGTGTACATGGAAAATCCTATGGACTCTACCAAAAAAACTGCTCAAACTAATAAATGATTTTCGCAAAACAGTGGGATACAAAGTCAATATCCAGAAATCAAAGGCATTTTTGTATACCAAAAATGAAGCAGCAGAAGCAGAAATCAAGAAAAAATCCCATTCGATATAGCAAAAAGAAAAACAAAATATCTGGGAATAAACCTAACCAAGGAGGTTAAAGACCTGTATGCAGAAAACTACACAACACTGAAGAAAGAAATCAAGGAAGACACAAACAAATGGAAACATATACTATGTTAATGGATTGGAAGAATTAAGATCATCAAAATGTCCATACTACCCAAAGCAATTTACAGTTTCAATGCAATACCTATTAAAGTGCCAATGGCATATTTCACAGACATAGAACAAACACTTCAAAAATTTATATGGAACCACAAAACACCCCGAATAGCAGCTGCAATGTTGAGAAAGAAGAACAAAGTAGGATGGATTACAATACCTGTTATCAAAGTGTATTCAAAGGCCACTGTAATCAAAACAGCCTGGTACTGGCATAAGAACAGGCACGTAGACCAATGGAATAGAACAGAGAGCCCAGAAATATACCCAAGTCTCTACAGTCAATTAATATTCGACAAAGGGGGCAGTAACATAAAATGGAGTAAAGATAGCCTCTTCAACAAATGGTGTTGGGAGAACTGGACAGCTACATGCAAAAAAATGAAACTCAAGCACCAACTTACACCATACACCAAAATTAATTCAAGGTGGATAAAAGACTTAAATATAAGCCATGAAACCATTAAAGCCCTAGAGGAGAGCATTGGCAGGAAAATCTCAGATATTCCACGCAGCAATATTTTTACTGATACATCCCCTAGAACGAAGGACATAAAGGAAAGAATAAACAAATGGTATCTCATCAAAATAAAAAGCTTCTGCATGGCCAAGGAAAACAGTATTGAGTTAAAAAGAGAAGCAACAGTTTGGGAAAACATATTTGCCATGACACTTCAGACAAAAGTTTAATCTTGAAAATATACAAAGAACTAACATGACTCCACTCAAAGATGACGAGCACCCAATTAAAAAAATGGGCAAAAGACTTGAACAGACACTCTGCCAAGGAGGACATACAGAAGATCCAGAAACACATGAAAAGATGCTCGATATCACTACCTATCAGAGAGATGCAAATTAAACCCACAATGAGATACCACTTCACAGCAGTCTGAATGACCATCATAAACAAAGCAACAAACAACAAATGTTGGAGAGGCTGTGATGAAAGGGGGACCCTAGTTCACTTTTGGTGGGATTGCAGACTGGTACAACCATTATGGAAAACAGTATGGAATTTTGTAGGAAAACTAAAAATGAACCTGCCTTTTCACCCAGCAATTCCACTGTTAGGAGTATATCCTAAGAACCCTGAAACACCAGTCCAAAGGAACCTATGCACACCGATGTTCATAGCAGCACAATTTGCAACAGCCAAGAGTTAGAAGCAACACAGGTGCCCATCAGTGGTTCATTTACACAGTGAAACTCTATGCAGTAGAAAGAAAGAAGGAGCTCCTATCCTTTGCAACAGCATGGATGGAATTGGAAAGCATTATGCTGAGTGAAATAAGCCAGGAGGTGAAAGACAAATACCATATAATCTCACCTTTAACAGGAACCTAAACAACAAAACAAACAAGCAAGCAAAATATAACCAAAGACACTGAAACAGAGAACAGGCTGACAGGGACCAGAGGGGAGAAGGGAGGGAATTTTGGCGGAAAAGGGGAAGGATTCACAGGAACAAGTTTAAAGGACACATGGACAAAAACTAACAGGGGTGGAAATGGGAGGGAGGCGTGGAGCACTGGGGGGGTGAGTTGAGATGGCAATAAAACACAGAAATGTGTACTTGAAAAATAACTAAATAAAAAATATAGCATAATGCATATCGCTAACAATACTGTATTCAATATGTAAAATTTTGGTAAGAGACTAGACATTATTCCGTTAAATGTTATCAATGGAAAAAGGAGGTGATGATTAAGTTCAGGGTACCGTATATGGTAACAGTTTCAGAATGTATACATATTTTCAAACTCTTCAACATGCATACACTAAATATGTATAGCTTTTTGTATGTCAATCATGTATAAATTAGAAAGAAAAGTAACCAAAACTTGTACCCCTAAAACCACAAAACATTGCTCAAAGGAATTAAAGACTGAATAAATGATTCCATAGACTGGAAAACAACATTATTGGTAAAATGTCCATAGTACCCCAAATTATCTACATTATTTAATCTAATTATTATCAAAATCCCAGTAGTATTTTCATAAAAATAGAAAAAAATCCTAAAATTCAAATGGAACTACAAGACACCACAAATAGCCAAAGCAATCCTGAGGAATGAAAACTAAACTGAAGGCCCCACATGTCTTCATTTTAAAACATAGAGCCTAGAAATAAACCAATGATTGACAAGGGAGGAGGGCAAGGTACACAATGAGCAAAGGGCTGTCCTTTCAATAAACAGTGTTGGGACGAGTTGATTCCCATAGGTAAAAGAATAAAATTGGACTCATACACAAAAATTGACTCAAAATGGATTAAACATAAGAACAGAAAATCTAGACTTTTGGTCAAGATGGCGGAATAGGCAAACATGGGTTGCTTCTGTGCAAAACCACATCAAAATTACAACTAAAACATACAACAACCATCACTGTGAACCATCAGAAACTGAGTTGAATGGAAGTCTGACTACTGTCAAATTAAACCACATACATCCAGACTGGTAAAAGTGTAAAAATGGAACAGGCTGGTCCCTCAACCATGTGTTTTGGATAAGAATTCTAGAGGGATATCTTGGGAGTGAGCAGTCCCAGGCCCACACCAGGACTCCCAGATCCCAGGGTTCCAGTGCCAGGAATATAAATCACTACAACTTTTGGCTGCAAAAAATAGCAGGGATTGAGTTGGTGGAATAAACTGCTGGTGCCCCAAACAGTTCTTCTTAAAGAACCCACACAGAAACTCAACTACTCCAACTCACTCCCACTGAGCTCCAGCATCATGGTAGGCATTAAAAATGGAAGGCACAATAAAAAGTTTCCTGGACAAAGAAGGCTAAAAGAATACACTACCACCAAACCAGCATTGCAAGACATGCTAAAAGAAATTTGACAAGACATGTCAAGAAATTTGAAAACCCCGGTGAAATGGACAAATTTTTAGAAACATATAATCTTCCATAACTGAATCAAGAAGAAGTAGAAAGCCTGAACACACCAATAACAGGTAGTGAAATTGAAGCAGTAATAAAAAAACTCCTGGCACACAAAAGCCCTGGATCAGGTGGTTTCACAGGAGAATTTTACAAACCATTTAATGAAGGGGTAACCCCTATCCTGCACAGACTATTCCAAAATATACAAGAAAAGGGAAGAGTCCCAAGATTTTTATGAGGTCAGCATCATCTTAATCCCCAAACCATATAGAGACACAACAAAGAAAGGAAACTACAGGCCAATGATGAACATAGATGCTAAAATCCTCAACAAAATATTGGCAAGCCATATCCAACAATATTTTAAAAAGATAATACACCACAATCATATGGGATTCATCCCTGGGGTACATGGTGGTAGAATACTGACATATCAATAAACATAATACATCACATAAACAAAAAATATACAAAAATCACATGATGATATCAATAGATGTGGAAAAAAGCATGTGATAAGGTAGAGCACCCATTTATGATAAAAACCCTTAGCAATGCGGCAGTAGAGGGAGCATTCCTCAACCTAATAAAGGCCATATACGAGAGACCTACAGCCAACATCACACTCAATGGGCAAAAACTAAAGGCTTTCTCACTGAGATCAGGAACAAGACAAGGGTGTCCACTTTCACATATTTTATTCAACATAGTATTTGATGTTCTAGCCACTGTTATCAGACAAGAAAAAGATAAAAAACATCCAAACTGGAAAAAGGTAAGTAAAACTGTCACTGTTTTAAGATGAAATGATAGTGTATAGACATCCTTATAGACTCCACCAAATACCTACTCGACCTAATAAATGAATTTGGCAAAACAGCAGGATACAAAGTCAAAATTCATAAAGTGAATGTACATTTATACACCAACAATGAACTATAAGAAACAGAAATTAGGAAAAAATCTCATTTGCCATAGCAAAAAAGAAAAATTCCTAACCTTGGTTAGGATAGGAATAAACCTAACCAAGGAGGTAAAAGACTTATACTCAGAAAACTACAAAACACTGAAGAAATTAAGAAACACACAAATAAATAGACATATATACTGTGCTCCTGGATTAGAAGAATTAACATCATCAAACTGCCCACACTAATCAAAGCAATTTAAGATTTAGTGCAATCCATATTAAAAATACCAATGACATATTTCACAGATAGAAAGAAAATATTTCAAAAATTTATATGGATCCATAAATGACCCAGAATAGCCTCAGCTATTCTGAGAAAGAAGAACGAAGTAGGTGGGATCACATCTCCTGATACCAAACTATATTAGAAGGTCACTGTAATCAAAACAGTCAGGTACTGGCAGAGAGGAAAATGGCGGGGGAGTAGGACAGAGCGACTCCAGTTCTCATACCCCTGGGAGAAAATCCTGGCAGATTTACTGAAGAACAGCACAATCAATTCCCCAACCAACAATTCCCCAGCATTTATGAAAATAAGAGACCAGAGATAGTGACGAACCAGACAGCTACAGGCCATTGGGGTCTCAGGGACGAGAGTAAGGACGGAGGCGCCAGGCTGGCGGCAGGCATTGGCTGGCGCATAAAGACCTCAGAGCTGCTGAGCAGTGGTCAGAGCCCAGAGGCTTCCTTCCGTCTGTGCCCAGCGACAGAGGAGTCTGCCACGGAGAACTCATTGGGAGCCCGCAACACTGAATAAAGTCAAGGGCTGCGGCGGTGGTGGCAGCCATTGGCCTGCACATAAAGACCTCGGAGCTGCTGCTGCTGCAGCTTCCAGGGCCCAGAGGCTTCTGTCTACGGCCAGCATAGGGGCGTCTGTCACAGAGGACTCATTGGGAGCCCAGCACCTGTGAGTAAGGACAAAAGCAGCAACAGCAGGGCTGGCTGCCTTCGGCTAGCCCAAAACGCCTAGGAGACGCAGCTGCTACTGGTTAGGGGTGTAGAGGCTTCCGTCTGCCACCAGTGCCACGGAGGACTCATAGGGAGCCCAGCACCCAGTGGAGCACTGGGCCAGCTGTGGGGTCCTTGGAAGAGCTGGCTCCCTCCCTCACCATCAAGGCGGGGCTGGGTGGCTGAGACCTGTCTTCCTAGGTGTGCAGAGAGGGTGGCAAGGACAGGTGGCCATGTTCAGTTGCGATCTCTATGGTCGCCAGCCCACCAGCCTGCCAGTCCAGGAAATTTGAGAGGAGCATTGTTCTAACCAGTCAGGTCGGGGCTTGGGCTGGGCTGAGAGGAACAATTTCTGGAGAAGTTTTTATTGGAAAGTGGACTCAGGTGTTCTCCTGTGAAGGCAGCTTGACTTGCTTCTCACCCAGCCACAGGACTGGGAAGGACCAGTACCAGATCCCGTGGGACCCAGGCAGCCTGCCGGGTGGGTGGGGCCCACACCACAGTCTGGTAGCCTGGCTGGAGGGCGGGTGTGCACCAGGGCCTACAACCCAGCCCACAGAGGGGTCCTGCCAAAACCAGAAAAACAGGACTGGACAGTTTGAAACCAACGAGGAAGGAGTTTTGTTTTGGTTTTTTTTTTACTTTTTTCAAAACATTTTTCAGTAATCGTATATATTTTGTAATTTTATTGTTGCTGTATCTTTCAGTACTCTGTTCCTCTCCTTTCTTTTTTCCTGTTTTAGTCCTTCTTCCTTTCACTCCAAACTTATTGCTTTTTCCTCACTTCTCTTGCCCTTTTGTGTGTGTGTGTTTGTTTGTTTGTTCCTTTCTATACCACTGTAAATACTTCACAACACATCTCTCGGGTCTTAGCCCACTTTACAGGTTCCTGAATTCTTTTACTGTAGTGATTAACTCTACTTGCTCACACGCTACATCTATTTACTATTCTTTACTCTCACCTTACCTCAAAATCTGACGACCTGCAACCTCACTGCTTTCTAGATACAACTCACAAGCCTTCCCTGCCCAACAAGAGGCTTACCTTTGGTCTATCCTTTCTTAAAAGTGGCAAATTGGGTTGAAGATTACAGTTAACACTATATATAGCCTAAAGATGTTCTATCTCTTCTCTACTGGCTGTAACTGTAAATATCATAAAGTACTCTCCTGCTGTCATAAACCATTTTGCCTCCCCCTCCAGCTGATCACACACACACAAAGAAACGAGTAGGTGGAAGCAGAGAACACCAAGATACCTGCAGGAGACTGCACCACTGCATTTCACAGGTATTCTACCACAGAAGTTCACACCATAAACCTAGGGAGTCAGAACAGATCAATTTAAGAAGCTGAAGCTAACAAAAAGAGTCTCATAAGCAATGGGAAGACAAAGAAGCAATGCCCAAATGAAATAAAAGGTGGAAGTCTCAGAAATAATGTTAGATGAAAGAGAGGCAAGTCAGCTATCAGATATTGAATTCAAAGCACTAGTTATCAGGAAATTCAAAGAGCTCACAGTGAGCTACCAGAAACTAGAGGGGAGCTACAATGAGCTCTCCGAAAACTATATCAACATGAAAAAATAAATAGAAACTATCAGCAAAGGCCAATAGGAAATGAAGAATAAAATTTCAGAAATGAAGAACACAGTACAAGGAATGAAAAGAAGAATTGATGAAGCAGAAGATCGGATCAGCAAGTTGGAGGGTACAATAGAAAGAATCTCCCAGAAAGAGCAAGAAAGGGAAAAGAGACTCAAAAAGAATGAAGAGGGACTAAGAGAAATGAAGATAATATGAAACATAATAATATACGAATAATAGGAATACCAGAAGAAGAAGAACAAGGGATACAAAACCTATTTGACAGAGTAATGATGGAAAATGTTCCTAATTTGATGAGAGAAAAAGTTACATGAATCCAGGAATCACAGAGAGTCCCATTCAAGAGGAACCCCAAGAGGCCCACTTCAAGACACATCATCATTAAATGGCAAAATTCCAAGACAAACAGAGAATCTTAAAGGCAGCAAGGGAGGAAAAGGAAGTAACATACAAGGGAGCCCCAATAAGGTTACTAAGTCTTCTCAATGGAAACACTCCAAGCAAGAAGAGAATGGCAAGAAATATTTCAAGTAATGAGAACCAGAGGCCTACAACCAAGGCTACTTTATCCAGCAAGGCTCTCAATCAAGATAGAAGGCCAAATAAAGAGTTTCCAAGACAAAAGAAGTCAAAAAGAACATGCCTCCACCAAACCAGCTCTACAAGAAATACTAAAAGGACTGCTTTAAGGAAAGGAAGGAAAAGATAGAGACAGAGAGGAACTGTGGTACAAAAATGGCAATGAATAAGTACCTTTCAATAATAACCTTAAATGTAAATGGATTAAATGCTCCAATCAAAAGACATAGAATAGCTGAATGGATAAGAAAGCATGACCCACACATATGCTGCCTACAGGAGACCCACCTCAGAACAAAAGACCATCACAGACTAAAAGTGAAAGGGTGGACACAAATTTTCCAAGCAAATGGACGAGAAAAAAAAAGCCGGGGTAGCAATTCTAATATCAGTCAAAATAGACTCCAAAAAAAAGGGCCATAAAGAGAGACCCAGAAGGTCACTTCATAATACTCAAAAGAAGAATCCACCAAGAAGACATAAACATTGCAAATATATATGCACCCAACATAGGAGCACACAAATATATAAGAAAAATCCTAGAAGACTTCAAGAAAGATATTGACGGCAACACTATTAGTAGTAGGGGATTTTAACACCCCACTGGCAAAAATGGACAGATCTTCCAAACAAAATATCAACAAATATATAGCTGCACTAAACGACACCCTAGATGAAGTGGACTTTACTGATATATGGAGAGCCCTGTCTCCCACAGAAGCTAAATACACATTCTTTTCAAATTCCCATGGAACATTTTCAAAGATAGACCACATGATAGGACACAAAATGAGCCTCAACCAATTCAAGAAAATTGAAATCATACCAAGCATTTCTCTGAACTCAAGGGATGGAAATTAGTAAACAAACCCACATGAAAAAACCCAAAACACCCCAAAATTGGAGACTGAATGGTATGCTATTAAACAACGAATGGGTCAAGATTAAAATTAAGGAAGAAATCAAAAAGTTTCTGGAAACAAATGAAAATGAACTCACAAGAATCCAAAACTTATGGGGCACGGCCAAGGCAGTCCTGAGAGGGAAGTTCATAGCAATACAGGATTACCTAAAGAAGGTAGAAACATTTCAAACAAACAATCTAACCCAATGCCTGCAAGAACTCGAGGAACAACAACAAAGACAGCCCAGAGCAAGGACAAGGAAGGAAATAATCAAGATCAGAACAGAATTAAATGACATAGAGACTAAAAGCACAATTCTAAGGATCAATGATTCCAGGATTTGGTATCTTGAAAAGATAAACAAAATAGACAAGGCTTTAAGTAGGCTCATTAAGAAAAGAAGAGAGAGGACACAAATAAACACAATCAGAAATGAAAGAGGAGAGATTACAACTGATATCACAGACATAAAAGGGATTGTAAGGAATTACTATGAAGAACTGTATGGCAAGAAATTTGAAATCCTAGGTGAAATAGACAAATTTCTAGAAAAAATGTAATCTTCCAAAACTCAATGAACAAGAAGTAGAAAGCCTGAACAGACCAATAACAGCAGATAAAATTGAAGCAGTATTCAATAAACTCCCATCACACAAAAGCTCTGGACCAGATGGTTTCACAGGAGAATTCTACAAAGTGTTTAAGGAAGAGCTAATCCCTATTCTTCACAGACTATTCCAAAATATTCAAAATGATGGGAAATTCCCAAACTCTTTTTATGAAGCCAGCATCATCCTAATTCCAAAACCAGATAGAGACACAACAAAGAAGGAAAACTTTAGGCCAATATCGCTCATGTACATAGACACTAAAATCCCCAACAAAATATTGACAAATCGCATCCAACAATACATCAAAAAGATCATACACCATGAAAGAGTGGGATTCATCCCAGTGATTCAAGGATGGTTCAATATCCGCAAATCAGTAAATGTAATACACCACATAAACAAAAGCGAAGAAAAAACTACATGGTCATATCAATAGATGCAGAAAAAGCTTTTGATAAGGTACAACACCCATTTATGATAAAGGTACTGAGCAATGTGGGAATTGAGGGAGCAATCCTCAATGTAATAAAGGCCATATATGAAAGTCCTACAGCCAACATCATACTCAATGGGCAAAAACTAAAAGCTTTTCCACTAAGATCAGGAACAAGAGAAGGTTGTCCACTTTCACCACTTCTATTTAATATAGTATTGGAAGTTTTAGCCTCAGTGATTAGGCAAGAAAAGGAAATAAAAGGCATTCAAATTGGAAAGGAGGAAACAAAACTGTCATTGTTTGCAGATGACTTGATAGTGCACATGGAAAATCCTATAGACTCTACCAAAAAACTGCTCGAACTAATAAATGAATTTCGTAAAACAGTGGGATACAAAGTCAATATCCAGAAATGAAAGGCATTTTTGTATGCTAAAAATGAATTAGCAGAAGCAGAAATGAAGAAAAAAATCCCATTCGATATAGCAAAAACAAAAATAAAATATCTGGGAATAAATCTAAACAAGGACGTAAAAGACATGTATGGAAAAAACTACACAACACTGAAGAAAGAAATCAAGGATGACACAAACAAATGGAAACATATACCTTGTTCATGGATCGGAAGAATTAACATCATGAAAATGTCCATACTACCCAAAGCAATTTACAGATTCAATGCAATACCTATTAAAGTACCAATGGCATATTTCACAGACATAGAAGAAACACTTCAAAAATTTACATGGAACCATAAAACACCCCGAATAGCAGCTGCAATGTTAAGAAAGAAGAACAAAGTAGGAGTGATCCCAATACCTGATATCAAACTGTATTCCAAGGCCACTGTAATCAAAACAGCCTGGTTCTGTTCCACATAGACCAATGGAACAAAACAGCGAACCCAGAAATAAACCCAACTCTCTACAGTCAATTAATATTCGAGAAAAAGGGCAGTAACATAAAATGGGGTAAAGATAGCCTCTTCAACAAATGGTGTTGGGAGAACTGGACAGCTAAATGCAAAAAAATGAAACTCGCACTCCAACTTACATCATACATCAAAATAAATTCAAGGTGGATAAAAGACTGAAAGATAAGCCGTGACACTATTAACGCCCTAGAAGAGAACATTTGCAGAAAAATATCAGATATTTCACGCAGCAACATTTTTACTGTTATGTCCCCTAGAGCAAGGAATATAAAGGAAAGAATAAACAAATGGCATCTCATCAAAATAAAAAGCTTCAGCGCAGCTAAAGAAAACAGTATTAAAATAAAAAGAGAACCAACTGTATGGGAAAACATGTTTGCCAATGATACCTCAGACAAAGGTTTAATCTCCAAAATATACAAAGAACTCACACAACTTCACTCTAAGAAGACAACTAACCCAATTAAAAATTGGGCAAAGGACTTGAACAGGCACTTCTCCAAGGAGGACGTACAGAGGATCCAGAGATACATGAAAAGATGCTCAATATTGCTTGCTATCAGAGAGATGCAAATTAAAACCACAGTGAGATACCACTTCACACGGGTGAGAATGGCTATCAAAAACAAAGCAATAAACAAGTAATGTTGGAGAGGGTGTGGGGAAAAGGGGACTCTGGTCCACTGCTGATGGGATTGCAGACTGGTACAACCATTACTGAAAACAGTATGGCATTTTCTCAGAAAACTAAAATTGGACTTGCCTTTTTACCCAGCAATTCCACTGCTAGGATTGTATCCTAAGAACCCTAAAACACTAATCCCAAAGAACATATGCACCCCTATGTTCATAGAAGCACAATTTACAATAGCCAAGAGTTGGAAGCAACATAGGTGCCCATCAGTAAATGAATGGATCCCAAAAATATGGTTCATTTACGCAATGGAATATTATGCTGCAGAAGGAAAGAAGGAGCTCCTATCTTTGCAACATCATGGATGGAACTGGAAAGCATGCTGTGTGAAATAAGCCAGGTGTCGAAGGACAAATACTATATGATCTCACCTTTAATAGGAAGCTAAACAACAAAACAGGCAAGCAAAATATAACCAAAGACACTGAACTAGAGAACAGGCTGAGAGTGACCAGAGGGGAGAGGAGAGGGAATTTCAGGGGAAATAGGGATTTAGAGGAACATATATAAAGGATACATGGACAAGTACTGAGAAGGGTAGAAATGGGAGGGGGGCAGGGGTGTGGGATGGGATGGGAGTAATAGACAGAAAAGTGTACTTGAAAAATAACTAAATAAAAAAAATAAAACAGTCAGGTACTGGCATAAGAACATATACATCAGTGGGGCAGAACAGAGAGTACAGAAATAAACCCATGTGTCCAGGGTGAATTAATATTTGATAAAGAGGGCAGGAGCATTAAATGGAGCTAAAATAGCCTCTTCAACAAATGGTGTTGGGAGATCTGGACAGGTACATGCAAAAAAGAGAAAGTTGACCACCACATTACTCTATGGAGAAAAATAAAGTCAAGATGGATAAAAGACTTAAATATAAGTAGTGATACCATCAAAGTCCTAGAGGAGAACTCAGGCAGGAAAATTTCAGATATTCCACAGAGCAATATTTTTACTGATATGTTCCCCAGATCAAGGGACATAAAGGAAAGGATAAAAAAAATAGGACAACATCAAATGAAAAACTTCTGCATGGGTAAAGAAAACATCAGCAAAACTGAAAGGGAACCAACAGTATGGTAAAAATAATGATAACTTGGACACGATTTTGATCTCTAAAATATATAAAGAACTCACGTGACTCCACATCAGGAAGACAAAGGATCCAATTAAAAATGCACAAAGGACCTGGACAGTTTTCCAAAGAGGATAGATAGAGGCCCAGAGACATATGAAAAGATGTTCAGCATCATTAGCCATAAGAGATGCAAATTAAAACAACAATTAGTTACTGTTTCACACTGGTCAGAATGACCGTCATTAACAAATCAACAAACAACAAGTGCTGGTGAGGTGGTAGAGAAAAGGGAACCCTAGTACACTGCTGGTGGGAATGCAGACTGGTGCAGCGACTGTGGAAAGCAGTATGGAATTTCCTGAAAAAACTAAAAATGGAACTGCCTTTTGACCTGGCAATTCCACTGCTGGGATAATACCCTACAAATTCTGAAACACCAATTAAAATGTACTTATGCACCCCAATGCCCCAATGTTCATAGCAGCATTATCTACAATAGCCATGTGGTGGAAACAGTCTAAGTGCCCATCCATAAATGAGTGCATAAAAAAACTGTGCTACATACACACAACGGAATAAATACTACACAGAGAATGAAAAAAGGAACTCTTACCCTTCATGATAGTATGGATGAACCTGGAGAGTTATTATGGTAAGTGAAATAAGCCAGGGGAGAAGGACACATATCATATGATCTCACCTATAAGTGGAACCTAATCAACAAAACAAACAAGCGAGCAAAACAGAACCAGAGACTTAGAAACAAAGAACACACTGACAATGACCAGAAGGGAGGAGGGTGATAATGGGCATAAAAAGGGGAAGGGTCAAGGAACATGTATAAAGAACACTCGAACAAAAACAACGGGGTAGGGGAGAATTTAATGTGGGAGTAGGGGGTGGGTAGGCCAGGGAAGAGTAATGGGAAAAAAATGGGGACAACTGTAATTGTACAACAACAGCGAAAAGATTGCAAAAAGACACATCACCCAATTTTCAAAAATGGGCCAAACACCTAAATAGACAGTTAATCAAAGAACACACAGAGGAAATAAGTGTTACTGAGAACACAGAGAAATTGGAACCCTTGTGCACTGTGGGTAGAAATGTAAAATAGTGTAGGCTCTATGGAGAATATCATAGAGGTTCTTCCACAAATTAAAACTGGAACTACTATATAATGCAGCAATCTTATTTCTGGATACTTATTCAAAAAATAAATTGAGGATCTTGAAGAGATATCTGAACTCACATGCTCACTGAAGCACTGTTCACAATAGCCAAGAGATGAAAACAACCTAAATGTCAATTATGGATGAATATATAAGGAATACATGATATAACACAATGGAATATTATACAGCCAGAAAAAAGAAAATCTTGTCATGTGCAACAACATGAATGAAACTTGAGCACATTATATTGAGTGCAATAAGCCAGTCCCAACAGGAGTAATACTGTATAACAAAACTTGCGGCATCTACAGTGGTCAACCTCATGGGAGCAGAAACTAGAATGGTGGTTGTCAGGGGCTATAGAAAGGGGAAAATGTGGATTTGCTGTTCAATTGGTATAAAGTTTAGCTATGCAAGATGACTAACTTCCTGGTGTTTGCTGTTTTTGCTGTACAGCATTGTGCCTATACTTAACGATACTATGACATACATTCAATATCTTGTTAAGGTGGTACATTTCCGCTTATGTGTATTTTACTGCAAGAAAAAAACGTGGAGATCCCTGGCTGGTATAGTTCAGTGGATAGAGCCTGTGAACCAAAGGATTGCTGGATAGGTTCCCAGGCAGGGCACATGCCTGGGTTGCCAGCCAGGTCCCCGTTTGATGGCACACAAGAGGCAACCGCACATTCATGTTTCTCTCCCTCTCTTTCTCCTTCCCTTCTCCTCTCTCTAAAAATAAATAAATAAAATCTTAAAATAAAGAAGTGGAGAAAAAAGACCAGTATATTTACTAGTATAATTTATATCCTTTAATATCTTAAAAGAACATGAGAAGAATTTGGACAGGAGAAGCAAAAGCAAAGAGCTAGGAAATAAAGTCCACTTTGTGACAACTCCTTAAATGCATAAATAAATATATTAAACACTGTAATAAGCAGATTTTTTATGTCTCAAAGTCTTTAGAGGCTGAATATCCACATATTTAGGATTTCACTATATTTTTATCTTAAAGATAAGTATACAGAATAACTGTCTTGTGGTTTCCATAAGTAATTTCATGTGATCTAGAGTTTGGGTTCTAATACTCATCATGGAAGCATCATCAAATTAAATGACCAAAGAAAGAAGTCTATAAATATATGGCAAGTTTTTCACCAAGCAGGAAAGATTCATACTAAGATTGTTCCCTTTAATATGAACATTTAAAAAAAAAAAACAAGAGAATTTCTTTTGCAGTGGCTTGGTCACTTCTTGCTTGGATGTATCTTCTCTGCTCCAAAAACATACATACATACATATACATATATTTTTTCATACTTATGCATATATAAAAAGATAAACCTAAAGATATAGCTAGGCTAGAAAACAAGATAAACATTTCTGTGAAACAAAATCAATTTCCAAGTGGTAACAGAGAATGAGTCTCTTCCTGGTATTCCTCTGCAATATACAGTATTATTTTGTATTTTTAAAACTTTATATAAATAATATTATACTATATACATTATTTTACACCTACCTGTTTTAATTTTTAAATAGATTTTATTTTTCAGAACAGAAAAACTTACACATTTACAGAAAAACCGGGAAGCTAGTACAAAGAGTTCCCACATACCACACACCCAGTTTCCTCTATTATTAACATCTTACTTTAATTACTACAGAGGATTTTCAGCCAAGATGGAGGTATAGGTATATACACTTTGCCTCCTCACATGACCAAAAGGACAGCAACAAGTTTAAACACAAAAAATCACCAGAACTGCCAGGAAATTGAACTCTATGGAAGTCCGAAAACCAAGGAGTTGAAGAAGAAACATTCATTCAGACTGGTAGGAGGGGTGGAGACAGGTATCCGGGGTGGAGAGAATGCGTGGCAAGGCAGAAGCTAGAGGACCTAGAAGGGAGAGGTGGCAGCTGGTGGACTAGGTGACCTTACATCTGCATGTAGATAAACCAGAAGGAACAACTGAGGAGCGAGACAGACTGCGCAACCCAGGGTTCCAGTGCAGGAAAAGAGAGCCTTAACCTCTGGCTATAAAAATTTGTAGGGGCTGTGTGCCAGCAAAAACTCCCAGCCTCACAGAAGAGTTTGTTGGAGAGGCCCACAGGGTTCTAGAACATACACAAGACCACCAACCCAGGAATCAGCACCAGAAGGGACCAACTTGCTTATAGGTAGTGGAAGAAGTGACTGAAAGCCAGCAGAGAGCTGAGCAAATAGCATTGTTCCCTCTCTGACCCCCTCCCCCACATATAGTACCACAACACAGGGACCTGGGTTGCCTTACTCTGGTAATACCCAAGGCTCCGCCCCTTACAATGTAACAGGAGTACTGAAACAAACACAAAAAATGACTCAAATGAAAGAACAGATCAAAGCTCCAAAAACAGAACTAAGTGATGAAGAGACAGCCAACCTATCAGATGCACTGTTCAAAACACTGGTAATCAAGATACTTCCAGAAATGGTTGAGTATGGACACAAAATAGAGGATAAAGTGATAGCTATGCAAAGTGAAATAAAGGAAAATAGAGCTGGCTGGTGTAGCTCAGTGGATTGAATGCGGGCCTGTGAGCCAGAGGGTCGCGGTTTGATTCTCAGTCAGGGCACATGCCTGGGTTGCAGGCCAGTTCCCAGCAGGGGATGCACAAGAGGCAATCATACATTGATATTTCTCTCCTTCTCTGCTTCCATTTCCCTCTAAAGATAAATAAATAAAATCTTAAAAAAAATTAAAATAGACAGGGAACCAACAGTGAAGGGAAGGAAACCAGAACTGAAATCAACAATTTGGAGAAGGAAGAAATAAACACCCCACTGGAACAGAATGAAGAAACAAGGATTCAAAAAAATGAGGAGAGGCTTAGGAACCTCAACTTTAAATGTTCCAACAACAGAATCATAGGGTGCCAGAAGGAGAAGAGGAAGAGCAAGAAATTGAAAACTTATTTGAAAAAACAATGGAGGAGAACTTCCCCAATCTGACAAAGGAAACAGACTTCCAGGAAGCCCAGGAAGCTTAGAGAGTCCCAAAGAAATTGTACCTAAAGAAGCACACACTGAGGCACATCATAATTGCATTAGTCAAGATGAAAATGAAGGAGAGAATTCTAGAAGCAGCAAGAGATAAGGGACAGTCACCTACAAAGGAGTTCCCATCAGACTGTCAGCTGATTTCTCAAAAGAGACCTTACAAGCAAGAAGGAGCTGGAAAGAAGTATTCCCAGTCATGAAATCCAAAGACCTACATCCAAGATTGCTCTATCCAGCAAAGCTATTATTTAGAATGGAAGGGCAGATAGAGTACTTCCCAGATAAGGTCAAGTTAAAGGAATTCATCGTTACCAAATCCTCATTTTATGAAATTTTAAAGTTACTATCTAAGAAAAAGAAAAAAACTATGAACAGTAAAATAACAACAAACTCACAACTATCAACAACTGAACCTCAGAAAAACAAAAAGAAAATGAACTAAGCAAACAACTAGAACAGGACCAGAAGCACAGAAATGGAGATCACATGGAGGGTTATCAGTGGGGAAGGGGAAGAGGGAAAATGGGGGAACAGGTACAGAGAATAAGAAGCATAAATAAATGGTAGGTACAAAATAGAGAAGGGGAGGTTAAGAATAGTATAGAAAAGGTAGAAGCCAAAGAACTTATATGTACAACCCATGGATATGAACTAAAGTTGGGGAATGCTGGTGGGATTCCCCAACCAGCACTGGGGTGATGCAGAGTGGAGGGGAATAGATTAGAAAAAAGTGGGACAACTCTAATAGCATAATCAGCAAAATATACTTTAAAATAATTACTATGGTGCATTATTAAAATAAATGAATTAATACTGATATATTATTAACTAAATCCCATAGTTTATTCATATTTTCTCCCCCCCCCAATGTTCTTTTTCTGTTCCAGGGCCCTATCCAGGATACCACAGTATACTTGGTTTTTATGTGTCTTTAGGTTCCTCTTGGCTCTGGCAGTTAATCAGACTTTGTTTTTGATGATTTCGACAGTTTTGAGGAAAGCTCATCAGGTACTTTGTAGGATGCTACATTACTGGAATTTTTCTGGTGTTTTTCTCATGGTTAGATTGGGGTTATGAATTACTAGGAAAAAGACCACAGAGGAAAAGTGCAGCTTGATCATATTATACCAACCATACATACTATCAGTATGACTTATGACTGTTGATGTTGGCCCTGATAACCTGGCTGAGGCAGTTTTAGGTTTCTACTCTGTAATGTTACTTTGTTTTCTACGTTTCCATACTGTACTCTTTAAAGAAGTCACCATAAGTAGCTCAAAAACCTTGAGGTGGAGCACCTACATAAATTATTTAAAATTATTTTCTATTGGGTATCTGTCTCCTCGACTTCATTTATTAATGTATTCGATCGTTTTGTTTATTATCAGTATGGACTCATAGATATTTATTCTATACTTCGGGGTATAGTCCAACACTAATTTACTTACTTTGATGTACAAATTGTTTCAACTTTGGTCATTGGAAAGTCTTTCAGTTGGCTTATGTGCTCCTTTGAAATACCTCCAGTATTTTTATGTTGTTTGTAGCACTTCCTTATTTTTGGCACTATAAAATGCCCAAGGCTCATCTTGTATAATTCCTATCCCCAGTGCTAGAATCAGCCATTTCTCTAAAGAGCCCTGGTTACTTTTACTAGAGAGTAACATTAGAAACTAAGATCTGGGTGCCAAACATGCTTGTTGCTCCTGAAATGTCACTTCGTTTAGACCATCTCAGCTGAGAGGGAAAAAAATGTAATAGTAACCTATGTATATATACATATCTATAAATATTTCCATATGTAATCATTCATATATTAAGTTAAACATGAGTTCATAATGTCTCCAATTGTAAACCATTACCACATGGATAATTCTAGTTTTCTCTCTTTGCTTATCCGTAAATTCCAAGAGTGAAAATCCTGGATCCCACCATCTGCTATCCATTTACTTAATTGCTCCATTTCATTTTACATGTATAATATCGGAATTCTTAACCTGTACCCCCGTGTTACACAATCATATCAACTAGGGTACAGTGATTATGTGCAGTTCTGTTTGCCTCTCTGTTGCTTCCACATTCCACACATTTCCATAGATATTTAGGTCAGCCTTCACTGAGGGTGCTTCATATATTTGTAACACAGTTAGATTCTCTTGTCAACCTGCATTCCTTCCTGGGGTTCTCCAACCTCCTAAATAATTTTTTAATATTTGTATACCTCAAGGGTCACTCTTCATGTTGTACTGTTATGGGTTTTGGCAGATTCATATCTTGGATTCACTATTACATTATCATAAAGAACAGTTTTACTGCCCTAAAAATCCTCCATGCTTCTATTCCTCTCTCCACCATTTACCCAAGACTCTTGGCAACTACTGGTCATTTACTGTTGCTGTAGTTTTGTGTTTATCAAAATCTCATGTAATTGAAACCATACAATACATAATCTTAACATAGTAGCTTCTTTCACTTATTAAAATATATTTATAACCCCTCTGTATCTTTTTGTAGCTTTATAGCTTATTCCTTTTATTGCTGAAATTATATTCCATTGTACAGGAGTATATTCCATCCAACAGAAGTAAGGCTAACTTGAGTGTGGTTGGTAGAGTACGAGAAAGTCTTGTACATGATGGATAGCAATTTGAATATTTCACCTAAAATGTTATATGGTGTGCTTCAGTGTGACATTGTTATGTTACAGCATTACATGCTTACGCTTTTGTAATAAAAAAGTGATATTATTTGTGACAGACCCTGCATAGCTGTAGCACAGGTGAATGTTTCATTCATCTACAGAACATCTTGATTGCGGGTTTTTTTTTTTGGCAATTATGAATAAAACTGCTGGGTTTTCATTCACATGCTGGGTTTTGTATAAATATAGGTTTTCAAATCAATTGTGGTAAATAACTACATGCACAATTATGAGATCATGTGGTAAAACAATGTTAAGCTTTGTAAGAGACTGTCAAAGTAACTTCCAAAGAGATTGTATCATTTTGTATTCTCACCAGTAACAAATATGAGTTTTTGTTGGTCAGGATCCTCAATAGCATTTAGTACTGTCAATTTTACTGTATTTTTTTAAATATTATAAAAGGTATATAATGTCATCTTATTATTGTTTTATTCTGCAATTTCCTTATGACAACTAATGGTGAGCTCCTTTTAATATGCTTATTTGACATGCACATAACTTCTTTGGGAAGGTGTCTGTTCTTTTGTCCATTTTTAATTGGGTAGTTCATTTTACTATTGGTGAGTTTTAGAAGTCCTTTGTATATTTTGGATATAAGTCCTTTATTAGGCATGTGTTTTGAAAATATTTCCTTCCAGTCCGTGGCTTGTTTTTTGATTCTTTTAAAAGTATTTTTCAGCCTTGGCTGGTGTGGCTCAGTGGATTGAGCATGAGCCTGCGAACCAAACAACCATGGTTGGATTCTCAGTCAGAGCACATGCCTGGGTTGCAAGCCAGTTCCCAGCAGGGGACGCACAAGAAGCAACCATACATTGATATTTCTCTTCCTGACTCCTTCTCTTCCCCTCTAAAGATAAATAAAATCTTTTTAAAAAGTATCTTTCACACAGAAGTTTATTATTTTAATAAAGTCTGATTTATTCTTTTTGTCTCATAAATTATGCTTTTGGTATTGTATCAATCACTGTGTCACCAAACACAAGGTCACTTAGATTTTCTCATGTTTTCTTCTATAAGTTTTATGGTATTGTGCTTTGCATTTGAATCTACAATCTATTTTAATTTCTTAAGAGTGTAAAATATGTGTCTAGATTCATTTTTTTGCATGTTGACATCCAGTTATTCAGCACAATTTGATGAAAAGACTATGCTTTCTCCATTTAATTGTCTTTGCTCCCTAGTCAAAGATTGCTCCACTATATCTGTGTGAGTCTATTTCTGGATTCTTTATTCTGCTCAAGTGGTCATGTGTCTTTGAAGTTGAATAGTGTGAGTCCTTCATTTGCGTAGCTGTTCTTCAGTACTGTGTTAGATATTCTGAATCTTTTATCTTCCTAGGAACTTAGAATCAGTTTGTCTATATCCACAAAATAGGTTGCTGGAATTTTGGTGGGACTGTGTGGAATCTACATATTAATATGGTAAAAATTGACATCTTAATATTAAGTCATCCAATCTACAAACACTGGACATCTCTGCATTTATTTATATCTTTAATTTTTCATCAGGGTTTTATAGTTTCCTACATGTAGGTGCTGTACAAATTCAGTTATATTTATATCTAATTATTTCACTATTTTGTGGTGCTAATGTAAAAGGTGAAAGATTTATACAATCTGAAGAGAAACCAGAGTATTTGGTGCTATTGTAAATAGTGGTTTTATTTCATTGTCAATTCTTAATTTCTTGGTATACAGAAAAACAACTGACTTTCTCCAACCTTGCTATACTCACTTATTAGTTCCAGAACTTGTTTTAGGGTCAGTCTTTGGGATTTTCTATAGAAAACAACATGTCATCTATAAACAGAGATGGTTTATATTTTCCTTTCCAATATACATGCTTTTCATTTCTTTTTCTTATTTTATTTCACTATTTAGCATTTCCAGTACAATATTTTAAGAAGTGGGGAGAGGAGATACCCTTGCCTTGTTTCTGATCAAAGGGGAAGGCATCCAGTCTTTTACCATTAAGTATGTTAGTTCTAGGATTTGTAGATATTCTTTATCCAGTTGAGGATGTTCACCTCTTTTCTTCATTCGATGAGTTTGCGTTAGTGATGTTGAATTTTGTCAAGTACTTTTCCTACATCAATTGAAACAATGATATGCTTTTTTTTCTTTAGTCTGTTGATGAGGTGGAACTCATTAACTCATTAAACTCAGTTAAACTCATTAACTGAGTTTGAAATGTTGAACCAGATGTGGATACCTGTAATAAATCCCACATGCTCATAATATAGAATTCTTTTGATACATTGTTGGATTTCATTTTCCAGTACTTTGATCTTTAAATAAAAATATTTCAATCAACTATTTTGATATTCCTAATATTTAGGATTTTTTCATCTATGATCATAAGAGAGATTGGTCATTAGTTTCTCTTTGTTGTAATATCTTTACCTGGTTTTGGTATTAAGCCAAGGCTGGTTCTCATAAAATGAGTCAGAAATATTCCCTTTGCTTCTAAATATTGTAGACAGTGAGTATCATTTTACATTATTTCACTTTTACCCCTCTCTTAGTATATCAATTATACTTCTGTTTATATATCTTTTAGTGGTTGGCCTAGAGTATGCAATATATTCAATACATTAACAACTAATCTAAGTTGACTCTCAAATAACACTATACTACTTCACAGGGAGTGCAGATACATTGTAATAGTTACATAAATTAAATACTAATTCCTCCCTCCTATACCCTATAACATTCCTGTCATTCATTTCACTTATCCATATACTAAAATTACCTAACACATTGCTATTATTACTTTAAACAATTATCTTTTAGATCACTTAAAATTTAAAAAAAAATAAAGATTTTACCTTCAGGTATTCCTCTCTGTGCTCTTTTTTTTTTTCACAGAGATCTTTTTTTTAACCTAGATCATTTTTCTTCTCTCTGAAGAACTTAAAAAACAAAAACAAAATATTTCTTGTAAGGTAGGTTTACTAGCAACAAATTCCTTCAGTTTTTCTTTGTTTGATAAAATCTTCCTTTTTCCTTCACTTTTCAAGGATACTTTTGCTGAATACAGAATGCTACATAGGTGGGGGGCTTTTCAATACCTTAAATATTTCATGCCATTGTCTTCTTTGGTATTGCATGGCTTCTGATGAGAAATCCAATGTAATTCTTATCTTCGTTTCTCTATAGGCAAAGTGTTTTGTTTTGTTTTGTTTTTCTTCCTGGCTATTTTCAACATTTTCTCTGTCTTCCATTTTCTGTGTTTGAACATGATAAGCTTAGGCATGTATTTTTGGGGGTAGTTATCCTGCTTGGTGTTCTGCTTAGATCCCATATCAATGGTCTGGTATCTGTCAATAATTTTGGAAAATTATTGGCCATCATTACTTCAGACATTTCTTCTGCTCCTTTCTCTCTTATCCTTCTGGTATTCCAATAATGGGTATGTTATACCTTTTGAAATTGTCACATGGTTCTTGGATATTCTGTTCATTTTTTTGTTTGTTTAACTCTAAGTATTTATTGATGGATCAGAGAATACAGTTTTAATGGAAGAATAAGGCACAACCATGGCTTAAAACAGTTTGCTATGTAGCCAAAAGGGGGAAAAAGCCACAATTTTAGGATCTTTACATATGGCAAGTCAAGGAGCCTTTGAAGTATCTCTATAACAGATGAGTGTCAGACAAATCTTCCCTTTTACTATACTACCTCACTTGATTACAAAGACTGATACTTCACCAAGAATTTCTCAGTCATTTACATTTGAGTCTTCCAGCCTTGCCACTCTTCTGTTCTCTACTGTTCCTAATTCCTTGCAGTGATGTTTCTCTCTCTCTTTCTCTCTCTTTTAGCAATCCCTTTCCTAAACTATTGTGTACATATCTTGGATAGCCTTCCAAAGGCAAGGAAACATGCAAGCAAGCAATGAGTCAGACAAAATCAGCCAAGGGCAGTTACAAGGATGGACAGACTCATAAAGACAGATGTTAGGATGACAAAAGCCTGATCAATGAGGTCCGTACTAAACTGACTTAGGCAGAAAATTTGCTCTGGCTCATGCAAAGGTCTATAATGCCACCTCAGGTTGCGCCACCAGTGCTAGACCCCTTGTTTCTAAGGCATTAGCAGTGGTCAAAGCGAGGAGCTAGGAGAGCAGTGTAACCAGGCTACTAATGATACAATACATTCAAAGCTCTGGACCTGTCTTAGGAGCTGACTATGGATTCCAGGATTAACATTTGCCAAGTGTAAAATTCATTAAGTATTGGTGCAAAAGTTACAGATACTGAGGACAATCTTTAAATCTTTTGGACTAGGATAAGTAGATACTTCTGTAACACTAATCTTTCTATCTGAAAATGTGAACTGCAAAACATTCTAGGGCACACAACACTGAGGCATAAACCATGCTGCAAATGTGGGAATACATGAGGCTTTTAGGGTGTCCAGCCTCCTTGTTCAAAAAACCATGAGAAAGTTCCCAAGCATATAGTTAGAGCAGCCATTCTGGTGGTAACAGTCTCTCAAAACTAAGCAAATTTGTAGGCATATGTCTCTTTTCTTAAAAGTTAACACTATACTAGCAAGAGCAGCCATGTAGGTATGTATGATGAAAATCAGAGGCCAGAGGTAGAGCCACCTGGGAAAGTCAGCTGAAAGGCTGTGCCCTATACCTCTCACTAAGGCCACCATCTTTCAAGAAGATCTCCAACCAACAGGGCTTGCCTCTCAAGCCCATCAAAGGACTTGCCTCTCAAGCCCTTTGATGACAAAGCAGAGTGCAGGGGACCAAGAGATAATCACAGTTATCTGGCAGGTGCTGGTTATTGTAAAGCTCCTGGAGAGGCAACATCCCAGAGATCTATTTAAGAGTAAAGGTAGTTGAAAACTGCCCGACCACCAAACTATCCTACCAAGTCAGAAATACACTGAACAGGCATAGCTTGGGGGGCCAAGTAGAACAGAGGAGACTGAAAGGCTACGTGAATGATGTATTGGGTAAAAGAGTAGTAGAAAGCAAATGACATATAGAAAGGATAGAAGAGCATGCCAAAGCCTTCTTGGAGGGAAGGCAGTATGGCCATAGTTTACAACCAACGAAAGAGCTATGGTGGCTGATTCTTGACCTGATTCAGTTTCTCACTTTCTCAGACAAGATGCACATGTAGTATTCAGCAGCAGAACAGGGGTGGAGCTGGGGTTGGGAAAGTATTTAGAAATGGAAATAACCAGCAAATGATATCGAACAGTTACAGACTAGGTGGACCATTCTGTAATGCCCTGTTTAAGCGCCAAAGGCAAGTTTGTGTTGGCAGAACATATTGGGGGCTGTCATGCAATTGCAGTAGTACTTCAGGGGAAGGTGAATGATAGGGTGGAGGTGGGGTGGTGGAAGGGGGACTCCTGAGTTCCAGTTCTTATGTACTAGACAGCAAGGAACAGTTTGGTCTCAGTACTTAAGTGAAGAAATTTGATGCTCATTTGCTGTTCTACATCCACCTTCTCCAAAACCTTCACAACTTCTGTGAAAGATATGGTGCTGTCCCCATCGTAATCAGCTTCCTGGATGGTCCTGTCTGTGATGCTGTCCAGCTCTTCAACTGAGATATTCACTCCGACCATCATGAGAAGCACCTGTAACAGCTCATCATGAGAGATCTTGTCATCTTTATCTAAATCATCTAGTCGAAAAGCAAAGTACAGTTTGTTGCTTCAGCTGTTGAGTGGTTCTGGTCTATTCACATCTTTACTCTTTTCATTATCTTCAATGGGCTGGAAATGAACCAAAGTTCTCATGAATCCATGGAAGTTTACGTGGTCTTCTCCATCTGGAAAAAAGGAATTGATGATCCAGTCTCTCAGTGGGTTCATGGCAAGTTCTGGAATCCACTGGAAGTCTTCCTGGCTAAGAGTCCCATTTTCTCCTTTGTCCAGGCTGGTGAACCAGCTCTAGAGTGGGGTGATCTGACTGTGGGAAAAGCCAGTTTCCTTCTTGATCTCTTCAAGCTCTTTGTCCCACAGTGACATGGAGGCCTGAGACCCCATCACTGAGTCAGGAGCTCCTCTGGGAGCAGGTGCACCAGATAAGAATGCAGTAGTTGGAGGGAAGGAGGGGAAAGAGGAAGGGTCGGGGTCAAGAAAGAAGAGGGCTGGGTATCCATAGTGAACTGTATTTTGCTCATTTTTTATGTCTTTCTTTCTCTTTGCATTTCAGTTCGGGAAGTTTGTATGGACACAACTTCAAGCTTACTGATTCTTTCCTTGGCTGCACCAATCTAATGATAAGCCTATCAAAATCATCATTTCTATTATAGCGTTTTTTACTTCCAGTATCTTTCAATTCTTTGAGTTTCTATTTCTCTACTTACATTGCCTATGTGTTTTTGCATGTTGTGTAATATTTCTAATACACTCTTTAGCATTTAATCAGTTATTTTAAATTCTATATATGTGATCATTCCAAAACCTGAGCTATATGTGACCTTGGTTCTGATGCTTGTTTTGTTTCTTGAGACTGTTTTTTCTTTTAGCATGCCTCATAATTTCTATGTTGAAACCCAAACTTGATGTATGCTGTAATAGGAACTAAGGTAAAAAGGCCATTAGTGTAATGTTTTATGTTAATCTGGTGAGGAGTTGGACTGTGTTTATTAATATCTGCTCTAGCTATAGGTATCACAGGGTTTCAGTTTTCTCTAATGTCCTTGTTTTTTGTCTCCCATGTTTTCTTTAGATTTTCCTAAAAACTTCTTAAATAGAGTCTGAGCCCTGCAGGCCTTTCAGCTGTAACCCACAGTCATTACATTGAAGCCCTGTTCATGTGGTGGTAAGGTATAGGGTAAGGGGAAATATTCTGCAATCCTGTAATTGAGCCTCAGTCTTTCAGTATGCCTGTGTCCCCCACCTGTACTCTTCAGAAGTGTGTCAGAATTTTTTTTTCTCTGTTAGATGAGACAGGAAGGCTAGAGGGGCCTGAAGTTAGATGATTTCCCTTCTCCCACACTAGAGAATACTTTGGTAAAGTAGTTTTACTTATTGGGTAGTTCTTTGTTAGACAGAAGCTCTGAGTATATTTCAAAATTACTACTGTGTCTGTTCCCCATGCCAGGAACAGATATTTGTTTTGGCTCTTCAACTTGAGAACCTAGTGGTCTTCCTAGAGGTATTTATTGACTAATTCCAGAGGCACCATGGCTACCATATATGGTGGTTCTATGAATACTGCTTGATTTCCTACTAGTCAGGAACAGAGTTTTTCTTAGCTCTTCAACTTGAAAACCTGTTATGTTCAAACACTAATGTATACTTTGCCTCAACCAATTTGTCAAAGTTACTACTTAAGTATTCTTACCAGTTTATGGCTCCTGATAAGTAGATCTGGCCTGTGATTCTCAGTAATTTCCTGTCTCTCCAGATTTAGGGGTTGCAGTTTGCTCTGTGACTTCAATTATCTTATGGGTCCAAGAAAAAACTCACTGATTTTTAGCTTGTTTGGCTGTATTTCTTGTAAGACAGTAGTGATGACTTCAAAGCACCTTATATGGTGGAGTTGAAACCAGAAGTCTGCAACTAGCCATTTTCATTCAACATTATGTTTGTGAGCTGCAACCATACTGATACCTGTAGTTATAGTTTATTCATTTTCTCTACTGTATAGTATTCTATTTTATGAATATACCAGGCTTTATCCATTCTCCTACTGATGAACAGGTATGTTGTTTACAAATGTTACAATGAGCATCCTTATAACACCTTCTAATGTGCATGTGTAAGAATTCCTCTTAGGATAAATACCTAGGAATGGCACTGCTGAGCCATACTTCTTCTATTTTACTAGGTATGAGCATCTTCTATTTTACTATATATTGCCACAATGTTCTTGAAAGTGGTTGTACTCATTTATACCCAGCCAGAAATATTATTAGAGTTCTTAGTGTTCCATATGTTCACTAATATTTGGTATTGTCATGCTTTTATGCTAACATCCTGGGTGGTAAATAGTATTTCATTATAGTTTTATTTTGTATATCTTTAATTGCTGATGAGAATTAATAAGTTAATTAGACAACCATGTTTTCTCATCTGTAAATTGCCTATTAACATCTTCTGATCATTTTATTGGGTTGTTTGTATTTTTCTTATTAATTTGTAGGGAGAGATTTCCTTAAAATGACTCAAAAAGCAAAAACCATGAAGTAAAATTCTGATAATGTAGTACATTAAAATGAAAGGCTTTTACTCAATGTAAGACATCAGAAGTGATGTGAAAATGATAAGCCACTCACTGGGAAAATATATTTGCTAAATAAGCAGAAAGGGTTTGTATTGAGAATTTTAAAATAATCTCCGTAAGTAATATGAAAAACCAAACAACCAAATAGTAGGCAAAAAGGAACAGGCAACTTATAGAAGGTTCCTGAAAGGCTAATAAATTTATAAATACAAGCATAATTTCATTGGAAATCAGAAACATGCAAATTAAAACAACAACATACCTTTCTAATATGTTAGACTGGCAAAAATAAAAAGTCTAATATTACAAAGTACTGGCAAGGATGTGAAAGAGATCGCTGGAACCCTGCTCATGGAGTTGATATACATATCCTATATACACAGTAATTCCACTCCTAGGTATGTAGTCTACAACAGTGATTCTTAAAATGTCTCAGACCAGGAGCAACAGCATCTCTTGGGAACTTGTAAATGCAAATTCTCAGGCCCTACTCCAGAACTACAGAATAAAAATTCTGGGGGCAGAGCCAAGCAATCTGTTTTAATAGCCCTGTCAGGTGATTCTGGTGCACACTAACAATTGATAATCACTGAAATAAAGCAATATTTTTCCAGCTTTTTTGACTAAGGTCTACAGGGAGAAATGCATTTTAGACCACAAACATCTCTCCTCCCCTTCTCTCATGTTTGTGTGCACACACATGTAAAACAAAGCCTTCAAGAAACAGTATTTAATATTCATATTTTATTGATATTGATATTTTATATTCTATTCTACTTCATTTTATTTACAAATTGCTGATTGTGACTTACTAATTGTATAATAATGTTTGTTGCAGAATTCTCTGCAGTGAAAAAATGAAAAGAGCAAGTCTTCAGGAGATTGGATAAATGAATTATATAATATTTCTACAATGGAATACATAGTTCCTTATATCATTAGAAATAAATTTCAAAACCATGCATATTGAGTTTAAATATCAAGTTATAGAAGGGTATATAGGCCCTGGCTGGTGTGGCTCAGAAGACTGAGCACCGGCCTGTGAACCAAAGGGTTGCCAGTTCAATTCCCAGTCAGGGCACATACCTGGGCTGTGGGCCAGGTTCCCAATTAGGGGTGCATGATAGGCAACCACACATTGATGTTTCTCTCCCTCTCTTTCTCTAAAAATAAATAAACAAATAAAATATTTTTAAAAGAAGGGTAAGTTATGATTTCCTCTACATAGTTTTAAAGTATATAAAACTATATGTTGTTTATGAATATATAGTTATGTAGTAAAAATATAAAACAAAGATTTTTATAAGTTTACTTAGATATTTGCCAATTTCTCAAGACTTAGAAGCCCTGTGCTTTCACTTTGCTCTTAACTACCAGCATCTGAAGTCATATGTCATATGAAAGCCAGGTAGAGCATTTGGAGTAGCCAAAGAACTAATATGCATGAATGAACAATGGTGTGGGGATTGACTGAGGGACTGGGCGGGGGGGGTCTGGGTGGAAGGGGGCAAAGGGAAAAATTGGGACAACTGTAATAGCATAATCCATATAATATTAAAAAAACTCACATGGTATCAGTAAATCCTACTCACAACCAGAAGATCAATTATTGACTAATTCCAGAGGCACCATGGCTATGAGATATGGTGGTTCTATCAACACTACCTGATTCATTGCTAGCCTAGAAAATTGGAGGTTACTTTTCCTTCAATTCAGGTCTTCTAGTAAGTATGGACTAGAGTCTCTTCAAGATTTCTTTAAAATTTTAATGGTAGTTTAGGACCTTGGAAAACCACAAAGAAGATGATAGGAAATATACTACTTATGTAGTATGCAGAGAAAGAATAGTCAAGGTCGAAGAAAAACACAATCATTATGCCTATGTCATAATTCTTTGGTATAATCAAAGTGAATGTAAAAGTATTACTTTATGTAGCCCTGGCTGGTGTAGCTCAGTGGATTGAGCACAGGCTGTGAACCAAAGGGTCACTGGTTCGATTCCCAGTCAGGGCACATGCCTAGGTTGTAGGCCAGGTCCCCAGGGGGCCACATGAGAGGCAACCACACATTGATATTTCTCTAACTCTCTTTCTCCTTCCCTTCCCCTCTTCCTAAAAATAAATAAATAAAATCTTTTTAAAAAGTATTACTTTATGTTGAGGTAAATTAAAATGAAAACAACCCATGATTTTTTCTTGCTTTAGCCTATACCTTGTTTGGCTCCCCTGGATTATATGAAGAAAACATAGGAATTTTTCGGATCTCTTCCTCTGACAAACGATTTCTCTGGATCTCATCTTCTGGGACAAATTCTATTGGCTGCGTCAGCTTCTTAGGCCCAGTCCAACACTGCTCAGGTGAATTATCAATAACTTTTGCCACATGGAGACTGGGACTTTTACCCTGTGCTGCCTGTTCTCCCTTGTCCTGGAGTAATGGCGGGTTCTCAGCTGTGCCACTATCTCCCACTGATGTAGCTGAGACCAGTGAGTGGGAAGCAAAGGGTTCACCTCTCATAAGATGGAACTCTTCAAGACGTTTTTTCATTATCATCTCTTGGTAAAAACTTTCCAGGTTGTTCATGGGATCACCTTTGTTCTTCTTTTGGGGTTCATCTGGATCAAGACAAAGAGATATGGAAGTTCTACAAATCCTACCAATAAAACCTTTAACAAATTAATAAAAATTAAATCTTGGATCTCAGGTATAGAAACTCTGCTGGGGCAGGTATTTACAACCAATGACAGTAGTACATAGATTATTTTATTGCAGTGTATCACAAGCAAGGCTGGAACTACACTGAGGCAAGTGAGGCACCTGGGGTGCAAAATTTAACCAGGTGCTCGCTCTCAGGGTCATGCAAGTATATATAACCTAACTGATAAGGACACTTGAAAAATGTAACCAGTATGGCATTATCACACTTCTCAAAGTTAATAATTCCTTAATATCATCTAACACCAAGTTCATATTGAAATGGCCCTGATTATATCAAAGATATCTTTTTACAGTTGGTTGTTTTAACTAGCCTTTGGCTGTTATATCTCAAGCCTTATTATTTTAAAATCATACCCCTTCTTTCCCAACCCTCCAACCCACTTTGTCCCCCATCCATTGGTTTATGACAGGAACCCAATAAATGAATGTGACTAATTGTTTTTCATGGTATTATTTAACTTGTTCCTCAATCCCTTCCATTTCTTACAAACTGGCAATTAAATCTAGAGCTATTCTGTCTAATACAGTACCCACTGACCACACAAATCTATTTAAATTAATCTTTTAAATGTCAGTTTTTCAAACTAGTCATATTTCAAATGTTCACAGCCACCTGTGGCTAGTGGATGCCATATTGGGCAAAAAAGATAAAGAGCATTTATATCATTATACAAGTTGCATTGGATAGTGCTAATCTAGAGGATTGATAAGATTCAGGTTCCCTAGTTTTAGACAAGAATCCTCCTCCATAGAGAGGTGTGTACTTTCTGCTATATCATAAGGCATATAATGTTTGGTAGTCCCATTTTTAGTGATGCTGAAATATATCAGTGAATTCAGATGGTCTTAATTGTATCCCTCCATTACAAAGTTCTCCCATTCACCTTTCACCTAATGGGTTTTACATCCATTATGACTGTTATCTGGATCTAGTAATTTATTAAGAGCTGTGAAATGGAGCTCTCCTGATTCTACTATTTGTTTATATTTGTTATTTAGAATTCTATAATAAACTTACCATTGACTGATGAGTTTCCCTATACACAGTTCATACAAGAAAGGCAGGATAAATGCTTGATTTTTCCCAGTATTTACCAACTATGATAGTAATGAGTTGATACCTTAGAAATATCCAGTGTTGACCAATGATTATTTTTATTTTTATTTTATTTTTTAAAAGATTTTATTTATTTTTAGAGAGAAGGGAAAGGAGGGAGGAAGAGAGGGAGAGAAAGATCAATGTGTGGTTGCCTCTCATGTGTCCCCTACTGGGGACCTGGCCTGAAACGCAGGCATGTGCCCTGACTGGGAATTGAACTGGTGACCCTTTGGTTCACAGGCCCATGCTCAATTCACTGAGCCACACCAATGATTATTTTTAGTATAATTGTGAGATTGTGTAGTTTCACGTATTTGATGTGCTTTTTAGTGAGGAAATTATCCCACTTAGGACGATAAGAGTCTCTTCAAATTAATTCCTGTATAGCTTTTCAGTTTTCTGGCACAGCAAGTTGTCCCAAGCTCATCTTGCACATTTTATGACTCATAACTGGAATATTTCTCCAAGGACTCCTGGCTCCTTTTAGTGGGAAATAGTATTTAGAAAGTCAAATGTGTTGGTAGGTGTGTTCACTGCTATTAAGTTGTTATTGATCGTAAGCATTTTCAGTGAACAAAACCAGGATATTTTTTTAAAGAGAAAAATAAATTAGACTGGTATTTCCACTTCAAATGTATGATTATAAGGTTTTTACTCAATTTTTTACTCAAACTCCTTGATTTTAGACTTGTATATCTGTTTTCACATATGCTTAAAATATTGGCTCTTAGTATTAAAATTATTTATTAGTTTTTTCTACAATATATTTACAGAATTTTTATAGGTCAATAACAATACTAATATGACTGTCAACAATGAAACTACTGAATAGTTTTATATTTCTTTGCAGTTACCTTTGTCCTTAAAATATATCCCATTAGGAATACACAAATATTGTTTAAAAGTCATTTTAAATAATTGTTTCTCTGTATTGTTATGTTACCAACTTTATAGTTTTAGGTTCATCTGCTTCAGGTTGTTTATGAATTTTAGTGATTGATGTTTTTTCCCTTTTTGATTTTTAAATTATGCAAAACATTTATATGGGTCTAAATTGAAAACTGTGTTATACATTATATAGTACTTTTATAGCTGTTTTATTTCCATCTCTGTCCTCTTCATCACACTCCTTTCCTTCCCCATAAATAATAATTATTATTAGGTTTTGGCTTTATGGTTGCATTGATTCCTTTTTGAAAATATAAGCAAATAAGCATATGTACAACTTACTTTTCTGCCCTTAAAAATATACACTTGAGATAACTCCATATTAGTATGTACAGCTCTTTCCTTTCCTTCTGATAGGTGTGTAATACTCCACTGTGTGGATGTTCCATAGTTTATTCAACTATTCCCTATTAAGGCATGCTGGTAGTGTATCTAGTCATTTCTGCTGTTATAAATAATACCCTGACAAACAACCTTGTGCATATAGAATTTTGTATTTTTCCAGTACATTTCTGAAATAGATTCTAAGAAATGAGTTTGCTGAGACAAAGGTTCAAATGTGTGTGTAATTTTTCTGTATATTGATAATTCCACATTATAGAAGTTGTACTATTACACATTTCTATCAGCAAGGTATAAGAATATATATGGAAGGATTTCTGAAGTCTCCAAAGGACTAACCATTAAAGAAAAATATTGACAAATTCAACTACATTAAAATTAAAAACTTCTGTTCATCAAAAATATCATAAAGAAATAGAATAATCTTGGGACTAGAAAAGATATTTGCTGCACAAATAACTGATAAAGAAAACAGCCATTAGGAAACTAGGTAAAAGATCAAAAAGGTACCTCAAAAAAGATACAATACATGTAGCTAATAAATACACTGAAAGTTACTCAATGACATTAGAATTCAGAGAAATGTTAATTAAGAAGAAAATACTAATAGAAAACTATCATATTGGCAAAAAATTAAAAAGGAATATCAGTATTATATATCAGTGAGATTGTAAAGCAAATGAAACCTTCATAAATTGCTGGTAGGAATGTGCAACTACAGTGCAAACCACTGTGACATCATTTACTAATGTGGAATTTATGCTCACAGATATGGCCCACCCATTCCACTCCTATGTATAAACCATAGAAAAATTAGGTTTATGTCCACCAGGATACAATAAGAATGGTTTGATCAGTGGTATTTATAATAGCCTGGGACTAGAAAAAATACAAGTGTCCTCGGAAGAACCAATTACAAAATCATAGTAAGTTTATATGATGAAATACGATATTCCAGTGAAAGTGAACAAATTTCACCTATATATAACCAAGTGGATGAATATCCTAATGTACATACTCAAAAATATTTATTCAGTGACTATTATGATCATGGCATTACTCTAGGTTCTTGAGATACATTAATAAATAAAACAAAGATTTCTATTTTCATAGAGCTAAGTGAATTATTATATTAGAAAGTTCTGTTAGGTTATGAGTGCTTTGAAAAACAAAACATATAGCAGTGTAAGGGATGATTGGTAGTGCTAAGACTTGGTAATATTGGTGGTTGCACCTTTAATATTGGTCTGAGTGGGTCTCATTGAGAAGGTGACATTTAAGAGAAGACTTCTAGAAGGTGAGGGACTCTACCATGCTGATTTAGAGTGAGAATTCCAAGGTGGCAGTATGTCTCAAATTTTTAAACAGTCTGAAATCATACAGTGTATTTCTCTGACCACAATGGAATCACATTAGAGATCCACTAATGGAAGAATTTCAGGAAAACACAAATATTTGAAAATTAGACAACGCACATCAAAATAAACCGTAGGTCAAAGAACTCAAATAGGAAATTTAAAAATATTTTGAACTAAATGAAAATGAAAACACAACATATCCAAATTTATGGATGTAGGCAAAACAGTGCTCAGAGAGAAATCTGTCCCTTTAAACACCTATATCAGAAAAGAATAACAGTTTCAAATCTATAACCTGAGCTTCCAACTTGGGAAACTAGAAAAAGCAAACTAAACACAATGCAAGATGAAGGAAGAAAATAATAAAGATTAGGGAATAAGCCAGTACAGTAAAAAACAGAAATAGAGAAAAATCAATGAAACCAAAAGCTGCTTCTTTGAAAATGTTAACAAAATGACAAACCCTTACCTAGACCAACCAAGAAAATATGACAGAAGGCACAAAGGATGAAAACAAAGATAAAGATGAACCTTCATTACTGAACTTATACAAATGGAAACAACTTTAATGGAATATTATAAATAACTTTAGGCTAACAAATTAGAAAGGACAGATGAATGGACAAATTCAAAGAAAGATATAAATTATCAAAGCAGATTCAAGAAGGAAGAGAAGAGTTGAATAAACCTATAATAAGTAAAGAGGCTGAATTAGTAATCAACAAACTGTGCACAAAGGAAAGTCCAGGTCCAGGTAGCTTTATTTGTGAATTACACCAAACATTTAAAGAAATAATATTAATCCTCCACAAACACTTTCAGAAAATAGAGGAAGAGAGAATATTTTCCAACTTATTCCATGAGGTCAGTGTTAGATGCAAATCGAAGTTAAACAAACATATCAGAAGCAAAGAAAACTACAAACTGATATCCCTCATGAACACAGACAAAAATCTTTAACAAAATATTAGTAAGCCTAATCCAGCAACATATGAAACTTGTTACACACAGATAAGTACGATGTATCCCAGAAATGAAATATTGATTTACCATCTAAAAATAAAGCAATATAATACATTATGTTAATAGATTAAAACTTTAAACCATGTGATCACCATAATAGGTGCAAAAAAAGTGATAAACAAAATCCAACTCCCACAACTAACTAGAAAGAGAAGGGAACATCCTCAATCTGCACATTGTTGGCTGAATATAATGGCTCCCCACCCCAAAGGTGTTTACATCCTAATCCCTGAAATCTATAAAAAAAGTTACAAGGATAAAAAAAAAGTTACAAGGAAAAGGGGACTCTAAAGATGGGATTAAGATACAGCTCTTGAAATAGGGAGATTGTCCTGCATTATGTAGATAGGCTAAATGTGATCACAACAGTTCCATATAGGAAGGAGGCTAGAGAGTCAGGGACAGTGGGAGATGTACCAATGGAAGTAGAAGGTGGAATAATGTGAAGGGGCCATAAGCTAATGAACACTGGTGGATTCCAGAAGCTGACAAAAGCTCCCCTAGAGAACCCCAGAAGGAATGCAGCCCTGTGGACAACTTCATTTTAGGACTTCTGACTTCTAGAACCATAAGAAAAGAAATCTGTGTTGCTTTAAGCCGCTAAATTTATGGTAACTGGTTACAGCATCCATAGAAAAGTAATATACTGCTAAAGAGTATTTAAAAATACATAAAGCTAGGATCTTAGTTAATGATAAAAGTAAAACTGAATGTTTCCCCCCCTAAGACTGGGACCGAGGTAAGGATGTCTGCTTTCACCACATTCATTCAATACTTCAGCACTGTACTGAAGGTTCTAGACAGTGCAAATGAACCCGCCCCCCCCAAAAAAGATTTCCAGATTGCAAAGGAAAGGTAAAATTGCCTTTATTCATAGGTAACATGATAACATGATTGTCTGTGTAGAAAATCCTATCTACAATGAAACTACTAGAACAAATGAAAGAGTTTAGTCATAGAATAGAAGATCAATATATAAAAATTAACTATATTTCTATATACTTATATGCAACAATCAGAAAATGAAATAAGAAAATAGTTGTATTCACAAAAGCATAAAATGAATAAAACATTTAGAAATTAACAAAAGGGTAATATTTATAAACTGAAAACTATAAAACATTGCTGAAACAAATTATAAAATGTCTAAATAGACATTCCATATTCATGGATTAGAATATTCAAAACTGCTAAAATCAATTTTCCCCAAATTGAATTATAGAATCAACACAATCCTTATCAAATTCCAGCAGGTTTTGCAGAAAAATTGACAAGTAATTTCTAATATTTACATAGTTAAAAAAGACCTCAAATAACCAAAGCAATTTTGAAAAAAAGGAACAAAGTTGGAGAAGTTACACTTCCTAATTTCAATATTTGCTATAAAGATAAAGAGATTCAGCCCTGGCTGGTGTGGCTCAGCAGATTGAGCACCAGCCTGCGAACCAATGGGTCGCCAGTTCAATTCCCAGTC
The DNA here is from genome assembly GCF_014824575.4 of Sturnira hondurensis. Classification (NCBI taxonomy): domain Eukaryota; kingdom Metazoa; phylum Chordata; class Mammalia; order Chiroptera; family Phyllostomidae; genus Sturnira; species Sturnira hondurensis. The sequence continues at coordinate 419,966 of NW_028090025.1, read as the reverse complement.
AGGGTACATGCCTGGGTGGCAGACCAGGTCCCCAGTAGGGGTCACAGTAGAGGCAACCACACACTGATGTTTCCCTCTCTTTCTTCCTCCCTCCCCCTCTCTCTAAAAATAAATAAACAAAATCTTTTTAAAAAGAGAGAAAGATTCAGAACATAAGGATAGGTATATAGGTCAATGGAACCAAAATGAATGTCCAGAAATTAACCCTTACCTTTATAGTCAATTGATTTTCCACAAAGATGCCAAGTCAATTCAATGGGGGAAATAATGGTCTTTACAATAAATAGTACTAGGACAACTGGACATCCATTTACCACAAATATGAACTTGGGACACTTTATCTCACACACCAAAATTAACTCAAAATGAATAATATAGCTAAAAGTAAGAACCAAAACTATAAACATTCTAGAAGAAAACAAAGGATATCTTCCTGACCTTGAATTCAGCCAAGATTTCTTAGATGTGATACGAAAAACACAACATAAAGGAACAAATTGATTAATTGAACTTCATTAAAATTAGAAAATTCTGTGCTTTAAAAGACACCATTAAAATAAAAAGGCTAAAGACTGGAAGAAAATATTTACAAATCATATTCTATCTTATAAAGGCCCTATATTCAAAATATATAAAGAATTCTTACCACTCAATTCTAAGAAGACATACTATCTAATAAAAAATTGGTGAAATACTTGACTAGAACATTTCATCAAAGAAGACATATGAATGGCTAACAAAAAATGAAAAAAGTATTCAAGATTATTTGTTACTGTAGAAATTCAAATTAAAACCATAATGAGATATCAGCACATACCCACTAGAAAAGATGCAATAAAAAAATAGGCAATAACAAGTGTCGACAAAAATGCAGAGAAGTAGGAAAGCTCATATATCACTCACAAGAGAGTAAAATGGTATAGCTATATTTGGCAATTCCTCAAAAGGTAATACATAGAATTACCATGACACAGAAATTCCATTCACTCAAAAGAAATGAAAACATATCTCCAAAAAAACTTGTTCATAGCACTGTTCATAAGAGCCCCAAATGAGAAACAATCCAAATGTCATCAAGTGGAGAAGGGATAAACAAAATGTGGTATATCTATACAATGGAAAACTATTTAATAATAAAAAGCAATCACTTTCTGAATGCTAAAACATGAACAAACTTCAAGCACACATTATGTTACCTGAAAAAATCCAGATTCCAAAGATCACTTTTTAGAAGACTCCATTTATATGAAATAGCTAGAAAAACCACATTTATAGAAACAGAAGGCTTTGGGTAGATGTGCAAGTGATTTACTGCAAATAGGCTCAAAGAAATTTTGCAGAGTAATGGAGATGACCTAAAACTGAATTTTCATGATGACGCACAATTCGGTAAGTTAACTAAAAATCACCTAACTGAAAATTTGACAGCAGGTGAATATCATGTGAAAATTACATGCCTCAATAAAACTGTTTAAAAAGTAAGAAAAAAAACTAGTCTCAAAAATATAACAGAAAATAGAGAAAATACATTGATAGACATTAAAGAATAATTGAAAAAATATATACCATATTCACATCCGAAGATTTGAAGATTTACATTGCAAATATGTAAATTGTCCTCAATTGATTTAAATACTTGATGGAATCTAAATCAAAATAGAGAAAATTGACAAGCCGATTCTATAATTTCCATGGAAAAGCAAAATGCCCAAAATAGACAAAACACTTCGAAGAATAAGGTAGAAGCATCTGTTTGTCTGTTGTACCAGATATCAAAACATTTAAAAAGCTAAACTGTGTGATAACTGATTTTTCAATACCCAAAAAACACCAAAGGAAGAAAGGAGAGAAACTGAAAAAATACCCATGCATATATGAACATCTGAATTATGACAGAGTTGACAATATAATAACAGTGCAGAGACAACAATTTCAATATATGGTGCTGGGATAGATCATCTACATAAAAATAAACTGGAACTTCATATCATACACATATATTAATTCCAGGTGGATTAATAATTTAAAAGTGAAAGAAAAAAACATAAAGCTTTTAGAAAAACAATACTATCTTCCTGAACTCATGTAGGAAAGGATTTATTAGTCAAAGTACAAAAACCACTAAACAGAAAGGAAAAAATTAATACCTTTTATTACATAAAAATGAAGAAATTTTTGCCCTGGCTGGTGTAGCTCAGTGGATTGAGCAGTGAATTTGCTTCACATGACTGTGAAGCAGAGGGTCGTTGGTTCAATTCCCAGTCAGGGCACATGCCTGGGTTGCAGGCCACGTCCCCAGTAGGGGACACATGAGAGGCAACCACACATTGATGTTTCTCTCCCACTCTTTCTCCTTCCCTTCTCCTCTCTCTAAAAAAATAAATAAAATATTTTTAAAAAATAAAAATTAAAATTAAAAAACAATGAACTTTTATTCCTCGAAAGACACCATAAAAGCAGTGAAATAAGAGCCACACAATGGGAACAGACATTTTCAACACATACAACCAACAAAGAGAAAGTATCCACAATAACAAAAAAACCTGTACTAATTTATAAGAAATGCATGTAAGATTAGAGAAGAAATTTGACTACAGAATTTCAGAACATAACACTACAACACTTTCCTAGCTCTCTCTTCTCTGTAGTTATACTGAAGTTAAGTAGCAATCACTGAGATCGGTCATGTCCAAAATCTTTGATATATGCCTAAGTGACCTCTGAACCTGGACTGCATGTGTACACAGATACAAACAGATGGAAAGACATTCAAACGGGAAGCAGACATTTCCACATTTGCTAAATGGGCAAAATAATTAAACAGCCATTTACAAAGAAAGCTATCCAAATGATTAATAAATGTTGAAGAATGTTTCCGACCTCATTAGATGTTTTTATTTATTTATTTATTTAAATATTTTTATTTATCTTTAGAGGGGAAGGGAAGGAGAGAGGGAGAGAAATATTAATGTATGGTTGCTTCTGCTGAGGACACACAATGTATTGTGTGTCCCCTGCCGGGAACTGGCCTGCAACCCAGGTATGTGCCCTGACTGGGAATCGAACCGCGAGCCTCTGGTTCGCAGGCCTGTGCTCAATCCACTGAGCTACACCAGCCAGGGCATTCATTAGATATTTTTAAAAAATGAAATTAAAACCACAATGAAGCAAACAATATAAACCTGGGCTTCTGAAAAATACCAATGTCCTAAAAGACAAACACACACACACACACACACACACACACACAGGGAAACTGTTCTAAGGCAAACTAAATGCAATGTGTAATCCCTGGTTGCATCCTACATTTAAAATTGAGAAATATAACTACAAACTGCACATTAGATAATACTAGTAATTATACAGAAGAATGTTTTTAAGAGATATATAATAAAGTATTTAGAAGCAAAACCTTTTAATATCTGAAGCTTACTTTCAAATACTTTAGCAATAAACAAATGACACACACACACATTCTTGTATAGAGGAAGAGAGAGGTAAAGCAAAATGCCAACAGTTGGTAAATGTAGGTGAAGGATATGGGTGTACTATTCTTTCAATTTTTCTCCATGCTTGAATTTTTTCAAAATAGAAGGTTGAGGAAAAGAGCACTTATACTTAAGACTAAAAAAAGTGATATAAATGCTAATTACTAAGAAAGGAAAAAAGAATACGATAAAATATGAGTAAATACCCATTAGATTGGAGTCTGACAATAGCCTATACACAAGGATATGAAGCAACCTGAACCTTCACACATGGTTGGTGAGATTTTAACTTGGGAGAATCCCTTCACAAAAGAGCTGGCATCTATTAAAGATGAAGGTGTATCAAGTTTTCACCCCTCAATTCCACTCCTAGGTACACACCCTGAGAAACACTTGCACGTGTCCCACCATGCATGTATAAGAACTACTGCAGCAGTAGGACTGATACTTACAGCTCAGTAAATGTAAACAACCCACTTATTCAACTACTTATCCAGTAGAATAGATAAGTAAATGCTGAAATACACTAAACTGCAGGGAAAATGAATGAACTATAGTTACACACTGCACTATGGATGAATTTCAAAAATATAATGTTAAGTAGAAAAGGTAGACCCAATAGATTACATATAGTACAATTCATTAATGCTTATTAAACAGGCAAAACTAAGCACTGTCTAGTGTTGTCTATATGGGCAGTAAAATGTAAAGAAAAGCAATGAAATTATTTTCACAAGACAGGACAATGGTTATTTCTGGTGGGCAGGGGGTTGTGAGTTCTGAAGGGCACACAGAGACTTTTGGAGTACTGGCAACGTTTTCCTTCTTGATCTAACTAAACATGTTTTACTCTTTGGCATGATCTACTTCATTACAAAAAATACTGTGTTTTTTTTTTTAAGGAATAAGAACTGATGAAGGAGAGATAAGTGAGTATACTGGGTTGAACATTATCCCCAAAATTCATTTCCACCTGGAATGTAACCTTATTTGGAAATAGGGTATTTATAGATACAATTGGTTAAGATAAGTTCATACTAGATTAGACTGGGCCTTAAATCCAATAATGGTTGTTCTTTTAAGAAGGCCATGTAACACTGAGACACACAGGGAGAATGCCATGTGATGACAGAAGCAAAGATTGGAGTCATACATTTACAATCCAAGGATTGCCAGCAACCACTAGGAGAGAGGGTTGGAACAGATTCTTCCTCAGAGCCTGCAGAAGGAACGAACCTTGCCAACACCTTGATTTGAAGTTCTAGCCTCTGTAACTGTGAGAGAATTTCTGTTGTTTTAGGCCACCCAGTTTGTGGAACTTTGTTAAAGCAGCCCTAGGAAACTAACTAATACAGACTGTGTACTGGGAAGTGGGGTGCTGCTGCAACAAAGAACTAAAAAATGTGGAAGTGGCTTTGGAATTGGGTGATGAGTAGAGGCTGAGAGAAATTTTGAGGTGCTTGACAGCAAAAGGTTGGTTGTCTTGAAGAGACTTGGTAGAAATATGGATGTTAATAACAGTTCTGGTGAGTGCTCAGAAATAAAGAGGACAGAGACAAAGCTTCTATCATCTTAAGAGAACGCATGTATCATCATGAACACAATGTTGCTAGAGAGAGAAACATTAAAATTGCTTCTGGTGAGGCCTTAGAAGGAAACAATAAACATGTTTTTGGACACTGGAAGAAGGGTGATCTTTTTTATAAAGTGACAGAAACTTGGCTGGCTTGAGTTCTGCTGCTGGATGAAAAGGAGAACTCGTAAGTGATGAATTTGGAATTTAGCTGAGGTGATTTCCAAGAAAAGTGTGGAACATGCAGTCTGGTTTCTCCTTGATGCTTATAATAAAATGAGAGAAGAAAAAGATAAATTAACATAGGATCTGTTTTAAATATAAGGAAGCAGCATGTGACGATCTGGAGAATTCTCAGCATATCTAAGCTAATATGCTCTGGAAACAGGGCCAGTCAGTTAGTGGGGCTGGACAAACTTTCACTCAAGAAATTAGGTGTATGACTCATGGATCCAACTAACCATCTCAGTAGAAGCCAGGAATAGAGAAAGGGCTATCCAGAAAAAAAAATCTGTGGAGAACACTCATATCTAATGGTTTGAATCTCTTGACATACATGAGAGACTGACAAGGCTTTTAAAAATTTTATAAAAGCAGAGAATGACAGCCTGGTATGAAAGTGACAGAGACAAGACAAAAATGAAGGATGACTCTGAGGACAAAGCCACAGATGCAAAAACTAGAGAGGACAGGAGGCTGAGAAGGTGGGGTTGTCCCAGAGGGCCCAGAGAGTGAGGCTTCCCCTGGGGCCAGAGGACAGAGCACTGAGCCCAGGGCATTTTTCGTAGGCCTTGAAACTTAATGGCATTTGCCATACTGGGCTAGTAACTTGCTTTAGACCAGTAACCCCTTTCTGACCTTTCAGAACAGGGATACCTATCCTATGCCAGTCTCACCACTTTATTTTGGAAACAGATATCTTGTCTAGTTACACGGGTCTCTGGGCAGAGAGGAATTTTGCTTAGGATGAAACATACCCAGAGCCTAATGGACACCTGATTTAGATGATTTGGAGCTTTTTAAGTTGATATTTAGATGAGACTTGGGGCGTAGATCTGATGCTGAAATAGGTAAGACTTTTGGAAATGTTGTGATGGGGTGAATGCATTTTGCAAATGAAATGGATATGAATTGTTGGAGTTCAGATGGAGGATTGTACTGGGTTGAATAGCATACCCTCAAAATTCATATCCATTCAAAGCCTTATAATGTGACTTTATACAGTATTTGGAGATATAATTAGTTAAGATGAGGTTATACTAGATCAGGGTGGGCCATAAATCCAGGACTAGTATCCTTATAAAAAGGCCATTTCAGGACACAGACACAGAGCCACAAGAAGGCTGCCATGTGATGACAAAGGCAGAGAGACTGTAATAATTCATCTATAATACCAAGAAATGCTGGCAACCACCAGAAGCCAAAAGACAAGGAATGATCTTCTAGAACCTTTAGAGAAGAGCATGGCTCTGCCAACACCTTGATTTCAGACTTACAGCTACTGTAAGAGGATACATTCCTGTTGTTATAAGCCACTAGACTTATAGTAATTTGTTATGGAAACCCTAGAAAAATGATATAGTAATTATAAAAAACTCTTCCATGAAATTCTGCTGTAGAAAGAAAGAAAAACTATTGATACATGCAATATGAATAAATCTCAAAAAGATTATGATGAGTTAAAGAGGCAATGTACAAAGAATACATAATGTATGGTTTCAGTTATCTAAGTTCTAAAATGGGCAAAACTAATCTATACTAAAAAAAATTAATACACTAATTGCTTCTGGGAAGAGGGAATTACTGAGAAGTATTACAAAACTTTCTGGGGTGACAAATGTGTTGATGGGTGTTAGGTTACACGGCTGCAGTGGTGTGCTAGAGATGGGCCAACGATTCACACATCTCCCAACTCCATGTTCAATGATAACATATTGGTAGCTTACAGTTGGCTACAGTGGACCATGCAAACCACGGAAACTGGCAAATGATACAAATAAAGGCCTTTTTCTCTCTGAAGAACTAGGTGTTATACATACAAACACATCCCTATGAAGATGTACACATTGGCGCAAAGTCAACAAATGAACACTTAACATTCACGCATTTCATTTCATGCAAATTTTACACCAAAGAAAAATGTAAGTATTTAATTCTAACTAACAATATGTATACTGAAATATTTAGGGGGAACATATTTCCACTGACTATTTTAAATGCATCAAAAAAGTAAGATAGATTTATAGAGTGATAAAAAGATATGTGATAAAAATAAACTATTAATGGCAGAATCTAGTGGGTGATATGATGGATGCTTGTGACAAAATTCTTTCAGCCCCTCTGTGCCTGTGAAAATTTCCATTAATGATTGGAAAAAATCATTTGCTATTTGGTTATCAGAAACTAACATAGCTACTTAATTATATATTTTTGAGTTCTTCAAATTTTACATTCCATTTTTCAAACCAATTGCTACTTATTACGGTATATGATGAGGAGAGAATCTCAATGGTTTATTTGCTCAAGAAGCTAAACCATTGAGGGGCATTTTTAAAAATCATTTTTTAAAGATAGTTCACGGCATGAGTATGTACACCATGAAAATTGGCAAATGGTACAAATCATGTTAAAATCCTGAAAGGAAAGAAGCAATACTGGGGATAACTGATTGAGGTCCCTTGGGAGAGAAGAGGAATAGGATCCAGCACAAAGGTATAAAGATTAATCTTAGGCAGGAAAGATGACCCCAGGATTGAGTTGAGATAAAAAAAAATAAGAGTTAGAATGCGGAATTTAGCAAAGAGTCGGGCAGAAAGTAGATGAAAGTTTTTGCCATTGGCACTGTTTCCCTTGAAGGAGGAAGAAAAACTATGCTAAAAATAATGATACAGCAGAATGGAAATGAATAATGAAGATCTGAAATAGTATTTGCAAAGGAATGAAACAGAGAGCTTACTAGAAACTAGGAGAGAGATTGCTGAACAAAGAAGAAGGCTCCACACAAAACCGGAGATGAGAAACTTGTAGAGCACTAATCAACAAGGTTACATGATTTTTGTCCAGTAGTGCTCAAAAGCCATCATGCCAAAATAAAGAAGACAATTAGTTGGATTGATTCAGAGTTCAGGTTTTTCAAGGTGGCTATGTTTCACAGAGAAGAAAGCAAGGAGAATGATTCATTCCCAAGAATATGGGTAAATAATGGATGGTAAAGTCTAAGTGAGATGTGGAAGGAAAGGAAGGAATGACATATTGGGAGAAAAGAAAAAGGTCAAGGAATTGGAGATTTTAACAGGGTTGAAGAGATAGTATAAGGGGTATAAGAGAATTGTGAGAGCCAGGATTAGAAAAAGAAATGTAGTCATAGAGTAATATACTGGAGTTTAAGATTTCAGATGAACTTCCAGCCAAGATGGAGGCATAGGTGAAAATACTGTGCCTCTTCCCACAACCAAATTTAAGGACAACAAAACTTTAGATATAAAAACACAACCAAAAGAGACAGAAATCTGAACTTTATGGAAGTCTGACAACAACAAACCATTCATCCAGACCAGTAACAGGGGTGGAGTCAGCAGCCATCACAGAGGGGTCCTGGCAGGGAAAAGCGGTGGCTGCTGGACCAACCCAGGCACAAAGGCAGCGGCAGATCACAGGCATGGGGTGGCAACAGGCAGACCCAGTGAGAGTGTAAGGCAGCTGGCTGACTGCGGTCACACACTCACATGCAGATAAACCAGGTGAAAAAATGGACAGTGAAACAGACCGTGCAACGCAGGGCCCCAGTGCCAGGAAATAAAGCCTAAAAGCACCAATTGAAAAAACTTTTGAGAGTTGAAGTGCTGGGAGAGGCTCCCAGCCTCACAGGAGAGTTCGTTGGAGACACCCACAGGGTTCTAGAAGGTAACACAAGACCACCCACCCCGAAACCAGCACCAGAAGGGCCCAATTTGCTTGTGGGAAGCACCAGGGGGGACTGAAATCCAAGAGAGAGCAGAACAAATGCCATTGCTCCCTCTCTGATCCCGCCCCCAGTCACAACCCAGCTACTGGATTGACCTGCCCTGGTGAACACCTAAGCCTCCGCCCCTCATATGTAACAGGGACAAGCAGATCAAACATTATCACTCAAGCAAAAGAACAACTTATAGCCCCAGAGCCAATACTTCTAAGTGACAAAGAGACAGCCAACTTACCAGACGCACAGTTCAAAACACTGGTGATCAGGATGGTGGATTTTAGTCCACCATCCTGAACAGAACTGGTGGATTTTAGTCACAAACTAGATGAAAATATGAAGGCTGCACTAAGTGAAATGAAGAAAAATGCACAGGAAACCAACAGTGAGGGAAAGAAAACTCGGGCTCAAATCAACGGAGTGGACCAGAAGGAAGAAAGAAACAACCAAACAGAAAAGGACGAAGAAACAAGAATTGAAATAAGTGGGGAGAGGCTTAGGAACCTCCAGGACATTTTAAAATATTCCAACATCCAAATTATAGGGGTACCAGAAGGGGAAGAGGAAGAGCAAAAAGTGAAAGACTTATTTGAACAAATAACAAAGGAGAACTTCCCCAATCTGGCAAAGGAAATAGACTTCTAGGAAATCCAGGAAGCTGAGAGAGTCCCCAAAAAACGTGGACCCAAGGAGGAACATACCAAGGAACATCATAATTACATTAGCCAAGATTAAAATGAAGGAGAGAATTCTAGAAGCAGCAAGACATAAGGGGACAGTCACCTACAAAGCAGTTCCCATCAGACTGTCAGCTGATTTCTCAAAAGAGCCCTTACAGGCAAGAAGGGGCTGGAAAGAAGTATTCCAAGTCATGAAATCCAAAGACCTACAGCCAAGATTGCCCTACCCAGCAAATCTTTCATTTAGAATGGAAGGGCAGATAAAGTACTTCTCAGATAAGGTCAAGTTCAAGGAGTTCATCATCACCCAGCCCTTCTTATATGAAATGTTAAAGGGACTCATCTAAGAAAAAGAAGATAAAAAATATGAACAGTGAAAGGACAGCAAACTCATACTTATTAACAACCACACCTAAAACAAAAGCAAACTAAGAGGACAGCTCGATTAGGAGCGAAACCATAGAAATGAAAATCACATGGAGGGTTAGCAACAGGGGAGTGGGAGGAGGAGATGGGGGGAGAAGGTACAGAGAATAAGTAGCATAGATGGTAGGTAGAAAACAGATGTGGGGGGGCAAGAATAGTATGGGAAATGCAGAAGCTAAAGAACTTATGACACATGGACATGAACTAAAGGGAGGGATGGGGGAGGGGTGTGCAGGGTAGAGGGGAATGGGGGGAATGAGAACTGTAATAGCATAATCAATAACATATATTTAAAAAATATTTCAGATGAAGTATATTTCTAGAGATTAGTATATATTGTTTTCCCACTGATTTAAGGTTAGAAAATAGGAAATGTGTTACTCCCCCTGAAAAAACTATCTCACGACATAGTAAAATCACATTAAAAAAAAAACTTTTGAGAACACATGTGCAAGTGGCACAATCAGTGTCACACACTTATATGTGAGAAGAGACCCATATTTAAGTCCTAGCATGGCCACTTAATAACTGGCCTTGAGAAAGTCAGCCCCTCAAAAGCTCAATTTTGTTATTTGTAAAATGGGTATAATAGTGCCAGTATCTTGTAGGGCTATTGTAAGGCTTAAATGAATTAATATGCAAAATGTTTAATACAAAGGACCAGCGCAAATAAGCCCTCAAAAAATTATTAGCAATTGGGACTTCTGTTTCTGGGTAAGAAGTAAAGCACATTTCGCCTTTTCACCAAATATAGTTACAAAACCTAGATAGAATGCATGGAGCATTCAAAGACTGAAAAGTACACAGGAGCAGGTGGAATAGATGAGAAGCCCAGAATTTGAATAACAAAGAACCCATGCCCAGACACTGTATAATGAAATTGCTGAAGTGTAAACAGAAAGAGTAAAAAGTGACAGTTTAATTGGGAAAGGATAGTCTTTTCAACTAAAGGTGCCAGGACAATTGGACATTCATATGCAAAAAGATTAATGTAACCAGAGCCTTACAACATACATATATTTCAGAAATTAAATGAAAATGGTTCACATGCCTAAATGCATGAGCTAAAAGTGTAAGTCTGCTAGAAAAACACATATGATAAAATATTTCTGACTTTGCAATACAAAGAAATATTAGTTACAGGGCCAAAAGCAGAAATCATAAAATGAATGAGAAAGTTTGACTTCAATCAAAATCACGAACTTTCAAGTTTCAAAGGATACCATCAAGAGAGGTAACCTTAGTGAAAATGGCAGAATAAGGACCCCATGAAATTCTCTCCTTCATAAAAGCAATGATAACTCTGGCAGAAATTGTTAACAAGGAACTTTTTCAGAACTCTGGAAATTAACTAAGGCTTGCAGCAATCTGGGGGACATTTATTCAAGAAAAATTCAAGAACATTTATTACTGAGCTGATTCTCAATGAGAATAATAAGTTTTGTGGCATTTTAACATGACCTTTCTCATTCTTTTCTCCCAGGTCTATAGTAGCCTTGAAAACCAGAAGCCCCAAATCAGAGTGAAATCCAGCAGTCTGGCAGCAGAAGGAAGAACAGGGCTGAAGCTCCTTCAATCACCATTCCCACGGAGTCTGATTGGTTGACCTGGAAGATCCCACAGGCAATGCTGCTTTTATTTGACCTGACTCAAAGATCACCCAGGGTCAACAGCCTTTTCCCCCTTCTGTTAAAAACAATCAGAGGCACTTGTTGAATGCTACAGCTATGAGGTGAAGAAGTTAGGGCAAATAATAAGTTAACCAAAAAGTTGAGAAAGAAATCCTGAGGAATTAAATGTCCTTAGGGAGCTCTGAAAATCTTCAACATTACTCTCAGGAAATGAGAAGGCTGTACACATGCATAGTAGATTTGGCCAGAGATTTGTAAGTGCCCAGAAAAGACTTCAAAAAGCCCTAAACTCTCACCTCTGAGGCTCCTAGCAAACAAGAGGTGAAGGCTAAGATGAAATTGTAAACTGTTGAAGATACACTCAGTTTGTACACAAAACCCCTCAGTACTTGGGAAATCCTTCAGTAAAGGGAAAAGTGGTTGAGATATAATTAAAACATTGTGTTAAGTTACAGAAGGACACATATTTATGTGATTCCATTTATATAAAATGTCCATAATAGGCAAATCCAAAAGGACAAATAGTAGATTAGTGGTTTCCAGGGTTGTGAGAGGAAACAAGGACTGAGAACAATACTTGAGGTGATGCAAATGTTCTAAAACTGGACTATGGTGATGGCTGACCAACTCTGTAAATTTACTACAAATCATTCAATTGCACCTTTAAAATGAGTGAGGTTTATAGCATGTAAATGATAACTCAATAAAGTGAAAAAATGACCCAACTACATTCTATAAGACACGGACATTTATAAAATACAAAACTCACTTGCAAATATAGTACTATAGATAGGACAAAAGTAAAACGGAAAGTAATTCGGAATATTGAACTAAGGCCTCTGAAAATCTGCTTCTACATAAAGGCAAAAGAAGAAAATTTTACCCTTTGCAACAGAATGGATGAACCTGAAGAACATTATGCTAAGTGAAATAAGCCAGAGAAATACAAATACCACACGATTTTACTCATATGTGGAATCTAATGAACAAACTGAACTAACAAGCAAAACAGAGACTCACAGATGGAAAACAGGATGAAACACAGTGGGGGGGAAGGGTAGGGGGTGGAGGGATTGAGCATAATGGAAAAAGGACTCATGGACATGTACAACAATGTGGTGATAGCTGGGGGGAAAGCATACAAAGGGACTAAAAGGTAATAGAAAAATATAATAAAGATTATATATTTAAAAAATAAAAAGAACACGAAAATTGTGAAAATCAAACTTACGGTAAAACCAGAAATTACGTAAATGCTTGCAACAATATGAGGAACACTCATTCAAGGAAAACAGCTGAGACTCAGTAAGAATAAGAATATTTGTTGCATTTCAACTCTCTATAATTCCATTCCTGTTTCTCCAGCTTTACCGTAAGCCTTGTAAACCAATAATTCACAACTATGGTAGTAGTTAAAAAACAAACAAATAGCAGACTATCCAATAATAGAGGAAGTAGAGCAGTTCTGGAGCTTCCCAAAGCCCCATCCTAAGAGAACTGTCACCATTAGACCTGCCTAGCACTTCAATGAAAAGCTATATTCTGAGGGCATTTTTTAAATATGTATTTTATCGATTATGCCATTACAGTTGTCCCCTTCCCCCCCTTCATTCCCCTCCACCCTGAAAACCCCTCCCACCAACATTCCTCTCCTTTAGTTCATGTCCATGTGTCATATGTTCTTTAGCTCCTATATTTCCCTCACTACTGTTGCCCTCCCCCTGCCTATTTTCTACCTACTGCCTATACTATTTATTTTCTGTACCTTCTCCCCCCTTCTCCTCCTCCCACTCCCCTGTTGCTAACCCTCCATGTGTTCTTCATTTCTATGGTTCTGTTCCCTATCTAGCTGTCCTCTTCGTTTGCCTTTGTTTTAGGTGTGGTTGTTAATAACTGTGAGTTTGCTGTCCTTTCACTGTTCATATTTTTATCATCTTTTTCTTAGATAAGTCCCTTTAACATTTTATATAATAAGGGCTTGGTGATGATGAACTCCTTGAATTTGACCTTATCTGAGAAGCACTTTATCTGCCCTTCCATTCTAAATGAAAGCTTTGCTGAATAGAGCAATCTTGGCTGTAGGTCCTTGCCTTTCATGACTTGGAATACTTCTTTCCAGTCTTGTCTTGCCTGCAAGGTCTCTTTTGAGAAATCAGCTGACAGTCTGATGGGAACTCCTTTGTGGGTGACTGTCCCCTTATCTCTTGCTGCTTCTAGGATTCTCTCCTTCATTTTAATCTTGGCTAATGTAATTATGATGTTCCTTGATATGTTCCCCCTTGGGTCCACCTTCTTTGGGACTCTCTGAGCTTCCTGGAAGTCCATTTCCTTTGGCAGACTGGGGAAGTTCTCCTTTATTATTTGTTCAAATAAGTTTTCCACTTGTTGGTCTTCCTCTTCCCCTTCTGGTACCCCTATTATTCAGATTTTGGAACATTTAAAGATGTCCTGGAGGTTCCTAAGCCTCTCTTCCTTTTTTTGAATTCTCATTTCTTCATTCTTTTCTGTTTGGTTGCTTCTTTCTTCCTTCTGGTCCACTCCATTGATTTGAGTCCCAGTTTCTTTCCCATCACTATTGGTTTCCTGTGCATTTTCCTTTGTTTCATTTAGTGCAGTCTTCGCATTTTTTCATCTAATTTGTGACTAAAATCCACCAGTTCTGTGAGCATCCTGATCACCAGTGTTTTGAACTGTGCATCTGATAGGTTGGCTGTTTTTAAAAAATATATATTTTTATTTATTTATTTATTTTTATTTTTAGAGAGAGGGGAAGGGAAGGAGAAAGAGAAGGAGAGAAACATCAATGTGTGGTTGCCTATCACATGGCCTCCACTGGGGACCTCGCCCGCAACCCAAGCATATGCCCTGACTGGGAATCAAACCGCAACCCTCTGGTTTATAGCTATGCTCAATCCACTGAGCTACACCAGCCAGGGCACGTTGGGTATCTCTTGGTTGCTTAAAGGTATTGGCTCTGAGGCTTTGATTTATTCTTCTGTTTAAGCCATAATTTTTTGGTCTGGTCACACCTGTTACGTGTGGGGGAAGAGCCTTAGGTTTTCACTAGGGCAGGGCAACCCACGTGAATGGGTTGTGATGCTGTATGTGGGGGCGTGGTCAGATAGGGAGCAATGGCACTGGCTCTGCTCTCTCTTGGATTCTAGTCCATCCTCTTCCTTCCCACTAGCAAATTCGGCCCTTCTGATGCTGGTTCTTGGGTGGGTGGGCTTGTGTACATTCTAGGACTCAGTGGGTCTCTCCAGTGAACTCTCCTGTGAGGCTAGGAGTCTCTCCTGGCACCTTTTCAATTGGTGCTTTTAGGCTTTATTTCCCAGTGCTGGAGCCCTGGATTGCACGGTCTGTCTTGCTACCCATTTTTGCCTAGTTTATCTGTGCGTGAATGTGTGACCATGGTCAGCCCCATGTTGCCTGCACTTCCGGGTCTGGCAGCCACCGCCTTCTCCTGCCATGTCTCCTCTCCACCAGCCACCAACTCTGCCCCTGTTACCGGTCTGGTTGAATGGTTGTCGGACATCTGTATAGTTCAATTCTCTGACTATTATGGTTGTACTTTTGTTTCTAAATCTTTGTTGTCCTTAATTTTGGTTGTGGGAGGAGGCACAGTGTTTGCACCTATGCCTCCATCTTGGACAGAAGTCCTGAGGGCTTGTTTTGTTCATATCTCACTCTGTGATAATAGCCCATCCCTAAGGTATTTCTCAAAACCAATCAATGGGGATTGTTTAATATTGCAGCTGATTGACATGGCATTACCAGTTGGGGGCTAATAAGAGTCTGATCAGAGAAAAATACTTTTAAAAAGAAACATGGGAGGGATGGATCTGGCAAGATGGCAGCAAAGTAGGAGAATATATGGTGCACCACCTCCCAGGCCAGACTGGAAACAAAATTAAAGAGAACAATCACCCGAGTTAAACCTTTGAAGTAGTCCTAAGGCTACTTGAAAAAGAGACTTCTAACCAAAGATGGCCTAACAACCACCCCTAGACTGGTAGGAAGGGCAGGAACATCTTAAAGGAGCAGGCTTCACACACATGTGTGGAGGGTGAGGCGGCGGGTCAGTGACCCAAGGTGGTATTGTGGTTGTGGGAACTTCCTGTTGAGAGGAGTGAAGCTAGAACTGCAGTCTGGTCTCTCAAGCACAGAGGGCCAGTGCCAAGATTGGCCCATCATGCAGAATCCAATGGTGAAAGGCCATAAGGGTTTTCTCTGCTGGGTAGAAACAAAAGCCACTGGAGACAAGCCTTACTTTTTTCCTTAAAGGGGTGAAGCACCAATTTTGTGTTTGCATCTACTCACCTTGGACCACAGTAAAAGGAGGGCAGTGCAGACTGGAGTCAAGGGAGGAGGGGGCTGGAGTGGGAGGTACTGAGGAGAGACTAAGGGGAATAATGCTGGTAGGATTTTTAATGCTGGGATATACCTTTCCTCCATAGCAGCCAACTTTCTTGAAAAGAGTTAGCCTCTCCTAGGTGACAACCAATTACCTTACCCTGTGGAATGCTACACCCCACCCTCTAGAAATCCCCTTGCCACAATCTCTGAAATCCTGTTTGCTTCACTCAGCAAGTTTTTTGTTCTTTTTTCAGTTTTGCTTGGTCTTGATGCAGTTTGTTTGTTTGTTTTTCTTTCTTTTCTCCCATCCAGCACTATAACACTTGCTAAGGAAACAGCAACATAAACAGCAACATAACCACAGGTCATCAGACACTGGTAGTAGGGCACAGCCAATCCATACACTATCCTGGGAAACAGACTGGTGCTTCCCCCTCCAAAGAGAGCCACAGAAACACCCTTCTGGCATGCAGCAGAGAGAAAATATGGACACCTAATTAAAGTATCAATGGTATATTTCACAGATACAGAACAAACATTTTAAAAATTTATATATAATCATAAATGACCCTGAATAGCTGCAGCAATTTTGAGAAAGAAGAACAAGGTCACAGGGATCACAATACCTCATATCAAACTATTACAAGGCCATTGTAATCAAAACATCCTGGTAATGGCTTAAGAACAGACATATAGACCAATGGAACTGAATAGAGAGCACAGAAATAAACCCAAGTCACTATGGTAAATTAATGTTTGACAAAGGGGGCAGGAGCATAAAATGGAGTAAAAAATAGCCTCTTTAGCAAATGGTGTTGGGAGACCTAGATAGCTACACGCTAAAAAATTAAACTTGATCACCAAATTACACCATACACAAAAATAAATTCAAGGTGGATAAAAGACTTAAATATAAGTCATGACACCATTAAAATCCTAGAGGAAAACATAGGCAGTAAAATCTCAGATATTCCATGCAGCAATATTTTCACTGGTATATCCCCTGGAGCAAGGGGCATAAAGGAAAGAATAAACAAACAGAACATCTTCAAAATAAAAACTTCTGCATGGCTAAAAAAAAAACCGCATTAAAATGAAAGGAGGACCAAATGTATGGAAAAATGTATTTGCCAATGATACCCCAGACAAGGGTTTGATCTCCAAAATATATAAAGAACTCACATGACTCCATTCCAGGAAGACAAACAACCCAATTAAAAAATGGGTGAAAGACTTGAACAGACACTTCTTCCAGGAGGAGACACAGATGGTCCAGTGACATATGAAAAGATGCTCAGCGCTGGTTAAGCTCAGTGGATTGAGTGTAGGCCTGCAAACCAGAGGATTGCGGTTCAATTCCCAGTCAGGGCACATGCCTTGGTTGCAGGTCATTTCCCAGTGGGGGACACATGAGAGGCAACCATACATTGATATTTCTCTCCCTCTCTCCTTCCCTTCCTCTCTAAATATAAATGAATAAATAAAATCTTAAAAAAAGAAAAGATGCTCAGCATCACTAGGTGTCAGAGAGATGCAAATTAAAACCACAACGAAGTACGACTCCACACTGATCAGAATGGCTGTCATAAACAAATCAACAAACAACAAGTACTGGCAGTGTTATGGAGAAAAGGGAACCCTAGTACTCAGTTGGTGGGAATGAAGACTGGTGCATCCACTGTGAAAACTGTATGGAATTTTGATAACAACTGTAATTGAACAACAACAACAACAAAAAAAAACTAAAGATGGAACTGTCTTATGACCCACTGATCCCATTGCTGGGAATATACCCTAAGAATCCTGAAACTCCAATTCAGAAGCAGCTATGCATCCCAATGTTCACAGCAGCATTATTTACAATAGGCAAGTGCCTGAAACAGCCAAAGTACCCATCAGTAAGTGAGTGGATCAAAAAACTGGTTCATTTACACAATGCAATACTATCCAATAGAAAGAAAGAAGGAAGGAACTCCTACCCTTTACAACAGTATGGATGGAACTGGAAAGCACTATGCTAAATGAAATAAGTGAGGTGGTGAAAGACAAATACCGTATGATCTCACCTATACGTGGGACCTAATCAACAATACAAAAAAAATCGGCAAAATAGGATCAGAAACAAGGAAATAAAGAACAAATTGATAGTGATCAGAGCGGAGGGAGAGGGGCATAATAAGGGAAAGAAGGAGAAGGAGCAAGTGAAGGAACATGAGTAGAGGACTTGGGCATGGACAATTCAGGGATGGATGGGGGGTGGGGATTAGGTGGGCAAGGCAGGTGAGAGCAACAGGGAAGAAGTGGGACAGCTATAACTGAACAACAAAAATGAAAAATACAAATAAAAAAGAAAGAAGAACTAAAACTCTAAAACTTCTGGTTAGAAAACATAGGGATTCAGCTTCCTGACACTGGTAACACTGGTATTTGCAAGGATTTCTTAAATACAACCCAGAAAGCACAGGCAACAAAAGCAAAAAGAGGTAAGCAGGAATACACTAAAGTAAAAACTTCTGCAGAGCAAAAGAGACTAATAATAGAGTAAAAAGGCCACCTACGAAATGGGCTAAAATATTCAAATCCATTTATCTGACAAGGAGTTAATATCCAAAACCTACAGGGAACAACTCAATGACATAAAAACAAAACCTGATTTTTTAAATGGGCAAAGTATTTGAACAGACATTCTCCAAAGTATCTATAAAGAAGATATACAAATGGCCAACAGGCACATGAAAAGATGTTCAACATCACTGAACATCAGGGAAATGCAAATCAAAACCACAATAAGATTATATTATGAGTATAAACAAAAGGAGCATTGGTAAGGATCTAGAAAAATTGGGATTCTTATACACTTTTGGTGGAAGTGCAAAATGGTATGACTGCTACAGAAAACAGTATGGAAGTTGCACACAAGTTTAAAAATACAAATACCATGCAATAAAGCAATCTCACTCCTAAGCACTCATCCAAAAAACTTGAAATTGGGGTCTCCAAGAGAAATCTCATTACATATTCATTACAGCAATATTCACTCTAGTCAACATGTGAAAATAACCTAATGCCCACAGATAGATGCTATTCAACAGTTATAAATTTTCAGTTATGCAAGATGACTGAGTTCCAGAGATCTGATGGATAACACTGTACTTATCATTAACAATACTGTATTGTACACTTCAAATCGTTAAGAGGTAAATTTCATGTTAAGTTCTTACCACAATGTAAAAAAGAAAGAATAATAGAGAATAAGATGTCCATGGTAGGCTTTGTAAAGTTCAGACATTTTTCTGAGACTACAGAAAGTAATAAACATGTGCTGGGCTAACTGTATGCCCAGGAAAGTTAGGGCATGAGAAGTCAGTAATTTCTCACTTCTGGCTGACCTTCAGATTCTATACAAGCAGAAAGTGAAATCTAAGGAACAGTTGGAAACTACTTCTCTGAACCTTGCAAGAGTGACCAAACACACATGCATATACACATACACATATGTTTGGCAAAGGTTGGTTGGGTTTTGGGTTCCAGGCTTTTAAGTAAAATTCTCCCTAGTCATTAGCAGACTACTTTGCTAACTGAACAAAGACTTCGGTTGGCTGCACATGAGAAAGAATTCAAAATTTACAGAATTGTCCCGGTAAAGTCATTGAACAAATAGCAACAACAACAAATCCTGGGTGTGGGGACTGATTGATTTTCAGAGTTGTCACATTATTTTAATGTCTAATTTATAACAAAAATTATAAGACTGCTACAAAATAAATATTTGTGCACTGTGCCCTTCATATGTTGAAACCCTACCATCACTGTGATGGTAATATGGAGTGGGGTTCTTTGAGAAGTAATTAGTGTTAAATGAGTGGGACCTTCATGAATGGGATTAGTGCCCTTATATGGGTCCTCAGAAAGTATAGTATGCTTCTCTCTGCTCACTGCCATGTGAGGATCCAATGAGAAGTTGGCAGTCTGCGACCCAGAAGAGGGCTCTCACCAGAACCTAATCATGCTGGAACCCTAATCTCAGACTTCTAGCCTCTAGAACTATGAGAAATAAACCTCTCTTGTTTATAACTCACTCAGTCTTTGGTACTGGATTATAGTAGCTTGAGCCAAGACAAAGACATTGCCAAAAACAAAACAAAACAAAACAAAACAAAACAAAACAACCCTGAAAACAAAAACCCAGCCAAGTATGGTCCATGCACAGGAAATTGATCAAAACTATATTCAGGAAGTACATGTGAATTCTCAGACAAAATTTTAAACCAGTATTATAAGTTCTTCAAACAATTTAAGAAAATTATGTATAAACTAAAAGAATATTTCAAAATCCCTTACCAAACAGGCAATAAAAATAAAGAGTAAGAAATTACAATAAAGAATGAAATAGAAATTCAGGAGGTGAAACATACAATAAGTGAAAAAAATATACTAAAGGGACCCGATAGAAGGTCTGAGATGACAGAAGAATCAACAGACTTTGCGATATGTTGACTACCTTATCTGAGGAAGACTACTTAATGTGAGTAGCCAAAAGAAAAAAATAATGAAAAAAATAACAGAAACTCAGAGACCTGTGGGAGAACATCAAGCATACAAGCATGTACATAATGGAAATATCAGAAGGAGAGGAAGAGAAAAAAAGAATATTTGACAAAATAATGACAGAACACTTTCCCAAATTGATGAAAAACATTAATCTACACATCATAGAACCTTTATAGATCCCAAGTAAGATAAACTCAAACATGGACAGACTTAAGTGTTTGTCCAAAGAGACACTTAAACATGTAGCCAAATTATCAAAGGAGAAAGATGAAGAGTGAATCTTAAAAGCAGCAAGAGAAAAGAGACTCATCATGGACAAGGGGTCCTAACATTAACTTTTCAATAGGAACCACAGGAGTCAAGGCAGTAAGTTGACATCTGACATGCTGGAAGAAAATAGATCGCATAGGTAAAACATAAAGACGGCATAAATGTTTTTGTCTTTGCAACTTTTTCTTGTCCTATCTGACTTGTACGATAAAGGCATAAAGCAATAATTATAAAGTTGTTGATAAGCTTAAAATCTATAAAGAGGTAATTCGTATGACAATAAGAGTATTGGATTGGCGAAAAAGTTCATTTGGTCTTTCTGTAAGATGTCTCTAGTAGCACTTAGTTGTCTTTACCTTCATTTGAAACAACTTTGTTAGATTGTATTTTGACAGCTGTCGTATCAGCATGCTTTAAAAAACTTATGAAAATTGGTGAATTTCTGTGTAGCCATTTTAATACTGAAGGTGGAAGAAAATAAGTAGCCTTTTTGACATATTATGCTTTATTATTTCAAGAAATGTAAAAATGCAAATGAAACACAAAAAAAGATTTGTGCAGTGTATGGAGAAAGTGCTGTGACTGATGGAACGTGTCAAAGTGGTTTATGAAGTTTCGTGCTGGAGATTTCTTGCTGGATGATGCTCCACAGCCAGGTGGACCAGTTGAAGTTAACGGCAATCAAATCAAAACATTAACTGAGAACAATCAATGTTAAACCACACGGGAAATGGCCAACATGCTCAAAATATCCAAATCAATAAAGTTACTGAAAAATGAAAAATATGTCTTTTTTATAGAAAAAACTATATGGACTTTTTGGCAAACCCAATAGAAAGGAGGAAGAAGAGAACAGGCCTAAATAGAAACAAAGTTTTTGAATATTATTGAAATTAAACTGGTAATAAAAACTACCTTGTTTAAGGTCAGATGTTAATTATAATCCTCACAGCAACTACTAAAAGAATAACTTTAAAAATAGTAAAAGCAGCAACAAGTTAATTAAAATGATATACTGGAAAAACCTATGTAACATTAAGAAATAAATGGAGTAAAAGAGGAACAAAAAAGGTATAAGACATACACACAAAAAATAGCAATTTTTTTTTACTATTTTAATTATATACGTTAAACATAAATGAACTAAACACTCTATTGAGTTACAGAACAGATTAAAAAGAAAATATGATCTAACTATTTGCTGACTATAATTTAGATGCTTTAAAAAGGTTGAAAGTAAAGGATAAGAAAAAGATATTCAATGAAAAAGAAGCAAAGTAGAGCAGGGTACAAGAATTTTGAGTCTTCTTTCTTTTTCCCTTGGTAAGCCTAGCTAAAGGATTCTGAATTTTGTTGCTGTTTCCAAGAATCAACATTGGGTTTGTTAATCAACAAAAGATCTATAAATTTTCAGTTCTCTATTTCATTTACTTTGGCTCTAATCTTTATTATTTCCTTCTTTCAGCTTTTTGTGGGTTTAGTTTGCTCTTCTTTTTCCAGTTTCTTTTTTATTAAAACTTTATTTTCTTTTTTAATAAATATTTTATTTATTATTTATTTCTACAGAGAAGGGAAGGGAGGGAGAAAGGGAGAGAAACATCTATGTGTGTTTGTGTCTCACACATCCTCCACTGAGGACCTGGCCAGAAATCCAAGCATGTGCGCTGAATGGGAATTGAACCAGTGACCCCTCGGTTCACAGGCTGGTACTCAATCCACTGTGCCATACCAGCCAGGGCAGACTTAATTTTCTTAGAGCAGTTATAGGTTCACAGCAAAACTGAAGGGAAGGCACAGAAATTTCCCACACAGTTCCCTGTACCCACACATGCATAGTCTCCTGCACTATCAATATTATCTACCAGAGTGGTACATTTTTTACAAATAATGAACATACATTGATATACTTTAATTACCCAGTCTATGATTTACATTACTTCATTCTCAGTGTTTTACATTTTATGGGTTTGAAAAAATTGTTACAGTTTCTTAAGGCAGAAGTTTTGGTTACTAATTTAATATCTTTCTTTACTTATAAGGGCATTTACACTTTTAAATATCTCCTTAAATACTGCTTTTTCTACATTTTATAAGTTATGATATGTTAAGTTTTGTTTTTATTCATCTCAAAGTATTTTCGAATTTCCCTTGTGACTTTTTTGATCCACTGGTTATTCAGTAGAGTATTATTCAATTTGCACATATTTGTAAATTTCTTAATATCCTTCTATTATTGATTTCTAATTTCATTCTACTGTGAAAGAAAGTAGTAAGAGTGGACATCCTCATCTTATTCCTGATATTGGGGAAAATTTTTCAACCTTTCACTATTAATTATGATGCTCATTAACACAAATATATGATCAATTGATTTCTGACAAAAATAAATGCAAAGGCAAGTAAATGGAGAAAGAATGCTCTTTTCAACAATTAGTGCTGGAACGATTGGACATTGATAAGAAAAGAAGTGAAACTCAATTTAAACCTCACACTTTATATAAACCTAAACTCAAAATGGATTGCAGATTTAAATGTAAAATATACAACTATAAAACGGTTAGAAGACGATAAAGGAAAAAATCTTTTTTTATAATCTTGTGTTAGACAAAGGAACTTAGACATGAAAAAACAAACCATGATCCATGAAAGAAAAAACAAACAAACTGGATTATATCAAAGTTAGAGAAAATCTCTAAGGCAAAAAAAAAAAACAACAAAAAAAAAACTTGTACACCAAAAACAACAAAATATTGCTGAAAGAAAAAGACACAAATAAATGCAAAGAAATCCTATGTTCATGGATTGAAGACTTAATACTGTTAAGATGTTAATACTACCCTAAATTATCCACAGGTTCAACACAATCTCTATCAAAATCGCAATGGCAAACAGAGAGAGAAGATGGAGGCTAGGTACGATGGAGCAGATTCCACTTCCCCCTACACAGGGAGAGAAACCTGGCCCATCTACAGAAGAATAGAGCAGACAGCCAATGGTACCACAGCATATATGCAAATGGGAGATCAAAAATTGTAGCAGACATTGAAAAACCAGACGGTAAGGAGAGTGCTTCAAGACAATAAGGGCCCAGGAATCAGTGCAGGGCCCAGGGATCAGCACGGGGCTCAGGGATCTGTGCGGAAACCAGGGAGGCTGCAGCCCCATGCCTGGCATGCTGGGCCAGCCACAGGTCTCTTGGGAGAGAGAGCTGGGTTGGTGCTTCCTCGCTGGCCAAACAGGGTTTGAACAGCCCCAGGAGAGACCTGCTTGCTTGAGGTCCCAGAGAGGGGAGTAAGGACTTAGTGGCAAACTCATGGGGGTTAATGAGCACCCACGTATAGCCTTGGGAAGAGTGTGCACCCAAGCCTGTGCAACTGAAGGGTGGTCTAGTCGGGCACATGCGCCCACAACTGGTGGGATGGTGAGTTTTGTGGAACACCCGGAGACCACACCCATGGACCTGGAGTGAGCACAGGCGTCTCAGGAGACCACACCAGAAAACCCAGAGTGAGCATGCGCACAGGCCTCAGGAGACCTAAAGCCCACATCTGTAAACCCGCCCCGAGCCTGCTGCGGCCAGCAAGAACAGAGACACCAGTTTGCCCAGTTTGAAACCAGCAAGAGGTGTTTTTCTTGTTGTTTGTTTTTTTTGTGTTTTTGTTTTTTGTTTGTTTATTTTTAAGTAATTTTATATATCTTAATTTTTACTATTTTTAATCTCTCAGTTCCTTTTGCTTCTCTTTCCTTCTTTCTTGTTTTATTCCTTCTTCCTTTTTTCCCAATTTTATCTCTTCTACCTTGCTTAGTATGCTTTCTTTTTCCTGAAATACCCACAATTTAAACAAACAAACAAAAAAACCCCAGAACTGTGAAAAGACCATAGTTAGACCCAAAGAAGGGGTATCCCAATAGCTGAGACAGAGAGACAAATTTCACTTTGCTATTACAGAGAACCTGCAAGATACTGCATATTTTTATTATTATTTTTTCATTATTCTTACATCTTTTATTTGAATATTTTTGTATTCCTCTTCTTTCTGCTTAGTCTTCTTTGCTTAGCTGGTTATAATGTATCATTTGATAGGTTTTCCCTGTTCTCTCTTCCACAGTGTATTGCTAATTTACTATCCTTCAAATCACCTGTGTTCCATTAGCACACTACTGAAGATCCAATACTCCTTATTCTTGGTATCTAGATGTCATAGATTCTGTCATATGACTGTTGCTCTAATATTATTGTAAATAATAGCTGTTCCATACTATTGCATATACTACACAACGTCCCTCTCAGATCTTAGACCACTTCAGTTTCCTGAATTCTATTTACGTAGTGGTTAACTCTATTTGCTCACACACTACATCTGTTTACTAGCCTTTATTTTCACGTTACCACAAAATCTGACCTCCCACAACCTCTCTGCTTTCTAGATCCTTTCATCCCAAACAAGAGTCTTATCTTCTTTCCGTCCTTTCTAAAAAGTGCCTAGTTGGGTGGAATGTCACGGTTACCACTATACATAGACAAAAGATCTCCTGTCTCTTATTTACCAGCTGCTACTGAAAACAGCATAGAATACTCTTTTGCTGTCACAAACCATTTTGCCTTACCCCTCCTACCGATCACAAAAAAAGTAGGTGGAAGCAGTGAACACTAGGATACCCAAAGGAGACTGCACCACTGAATCTTACAGGTATTCTACCACAGAAATTGACAGCATAAACCCAGGGAGCCATAACAGATGAATTTAAGAAGCAGAGGCAAACAAGAAGATGCTCAAAAAAATGGGAAAACAAAGAAGCAATCTTGTTTTCAAGAATGTTTCAAATGAAAAGAAAGGAGGAAACCTAAGAAAGAATGCTAACTGAAATAGAGGAAAGTCAACTATCAGGTATTGAGTTCAAAGCAATGGTTACCAGGAAACTCCATGAGCTCAGAGCAAATTACCAGAAACTAAAGGAAAACTACAATGAACTCACTGCAAATTATATCAACATGTAAAAGGGAAGAGAAACTATCAGCACGGACCAAGAGGAAATAAAGAATACAATTTCTGAACTGAAGAACACAGAAGGAATTAAAAGCAGGATACATGAAGCAGATGATCGAATCAGTGAGTTGGAGGACAAAGTAGAAAAAAACTCACAGAAAGAGGAAGAAAAGGAAAAGAGCCGCAGAAACAATGAAGAGGGATTAAGAGAAATACAGAATATATGAAACGTAATAATATCCGAATAATAGGGATACTAGAAGGAGAAGAAGAGAAAGGGATAGAAAACCTATTTAAAAAAGTAATGATGGAAAACTTCCCTAATTTCAAGAGAGAAAAAGAGTCACACAAATCCAGGAAACACAAAGAGTCCCAATCAAGAGGAACTCAAAGAGTCCCACTTCAAGACATATTATTAAAAAATTGGCAAAATTACAAGACAAAGAGAGAATGTTAAAGGCAGCAAGGGAGAAAAATGAAATAACATACAAGGGAACACCGATAAAGTTAGCAACTGATTTCTCAATGTAAACGCTGCAAGCCAGACGAGATGGCAAGAAATATTCCAAGTCATGAGAACCAGAGCCCTGCAACCAAGGATACTTTACCGAGCAAGGCTCTCAATCAAGATAGGACAAATAAAGAGCTTCCAAGACAAAAGAAGTCTAAAAGAATAAACCTCAACCAAGCCACCTCTGCAAGAAATAATAAAAGGTCTCCTTCAAGAAAAGGAAGACAAAGAGACAGACAATGAGAAGCACAGGTATAAAAATGACGATGAATAAGTACCTATCAATAATAACCTTAAACGTAAATGGATTAAATGCTCCAATCAAAAGACATAGAATAGCTGAATGGATAAGAAAGCATGACCCACACATTTGCTGCCTACAAGAGACCCACCTCGGGACAAAAGACCTACACAGATTGAAAGTGAAGGGCTGGAAACAAATTTTCCAAGCAAATGAATAAGAAAAAAAAAAGCTGGGGTAGCAATATTCATATCAGACGAAATAGACTTTAAAAAATGGGCCATAAAGAGAGATCCAGAAGGTCACTTCATAATAATCAAGGGAAGAATCCACCAAGAAGACATAAACATTGTAAATATATATGAACCCAATGTAGGAGCACAAAAATACATAAAGGAAATCTTAGAAGATTTCAAGAAAGATTTTGAAAGCAACACAATTATCTTAGGGGATTTTAACACTCCACTGTCAAAAATGGACAGATCTTTTAAATAAAATATAAACAAAGATATTGTGGCACTGAAATAAGCCACAGAGGAAATGGACTTAACTGATATATATAGAGCCCTTCACCCCAAACAAGCTAAACACACATTCTTTTCAAATGCACACAGAACATTTTCAAAGATACACCAAACATGATGGCACAGAAAATAAGCCTCAACAAATTCAAGAAAATGGAAACCACACCAATAATTTTCTCCGACCACAAGGGATTGAAACTGCAAACCAAATCCAAGGGAAAATACCCAAAACACTCAAAATCATGAAGATTGAATAGCATGCGATTAAACAAAGAATGGGTCAAGAATGAAATTAGGGAAGAAATCAAAGTTTCTGGAAAGAAAAAAATGAACGCACGACAACCCAAAATTTATGGGCACAGAGAAAGCAGTCCTGAGAGGGAAGTTCATAGTAAGACAGGCCTACCTAAAAAAGATAGAAACATTTCAAAGAAACAACCTACCTCTACGCCTACAAGAACTCAAGGAAAAACAACAAAGACAGGCCAAAGCAAGTAGAAGGAAGGAAATAAGCAAGATCAGAGCAGAATTAAATGGCATAGAGACTAAAAGTACAATTATAAGGATCAGTAAATCCAGGATCTGGTTTTTGAAAAGATAAATGAAATCGACAAGCCTTTAAGCAGGCTCATCAAGAAAAAAAAGAGGGAGGACCCAAATAAACACAATCAGAAATGAAAGAGGAGAGATTACAATTGACGCCACAGAAATAAAAAAGATTGTGAGAAAGTACTGTGAAGAAGTATATGCCAAGAAATCTGAAAACCTAGGTGAAATGGACAAATTTCTAGAAAAATATAATCTTCCTAAACTCAATGTAGAAGAAGCAGAAAGCCTGAACAGACCAATAACAGCAGAAGAAATTGAAGCAGTGATCAAAATACTACTGACACACAAAAGCCCTGGACCACATGGTTTCGTGGGGGAATTCTACAAAACATTTAAGACTGAGCTAACGCCAATCCTTCACAGACTATTTCAAAAAATTCAAAACAATGGAAGACACCCAAAATCTTTTTCTGAAGCCAACATCATCCTATTCTCCAAACCAGAAAAAGACACAACAAGGAAAGAAAACATCAGGCCAATGTTGCTGATGAACATAGATGCTAAAATCCTTAATAAATTATTGGCAAACCGCATCCAACAATACATTAAAAAGATCATACACCATGTCCAAGTGGGATTCATCCAAGGGATGGTTCAATATTCACAAAGCAGTAAATGTAATATATCGCATAAACAAAAGCAAAGAAAAAAATCACTTGATCATATCAATAGATGAGGAAAAAGCATTTGATAAGGTACAGCACCCATTTATGATAAAAACACTCAGCACAGTGGGAATAGAGGGAGCATTCTTAAATAAAGGCCATATATGAGACCTACAGCCAACATCATACTCAATGAGCAAAATTAAAACCTTTTCCACTAAGATCAGTAACAAGACAAGGTTGTCCACTTTTACCACTTCTGTTCAATATAGTTTTGGAAGTCCTAGCCACAGCAATCAGACAAGAAAAGGAAATAAAAGGCGTCCAAATTGGAAAGGAAGAAACAAAACTGTCATTGTTTACAGATGATATGATAATGTACACAGAAAATGCTATAGACTCCACCCAAAAACTGCTCGACCTAATAAATGAATTTGGCAAAACAGAAGGATACAAAGTGAATATTCAGAAATCAAAGGCATTTTTATGTACTACAATGAAACAACACAAGCAGAAATCAAGAAAGAAATCCCATTTGATACAGCAAAAAGAAAATTAAGATACCTAGGAATAAACCTAACCAAAGAAGTAGAAGACCTGTATGCAGAAAACTACACAAAATTGAAGAAAGAAATCAAGGAAGATACAAACAAACAGAACCGTATACCGTGTTCATGGATTGGAAGAATTAACATCATCAAAATGTCCATACTACCCCAAGCAATTTACAGATTCAATGCAATACTTATTAAAGTACCAATGGCATATTCCACAGACAGAGAGCAAAAACTTCAAAAATTTATATGGAACTATAAAAGGCCCAGAATAGCAGCTGAAATTTTGAGAAAGAAGAGAAAAGCAGGAGAGATCACAATACCTGATGCCAAACTGTATTACAAGGCCACTGTAATCAAAACAGCCTGGTACTGGCATAAAAACAGACATACAGACCAATGAAACAGAGAGCCCAGAAATAAACCCAAGTCTCTATGGGCAATTAATATTTGAGAAAGTAGGCAGCAACATAAAATGGAATCAAGATACCATCTTCAACAAATGGTGTTGGGAGAACTGGATAGCTATGTGCAAAAAGATGAAACTTGAGCACCAACTTACACCATACACCAAAATAAATTCAAGGTGGATAAAAGACTTAAATATAAGCCATAACACCATTAAAGTGTTAGAGGAGAACATAGGCAGGAAAATCTCATTTATTTTGTGCAGCAACATTTTTACTGATATGTCCCCCTAGAGCAAGGCACATAAAGGAAAGGGTAAATTAATGGGATCTCACCAAAGTAAAAAGCTTCTGCACGGCTAAAGAAAACAGTATTAAAATAAAAAGGCAACCAACTGTATGGGAAAACATATTTGCCAGTGATAGATACCTCAGACAAGGGTTTAATCTCCATAATACACAAAGAACTTACAATATTCCACTTTAAGAAAATAAGCAACCCAATTAAAAATGGGTAAAGGACTTGAATGGACACTTCTCTAAAAAGGACATGCAGAGCATCCAGAGACACATGAAAAAATGCTCAATATCACTAGCTATCAGAGAGATGCAAATTAAAACCACAATGAGATACCACTTCACACTGGTCAGAATGGCCATCATAAACAAAGCAACAAACAAGTGTTGGAGAAGTTGTGGAGAAAAGGGAACCCTGGTGCACTTTTGGTGGTATTGCAAAGTGGTGCATCCCCTATGGAAAACAGTTTGGAATTTTCTCAAAAAACTAAAAATTGATCTGCCTTTTGACTCAGCAATTCCACAGCTAGGATTATACCCCAAGAACCCTGAAACACCAATGCAAAATTACCTATGCACTCCAATGTTCATAGCAGCACAATTTACAATAGCCAACTGCTTGAAGCAACCTGTGTGTTTATCAGTTAATGAATGGATCGAAAAACTATGGTACATTTACACAATGGAATTCTATGCAGCAGAAAGAAAGAAGGAGCTTCTATCCCTTACAACGGCATGGATGGAACTGGAATGCATTATACTGAGTGGAATAAGCTAGCTNGATAAGGGGACAGTCACCTACAAAGGAGTACCCATCAGACTGTCAGCGGATTTCTCAAAAGAGACCTTACAGGCAAGAAGGGGCTGGAAAGAAGTATTCCAAGTCATGAAATCCAAAGACCTACAGCCAAGATTGCTTTATCCAGCAAAGCTTTCATTTAGAATGGAAGGACAGATAAAGTGCTTCTCAGATAAGGTCAAGTTCAAGGAGTTCATCATCACCAAGCCCTTATTATATGAAATGCTAAAGGGACTTACATAAGAAAAAGAAGATGAAAAATATGAACAGAGAAAGGACAGCAAACTCACAGTTATTAACAACCACACCTAAAACAAAAGCAAACCAAGAGGACAGCTAGATCAGGAGTGGAACCATAGAAATGAAGAACACATGGAGGGTTAGCAACAGGGGAGTGGGAGGAGGAGAAGGGGGGAGAAGGTACAGAAAATAGCATAGACAGTAGGTAGAAAATAGATAGGGGGGAGGGCAAGAATAGTGGGGGAAATATAGAATCTAAAGAACTTGAGACACGTGGTTATAAACTAAGGGGGGAGAATGGTGGGGGAGGGAGTGTGCAGGTGGAGGGGAATGAAGGGGGGAATAGAACAACTGTAATGGTATAATCAATAAAATATATTTAAAAAAAAAAGAAAAAGCCAAAGTCATCTTACCCTCAGGTTTTATATGGAGATTCGCTGGGAGATGGCAGGGCCCTGTAGATCTCTTAACATGGGGAAGAGGGTATATGTGTGTTTCCATCCCTACAGGTCCTGTCTGGCTCCCAGCTAAAAGGGTGAAGCCTTATCATAAACAAAACAGACATCAAGCTCTGCTACCTGGAGATGAAAACCGATCAGCTGACAGACCAGATGGCCCAGCTGACACTGAACAAACAGAAGGAGAACAGACACCCTCAATGTCATACACAAGTCTGGGCCCGCTGACGAGGGAGGATAGGAGCTGCCCCGATGATGGGGACTGAGGCCTCTTGTGGAGAGGAACAACTTTTCAATGCCCCATAATACTCCCTTTAGACGTGTCTCCACCCCATGGGGGGATATTAAGGCTCTTAATGCTCGAGCTGAGGATATTCTTGCTGAAACTAAAGTGGAAGACACCCCTGAAAACAGGTTTATTGCTTACTTAGCAGTGCTGTCAGCCAATTCAGCTAAAACTTTGATTTTAACTGCCATTATACTTTGCCCTGGGGAGCAGGGCCTAGCTACTGAGGTTAATTCCTCTTATATCTATTGGGCCCACATTACTGATCCACTAGTATTTAAGTTGCATACCTGATGGAATGTTGAACCTCCCTTTTCCACTAATGACACTTAGTGGACTGGAGGAGTATGGATGCCCCCTGATGGCCCACTAGAAGAAAACAAGCAGTGGATACCAGTGCCAAAAAATACAGTTTATGTTACTGAGTATTTACCAGTTTGTTTTTCTGTTCTTACTGACACTTTGTGCTTTCCTTTAAAGGAGCAACTTTACACTGCAAAGAGCAGTACAGTAATTACTATCAGCTTTCCATGGTAACTACTGTCAGCCTGTGTACCCATGAGGGGATTTATCATACTCTCAATCCCCCTCCAGTCCCTCTTTGTACCTTAGACACTAGCCATAAAGACTCAGTCTCTTGATCTTTGTACAGAGGACCAAATGCCACCATTGCTCTCCTCCCCAAAACTCCTTCTGTAGTAGAGAACTGGGGAGCTAATTGGAAGGTACTGGCTGAGCATGGCACAACAATAGTTCTGGCTCAGCCTCAATATCTATATACCAATATGTGGTGGGAGGGGCAGGTACCAGGGCACCTATTATCAGAATTGTTTCTCCCAACCACACTAGCCCTTGGCATTGTAACTCTTAGAAAATGGGCTTGCCTTTTATTGGTAGAAAACACCTGTATATAAAATTTGACTATGACCCTGAAAATGTTTTAGGATGTTTCTACCAGGTTAGCCCTCCAAAAGAGAACTGGGTCACAATTTGTACTTCTCAACCCTATCTATTTTTAGCAACTTCAGGGACAGCCCAGGTTTTTTATAATGAATCGATGAAAATTTATTCTTTGCATGTTCCTGCTGGTTCCATATATGCCACCTGCCTTACTCGTCTCATTATTACTCAATGGTTTGTTGGCACCCTAATTGTATTCATTGTCTCTGCTATAGTTGCCGCAGCTACTGCTGCCATGGCAACCACTGCCCTCATTGATTCACTTCAAACTGCTCATGCTGTTGATATTTTCTTAACCAGTTCCACCTTAGACATGTTTCAAAAGGCCCAGATTGATCAAGAGATCCTGACTTGCTTTTCTGTAGTTGAATCAGCCCTCAACTGGATCAGCAAGTGCCCGGATATGCTAGTGACCCGTCAACAGCTGACCTGTGATCCTGGTTTCTCCAAACTGTGTGTCACCCCACTCCAGTGGAACTCCAGCCCTGGAGCAATACTCCTGGAGCAATATTCAACACTGCCAAGGAGGAGCTTTTTTTCTACCAATTTAAAGGGATGAATTAATAAATTGCCAATGGAATTACA
Organism: Sturnira hondurensis; assembly: GCF_014824575.4. Lineage (NCBI taxonomy): Eukaryota > Metazoa > Chordata > Mammalia > Chiroptera > Phyllostomidae > Sturnira > Sturnira hondurensis. The sequence continues at coordinate 386,969 of NW_028090025.1, read as the reverse complement.
CCAGCAGTTGCAGGACATTCAATGCTTCACTAAGCAGATTTTTTAAACACTCTATGATAATCTCATCTGCCTAAATCCAGAAAAATTGGTTTGATAGACTCAACCTGAGACTGAGGGTCCTTGGAGCAGCTGGTTGTTTACTGATTCCACTAATTCTTTGTGTATTTCAATGCATTTGCAAATTATTTGCCCAGGGTCATGTAAGAGGCCAGCAAGTATCAAGTCTTGTGGGCCCCACCACACAGTCCTAACTAAAAAAAAAGGGGGGGGGGTGGGGAATTGTAGGGAAGAGGTTTGTCTGAAAATGGTGAATGTGTCTCAGCCCTGCACTGGAAAGCTGACAGGAACAAAGTGGTGGGCAGGAGCCAGACCCTCAGACCAGTTTTCCTATGGGAACCAGGCCCAGAAAAAGCATACAGACTGTTTTGGCTTGCTCTTGCTAAAACTCCCTCGCCCTGGTCTGAAACAGTAGATGTTTATTGCCTATCTTTAAGGTAATTTCCAAGCCCTGTATAAACTTTCCCAAGGAGAGAGTGTAATCAGCTCGCCACCTTTCCCTTCTGCATTTGTCATTTTCATTTCCTTGATTGTACCTAAAATGTAGACAACAACATTCTACGTAATAGATAATAAGACCCAAGAGAAACAATAAAAGCCTGTCCAGGCAAGGGTCGGGGCGCTCTCCCCTTAAGACAAGCCACCATAGGACTCTCATTTTAAGAGAGTACCTGTACCGTCCCTTTTTCTCCACAGGACTTCTGTAGTCTGTGTGAATTTGTTCATCATATCCACAACACAAAGACCCTGTTGGCTTGAGTATTAACACCTTGCACCAGAAACAGGGACCCAGGTCTATGATCCGAAGTTGTGAACCACACACCAACTTGGTTGGAGTGCACACATAGGCCCAGGTAAGGGTGACAACACCAAACTCTCTATTGGAAAAGCAGTAGAGTGTGTTGGATTTCAGAGAAAAGGGGGATTTTTCCCCCAAGGGCGCTTTCTCTTGCAACCACACTTTCTTTAGTAAGCAGAAGCCTTGCTCTCTCTCTGGCAATTGCTGCTTTTCATGGGCATGGGTCGGGTAGTTAAGAGCCACAAGGGCACTCTCTGCTGAAAGACACCCGTGAGAGGATAAACTAGGATGTGGACTGGGAGAGAACACCAGGTTTCCTGCCAAGTGCAAACAAAAGTCCACACAATGAAAGGCACACTGTAAAAGCACTCACAAGCCCATCCCTGTGGCATAATCCCCAATCAGGTTTTAGGCTTGGGAGAGAGAGCAATGACTTTTCCTTTCAATTAGCTTTAATAATAACAGGTAATGACAGAACTATTTATAAGCACCTCAGTGCATTCTTTCTTTAAAAGCTGCCTCTTGCGGCCCTTTTGATTTTGCCTTTTCTCTCTGTCCATCTGTAAACAGAAGAGCACATACTAAATGTGTGTTTTGGTTTCAACCGGACTCTGAAGATTGCTTTTTAGGACTCAGTGTTAGTTATAGGGTTATTTATTAATGTCTCAGCTTCTTGCTGAGCACCACATTTCTACCTCCAGCTTGAGATTTTAGGCCTTCCTATGTGAATAGGGCCTTGTGGAGGTGTCTGACGTCAATACCCAACACGTGCAGGGGCCTCACAGGGAATTCCAATCACGGTAATTTGACTCTCAGCCTGGTCAGAGAGTGCAATATAAAGGTTGGTCACCCAGCAGTTCGAGCCCCTCTCACAGTCTTAAATGCATGGGGGAAAAAACTTGAAACCTATAAGAAAGGTTAGGGTACTCTGGATGCAAGGCAGCCCTCCCTGACTGTCTTCCACCAACAGCACATTTCGACCCGCCACACTATATTCCCCAATAGCTAATTAGCTAGAGTTCAGTTTAGGCAGCGGAGTCTAAAAGGACAGAAATCAAAAGTAAAAAAGAAGCATTCTAACAACAAGAATGGGCTCTATTTTGTCTGAAGAGCAGGAAGTTTACCTGCGAGTGTTACAGCACCTCCTCTCGGGAGCAGGATGTGAGGTAAAAGAACAGCATCTCATCCAGCTTTTACAAACTATAAAGGAACATTACCCTGCTTTTCCTGACAAGGAAACCTTAGATATTGAGGTTTGGGGAAAGGCAGGTGACAAATTAAAATCTCTGCACGATAGTGGGTTTCCTATCAAAGTTTATAACTTAGTAACTTGGGGACTAGTCAGGACTGCTCTCATGCCCATATGGGCTAAGAAAATAGAGCTAGTTACAGAGGAGGATGCGAAGTCTAGCTCAGAGGAGAAAGTCATATATGATGTAGCAGAAGAACTAGCCATGAGAATTCTGCCTACAGCCCTACTAGAGAACCTTCCTCATAGCCGTCACTCTTTATTTCAATTCTGGGAGCACTCCTCCTCACAGAATGTGAGGGGGAAAAGCCAGGAAATTCAGACAGATACCCTGTCAGGGCTCTGAGACAATGCCTTTGGCAGGCAGCAGAAGCGGAGGATTTAGATGCTCTTTCAGCTTTCCCCTTTATAGTCAAGGGTCAAAAATGCTGAAAAAAATCCAGCATCAGAGCCTTAGAAATATTTAGGCTATATCCTTTTTAATAGGGCAATCCAGCCTCAAGTCCTTCAAATTAATCCACCTAAAGATTTAACTCTCAGTGGACTCCAACAACTCCTAGGAGCAATCAACTGGGTGTGACCCAGCCTTGGAATACCTACCCAACAATTAACTCAGTTATTTAATGCCCTTAAAGGGGACCTGGATCTTAATTCCCCCAGAAAACTGTCCTCTGAGGCCCTACAAGAATTAACTATAATAAATAAACATATTCAGCAGTGACAACTAACTAGAATTAAAGCAGTTTCCTGTCCAGCTTTTCTACCTCCCAACTTTAGCACCCTGACTGGTTTTATAGGACAATTGTCACCTCATTTAACTATGATAGAGTGGCTTTTTCTATCTCATCAGTCACAACACACCATTACCACCTATGTAACTGCATTGTGCCATCTCATTATAAAAAGACGTGAGTGAACACAGCAGTTATTTGGATATGACCCTGACTTTATTCACATTCCTTTAACTCAGGTCTATTTACAAAAATTAACAACTCAGTCTTTAGAATTTCAGTGTGCCATAGCTGACTTTGTAGGAGGACTAGAAATTAATTTTCTGTCAGAGTACCCTCAGACAGATTGCTTCAAAACATTTCATTCCTTTAGATAAGACTAGCAGAAAAAAAATCAGCCCAATACTAATAACACAAGCAAGAACTCTATTTCTTGATTGGTCCAGAAAAAATGGATGGGCTTCTGTTGCCTGGAAAGAAGGCAATAGCTAGAAAAACTCTGTATCCTCTGGACATTCCTCTACTCAGAGGATCGAACTTTTTGCTGCAATTATGGCCCTGTGGCAATGGCCTAAGGAAGCTTTAAATATAGTTTGCGACTCTGGATATACTGTTTATACTATTCAGCATTTAGATCAGGCATTAATTAAGACTTCAATTGACCCAAATCTGCTTAACTTATTTCTGACTTTACAGTCTCTCCTTGACAAGTGAGAATATCCCCTCTTCATTACTCATATTTGATCCCACTCACGCCTGCCTGGCCCCCTGGTGGATGGTAAAAAGAAGGCAGATGCCTTAGTGTCCTTATTACCTTCCAGGCGGCTGCAGCTTCCTATCAGTTTTTTCATCAAAACAGCCAGGCACTTTGAAGACAATTCCATATTACCCATTCCCAAGCCAAGCAATTTATTAAAGAATGCCCTGACTCTCAAGCCCTTACCAAGGAATCTCCATCTATGGGAGTTAATCCTCAAGGACTAAGTTCTCAAATGAGAATGAATGTAATGAACGTATGTCATTCATTACACTTCCTTTGGAAAATTCAAATACATGCATATTTTTATTGATACTGACTCTGGTGCCCTACATGCATCAGCTTTAATAGGGGAATCTGCTACAAATATACAAGCCCATTGGTTTGAGGCCTTTAGTCATTCAAAATGGCCTCAGCAAATTAAAACTGATAATGGTCCTGGATACCTTGCCCATTCTACTCAGGTTTTTCTTTAGCATTGGAATATCCAACATAAAACAGGAATACCTTATAGTTCAACCGGTCAGGCAATTGTTGAATGGGCACATCATACCTTTAAAAATCTTTTTAAAAAACAAAAAAGGGGGAGTCATGAGTGCACCCCCCAAAATCTGATTATGTTAGCTATTTTTACCTATAATTTTCTAAATTGTGCTGAATTGCTCTGTACTTCAATTGAGTACATATTTAGAAGAACGAAACATCCAACCAGAAAGGAATGAAGAAATGAGAATTCAAAACAATGAGGAGAGGCTTAGGAACCTCCAAGACGTCTTTAAATGTTCCAACATCCGGATTATAGGTGTACCAGAAGGGGGAAAGAAACAGCCACGAGCGGGAAATTTATTTGAACAAATAATAAAGGAGAACTTCCCCAGTCTGGCAAAGGAGATAGACTTCCAGGAAATCCAGGAAGCTCAGAGAGTCCCAAAGAAGTTGGACCCAAGAAGGAACACACCAAGGCACATCATCATTACATTAGCCAAGACTAAAATGAAGGAGAGAATCCTAGAAGCAGCAAGAGATAAGGGGACAGTCACCTACAAAGGAGTACCCATCAGACTGTCAGCGGATTTCTCAAAAGAGACCTTACAGGCAAGAAGGGGCTGGAAAGAAGTATTCCAAGTCATGAAATCCAAAGACCTACAGCCAAGATTGCTTTATCCAGCAAAGCTTTCATTTAGAATGGAAGGACAGATAAAGTGCTTCTCAGATAAGGTCAAGTTCAAGGAGTTCATCATCACCAAGCCCTTATTATATGAAATGCTAAAGGGACTTACATAAGAAAAAGAAGATGAAAAATATGAACAGAGAAAGGACAGCAAACTCACAGTTATTAACAACCACACCTAAAACAAAAGCAAACCAAGAGGACAGCTAGATCAGGAGTGGAACCATAGAAATGAAGAACACATGGAGGGTTAGCAACAGGGGAGTGGGAGGAGGAGAAGGGGGGAGAAGGTACAGAAAATAGCATAGACAGTAGGTAGAAAATAGATAGGGGGGAGGGCAAGAATAGTGGGGGAAATATAGAATCTAAAGAACTTGAGACACGTGGTTATAAACTAAGGGGGGAGAATGGTGGGGGAGGGAGTGTGCAGGTGGAGGGGAATGAAGGGGGGAATAGAACAACTGTAATGGTATAATCAATAAAATATATTTAAAAAAAAAAGAAAAAGCCAAAGTCATCTTACCCTCAGGTTTTATATGGAGATTCGCTGGGAGATGGCAGGGCCCTGTAGATCTCTTAACATGGGGAAGAGGGTATATGTGTGTTTCCATCCCTACAGGTCCTGTCTGGCTCCCAGCTAAAAGGGTGAAGCCTTATCATAAACAAAACAGACATCAAGCTCTGCTACCTGGAGATGAAAACCGATCAGCTGACAGACCAGATGGCCCAGCTGACACTGAACAAACAGAAGGAGAACAGACACCCTCAATGTCATACACAAGTCTGGGCCCGCTGACGAGGGAGGATAGGAGCTGCCCCGATGATGGGGACTGAGGCCTCTTGTGGAGAGGAACAACTTTTCAATGCCCCATAATACTCCCTTTAGACGTGTCTCCACCCCATGGGGGGATATTAAGGCTCTTAATGCTCGAGCTGAGGATATTCTTGCTGAAACTAAAGTGGAAGACACCCCTGAAAACAGGTTTATTGCTTACTTAGCAGTGCTGTCAGCCAATTCAGCTAAAACTTTGATTTTAACTGCCATTATACTTTGCCCTGGGGAGCAGGGCCTAGCTACTGAGGTTAATTCCTCTTATATCTATTGGGCCCACATTACTGATCCACTAGTATTTAAGTTGCATACCTGATGGAATGTTGAACCTCCCTTTTCCACTAATGACACTTAGTGGACTGGAGGAGTATGGATGCCCCCTGATGGCCCACTAGAAGAAAACAAGCAGTGGATACCAGTGCCAAAAAATACAGTTTATGTTACTGAGTATTTACCAGTTTGTTTTTCTGTTCTTACTGACACTTTGTGCTTTCCTTTAAAGGAGCAACTTTACACTGCAAAGAGCAGTACAGTAATTACTATCAGCTTTCCATGGTAACTACTGTCAGCCTGTGTACCCATGAGGGGATTTATCATACTCTCAATCCCCCTCCAGTCCCTCTTTGTACCTTAGACACTAGCCATAAAGACTCAGTCTCTTGATCTTTGTACAGAGGACCAAATGCCACCATTGCTCTCCTCCCCAAAACTCCTTCTGTAGTAGAGAACTGGGGAGCTAATTGGAAGGTACTGGCTGAGCATGGCACAACAATAGTTCTGGCTCAGCCTCAATATCTATATACCAATATGTGGTGGGAGGGGCAGGTACCAGGGCACCTATTATCAGAATTGTTTCTCCCAACCACACTAGCCCTTGGCATTGTAACTCTTAGAAAATGGGCTTGCCTTTTATTGGTAGAAAACACCTGTATATAAAATTTGACTATGACCCTGAAAATGTTTTAGGATGTTTCTACCAGGTTAGCCCTCCAAAAGAGAACTGGGTCACAATTTGTACTTCTCAACCCTATCTATTTTTAGCAACTTCAGGGACAGCCCAGGTTTTTTATAATGAATCGATGAAAATTTATTCTTTGCATGTTCCTGCTGGTTCCATATATGCCACCTGCCTTACTCGTCTCATTATTACTCAATGGTTTGTTGGCACCCTAATTGTATTCATTGTCTCTGCTATAGTTGCCGCAGCTACTGCTGCCATGGCAACCACTGCCCTCATTGATTCACTTCAAACTGCTCATGCTGTTGATATTTTCTTAACCAGTTCCACCTTAGACATGTTTCAAAAGGCCCAGATTGATCAAGAGATCCTGACTTGCTTTTCTGTAGTTGAATCAGCCCTCAACTGGATCAGCAAGTGCCCGGATATGCTAGTGACCCGTCAACAGCTGACCTGTGATCCTGGTTTCTCCAAACTGTGTGTCACCCCACTCCAGTGGAACTCCAGCCCTGGAGCAATACTCCTGGAGCAATATTCAACACTGCCAAGGAGGAGCTTTTTTTCTACCAATTTAAAGGGATGAATTAATAAATTGCCAATGGAATTACACCAGCAGTTGCAGGACATTCAATGCTTCACTAAGCAGATTTTTTAAACACTCTATGATAATCTCATCTGCCTAAATCCAGAAAAATTGGTTTGATAGACTCAACCTGAGACTGAGGGTCCTTGGAGCAGCTGGTTGTTTACTGATTCCACTAATTCTTTGTGTATTTCAATGCATTTGCAAATTATTTGCCCAGGGTCATGTAAGAGGCCAGCAAGTATCAAGTCTTGTGGGCCCCACCACACAGTCCTAACTAAAAAAAAAGGGGGGGGGGTGGGGAATTGTAGGGAAGAGGTTTGTCTGAAAATGGTGAATGTGTCTCAGCCCTGCACTGGAAAGCTGACAGGAACAAAGTGGTGGGCAGGAGCCAGACCCTCAGACCAGTTTTCCTATGGGAACCAGGCCCAGAAAAAGCATACAGACTGTTTTGGCTTGCTCTTGCTAAAACTCCCTCGCCCTGGTCTGAAACAGTAGATGTTTATTGCCTATCTTTAAGGTAATTTCCAAGCCCTGTATAAACTTTCCCAAGGAGAGAGTGTAATCAGCTCGCCACCTTTCCCTTCTGCATTTGTCATTTTCATTTCCTTGATTGTACCTAAAATGTAGACAACAACATTCTACGTAATAGATAATAAGACCCAAGAGAAACAATAAAAGCCTGTCCAGGCAAGGGTCGGGGCGCTCTCCCCTTAAGACAAGCCACCATAGGACTCTCATTTTAAGAGAGTACCTGTACCGTCCCTTTTTCTCCACAGGACTTCTGTAGTCTGTGTGAATTTGTTCATCATATCCACAACACAAAGACCCTGCTGGCCAGAGTCTGCATCAAAATTGTTACATTTACTGATTTCAAAACTTACTACAAATCTGCAGTAATTAAAACAATGTGGCACTTGCATAAACACATACATATATGACTACACCAATGGAATAGAATGGAGAACCTCTTGTATTAACGGTCATATGATTCTCAGAGAGGATGCTAAGTCCATTCAGTGGAGAAGGACAGTCTTTCCAAAAGTAGTACTGAAAAAACTAAACACCAACATTTAAAAAATGAAGTTGGAGCATTATACCCTACACAAAAAAGTAACTCAAAATGGACTAAAGACTTCAATGTAAGACCTAAAACTGTAAAACTCTCAGAAGATAATATAGGAGAAAAGCTTTATGACATTAGATATGGTAGTGATTTATTGGACATGACAGCAAAAACACCAGTAACAAAATAAAAGATTGAGAAAGTGGACTTCATCAAAAATAAAAACTTCTGTGCATCAAAGGGCACTATCACCAGAATGAGAAGGCAACCCATAGAATATGAGAAAATACTGGCAAATCATATATCTGATAAGGGATGAATATCCAGAATACATAAAGAACTCCCACAACCCAAGAGCAAATAAACAAAAAACCCATTAAAAAAAACAGCAAAGGACTTAATTAGACATTTCCCCAAAGATATACAAATGGCCAAAAAGCACATAAAAAGATGCTCAATATCACTAGTCATTAGGGAAATGCAAATCGAAACTACAGGGAAATACCACTTCACTCCATTAGGATGGCTTTATAAAAAATAACAGAAGAAAACAAGTGTTGGCAAAGGTATGGAGAAATTGGAATCCTTGTTCATCACTGGTGGGTATGTAAAATGGTATAGCTCTATGGAAACCAGTATGGTATTTACTCAAAAGATTAAACATAGAATTACTATATGATTGATCAATTCTACTTCTGAATATATACCCAAAAGAACTGAAAGCAGGGACTCAAACAGATATTTGTACATCCGGGTTCATAAGAGCATTATTCACAATAGCTAAATGGTAAAAGCAACCAAGTGTCTATTTAGACAGATGAATGGATCTTAAAAAATGTGATGTATCTATACAATGGAATATTATTCAACCTTAAAAAGGGTTCACCCTGATCAGTGTGGCTCAGTTGGTTGGGTGTTGTTCTGCAAACCAAAAGGTTCCTAGTTTGATTCCCCGTCAGGGCACATGCCTGGTAATGCGTATGAGAAGCAACCAATCGATGTTTCTCTCGCACATCAATGTTTTTCTCCCTCTTTTTTTCTCCTTCCCTTACCTCTCTCTAAAAATAAATAAATATATATTTTTATAAAAGGAAGGAGATTCTGACACATGCTACAACATGAATAACGTTGAGGACATTATGCTAAGTGAAATAAGCCAGACACAAAAGGACAAACAGTGTATGATCCCACATGTATGAGATACCTAGAGTCAAATTCATAGAGATGGAAAGTAGAATGGTGGTTGCCTGGATGGAGGGGGAGGAGGAATGGGGAATTACTGTTTAATGGGTAGAGTTTCAGTTTGGGAAGATGAAAAAAATTGTGTAGATGGATGGTGGTGACGATCACACAACATTGTGAATGTGCTTTATGCCATAGAACTGAACTTTTAAAAATGGTTAAAATGGTGAATTTTAGTTAGCTATATTTTACCACAATAAAAAAATCTGTTCTGCAAAAGATGCAGTTAAAAGCATGAAAAGACAAGCTACACACTGGGATAAATATTTGCAAATCAGATATCCAACAAAGAATTGTAGTTAGAACAAAGAACTCTCAAAAGTCATCAGGAAGAAAATAAGCAACCCAATTAAAAAACAGCAAAAGATTTGGACACTTTAGCAAACAAGATATAAGGATGGCAAATAGCATATGAAAAGATGTCCAACATCATTAGCCACTAAGAAAATGCAAATCAAAACTACAATGAAATACCACTTCACAGCTACTTGAATAACTAAAATACCAACAATACCAAATGCTGACAAAGATGTAAAGCAAGTGTACTCTCATACATTGCTGGTGAAAATACAAAATGATTCAGCCACTCTGGAAAATGGTTTGGCAGTTTCTTATAAAGTTGAACACTTACCATATGACCCAGTAATCCCACTCCTAGATATTTACCTTAGAGAAATAAAAGTTTTATGTTCACACAAAAGCCTGTACAAGGATGTTCATATAAGTATTATTCAGAATCATTATAACCTGAAAATAGCTCAAATACACATCTATGGGTGAATGGATAAACAAACTTTGGAACATCCATACAATGGAACACTACTTAGCAAAATGAATGAACTCTTTGATACGCACAGCTTGGATGAATCTCAAAGGCATTATGCTGAATGAAAGAAGCCACTCTCAAAAGATTACATATCATATGATTCCATTTATATGACATTCTATAAAAGATAAAACTACAGTGATGGAAAACAGATCAGTGATTGCTAGAGATTATGAGTGGAGCTGGGGTGACTACTGATGGACAGTATAAGGAAGTTTTAGGGTGATGGAGCTGTTCTCTATCCTGACTGTGGTGGTGATTACATGAATCTACATGAGTTAAAATTCACAGAATTGTGTACCATAAAAAAATCAGGCAATTGTATTGTAAGTTCATTTCAAAAATAAAATATTAGCTATTATGCCATCATCATCATTATCATTAATAGTTCTGCTTTACTGATTAATAAAATTATTCAAAATTAGTTGTGAAATAGATCTCAAAAACATTAAGGTTATTTTATGCCTGGTACAATAAACTTAAAAGTATAAAGAAAAATCAACAGTACTAAATGTAAAAGTTCTACAACTTCTACTAGCTCCTTTCATTAATATTCTATACCAGGATAATTGCTTCCTCTGGATCATTTCCTAGTAAACATTGTCATATACTGGATATGAAATTAACTAAGTACTCAACTTCGAAGTCTGGGACCCTAGGTTACATTCCTAAATCTAACACTGTAAGAAAACTCTCGACTTGCCTTTTGTGCCTAATTTTATCTTCCTCTTCATTGAGGTCATGTACTTGTCTGCACTTGTCTTTTTGTGGTATGCTGTGAAGGTTTAAAGCAAGGAGTTTCAAAGATAGGAAACAGAACAGATTCATATACCACCCGCCCACCCCCAAATACCAGGCATTGCTCTAAGTGATTTACATGTATTACCTCAATCCTCCTAACAATCCTAATATATAGCTACTATTAATATATTCTCATTTTACAAATGAAGAACTGAAGCACAGAGTGGTAACATGCCCAAAATCTTATAGCTAGTAAATGGGAACCAGAATTTTCCCAGGAGTCTACCTCCAAAACACATGTTCTTAATCGGTACGCTGTAATGTGTCTCTACAAAAGCCTATTCATTTGTTCTTGCCCTTCTTTCACCGCTGCTCTTCCAGATCTATGGTCTCTGACAAATCATTCATTCACTCTCATGGCTTTACCTCTCATCTAAGCACAGATGATTCCTAATTCTGTAGATCTAGTTCTGACCTCTCTTTCCTGAGCTTCAACTGTTGCATTTCCAACTGCCTCTTTGATATTTGCATTTAATGATCCTGCCATTCTCACAAATCCAACATGTTTAAAATCAAACTCATCCTTTTCCTCAAAATTTTCCCATAAAACTTTCTTAATGTCGACAACTATTAAGTCACACAGCCTTGAAATATCTGGATTGCCTTTGACATATTCCTCCTTGAGTCTCACGCAACGAGTTTTACCAATTCTTCCTCTGTAATGTCTCTTACAATCATAGCTACCTCTCTTTCTGCTTCCCTTGCCATCATTCTAGTCCATATCTTCATGCCTAAGCGACTGTGTTACCTCCTAAATCATTTCCCCTGCTTCCATCTCTTCCTTTCTCTCATCATACAGGGTAGGACCAAAGTAGGTTTAAAGTTGTGAGTATGTGAAACATGTAGTTCATTCTATATTCATTATTCTTTATTAATTATTATATTATTTTCCATCAAAACAACTGTAAACCTATACTTTTGTGCCACCCTTTATTTCTTGGTCACCAGAGTAATCATTTTCATATACTGTTTCTCTCATGTTACTCCTGGCTCAAAAACCTTTAAGCGTATCCAAACTAACTGAATAACTAACTTTGTATAGGTCTATACTGCCCACCAAAGAAAAGGTAAAAAAATTTAGCTGCCTCCGCTATCACAACACCCATGAATATGCCATAGTGCTCACAACATCTGCAGCAACTGAAATGCTTTTTCCCTCTGCTTCCTAAATAATAGGTAGTATTAAAGGAACATTTAAATCTTACCTCCTCCAAGAGGCCTTCTTCAGTCATGGCAATACATAGTAACCTTTCCTTCCTCTGAACTCCTACAGCACTTAACAACTGTATCTAGCATTGTTACTAAATTGTTACTAAAATGTCATGTTTCTCTCAAATCGCTGTAATTGGTGCAAAGTCTGGAACCATTTCTTAAACTTTGTGCACCTTCCCCAGTGCCTAGCAAAACTGGTCTGTTAAACTCATTCTTTCTGGTTAAGACAAAGACCATCTCTCTCTCTCTATATATATATATTACGTGAATTTATAGTTTAGTCTAAAGACCTTTTACAACCTAGCCTCACTTACCTTTCCAGTGTCATCTGTAATTCCCTGCTAAGTCTTATACTGCCTGCCACACTGAACTTTTTATTGTTCCGGAGACCCACTAGCTCCTTTTTCAATCCTGTTCCTATTCACCTGTTATCTGTAATGCCCTGTTCCCCTTGTTAACCTGACAAATGCCTGTTAATCCATTTAAGACTTAGTACAAATGTCAATTCTTGACTCCCCCAACTAGGCTTATATATTCTATATTCTGTGCTCCCTGGGCATTTTATTCACACGTCTACAAATAGCAATTAAATACATGACTACACATTCTTCAAGAGTAATGATAGTTTGTCTTTCTCCTACCCCCTTCACTAACTCTTCATATATAATGCCCTGATGGTAAATCTCTCTCAGTGAAAGAACATATCAAAGTCAGTGGCAATCACACACCTTGGTAATAAAGAGCCTTAAGGAAGGAGTGACGATCAGTTCCCTGAAATAAAGACTTTTCTATTTCCATTTCTCGTCGGGACAGCTGTTTGCTCTTTGCAAACCTCTGTGGCAGGCAAAGGATGCGCTGATGCTCTGAGATCCTTTCTTCAATATCTTGAACACAGTTCTGTATTGCTTCAGGGGTTGCCCTCAGTCTTGTCCTCTGAAACCAGAGAAATGAGGGGGCATATATTATAGAGGACACACCCATAAAAGGGATGGTCTGATGCCTCAAGTAAGGAAGAAGATGACCAGAGCCCAGAAATGAGCATTTATCAGTGTGGTAGCTAAAAAGTCAAGGAATAGCTTCTCTTTTTCTTAGGCCCCTATCCTACAAACCAAAGAAGATTCAGACTCAAAACTTAGTTTTGAGAGAACTAAAAATAAAAAGATTCTCAGTGTGAAGTGAAGAGATATTGCTCTTCATTGTCCAGAAAACAATTGCTCCACTCACCTTTTCACCTGAAACATGGCTCTTCCAGATTAAGATTTCTGTTTCATTGAGCCCTAGTTCCCTGAGAGAAGCAGTTTCCTGGTCCTTCTCATGTAGTGTTTGAAACTGGGTCAAAGTCATAGTCCCGGCTGCTTCCTTCCCAAAAGGCTTGTACATAGTACCAGGAGCAAAGCTCTCTTTCTTAGATACACATCTGCAAACCAAGAAGGAAAAGAGTAAGACCATCTTCAGGTTACCCACAATCCACAGAAATGGGGCTCACTATTAAAAGAGGCACAGTGAAACTCAGGCAATTTGTCTTTCATGTCCTATTGCTAGGCTGAAGCACCACTACAACTATACGAATAGTGCCCTCACCCAGGACTAATATAGAACTGAGTCAAATATTTATTTATTGAGTACCTACCATGCACCAGACACTATATTGGGGGCTGAGGATTTAACAGTAAAAAAAGATAAAAATGGTTTCTGCTTTTGTGGAAGAATAGTGGAAGGAGAGATTAAGTAACCAGACAATGACAGTATTGGGTTGTAAGTGCTACATGTGTTAGAGGAAGACGTAGGAAAGGTACTTAGTGGAATATGGGGGAATTTGTAGAGGAAGAAACACAGAAGCAAAACCCTCCTAATATGTAGAAGTGCACCAAGGAAAGGGGGATAGGAGAGGGGTGTTCCATCCAGGCTCTAAGAGATATCACATGGAGGTGAGAATCTATACTTAACTTGTTTACAAAATCAATACTTACTCCTCAATGGACACAGAGGTATCAAGTTGATGCTGAAGGAGGCTTTTCAGCTGCCTCTCCCCTTCTGTTTCCAACTCTTCCAGGACGTGTTCATCGCTTTTCACACAGCTGTTTACCCTGGAATAGATACAGGGATAAATACAGAAAGTAGACAAGACCGTGAAATCTCAAAATACATTTTTTACCTATGTTATCTACCTTTGGTGATCTCATTTGTTCAAAGACCCTTCTCTAATAATTCATTGCCTTTTATTAATCATTATGCAAACATTTATTAAGTACCTACTTGCATACAGCACACTGTAAGGTACTGATGGAGTCAAAGATATTCAAGACATAGTCCCTATCCTCAAGGAGTTTCCAACTTATTTGGGGAGATAGAATATATGTGTGTGTGTGTCTTGTGTGCATGTGCCTGGCAGAGAGGGGAGTGGGAGAAAGGAGAGGAGAGGGGAGGGCAGAGGAGGGGAGAGGAAAAGGAAAAGAGGGGCAAAGAATGACAATACAAAGAAGCATATGTCAAATTAGTAGGAGTTCACAGAAGTAAGATATAATTGGGAGCTAGAAGGATAAATGAAGGAAAGAAGAGGGAGAACAAATATGAGATGTTCTGGGGGATAATGGAAATTTTAATTTAGCTGGCATTACAGGGATAATTAGACTCAGATTGCAAATGGCCTTAAATATACCAACTAAGGGGCCTGGACCTTAATGTATAGGTATTAGAAAGTAATTTATTACATAGTTAAGTGACATGGTACAAGTGATGGTTTAGGAAAAAGAATGTGGTTGTAATATACCTTATGGGTTTGTAGGAAAAAAATCGGAAGAACTATAGCTAAAAAACTATTCGATTTATCAAGGATAAGGTGAAGAAAGTCCAAATTGAAGTGCTAATAGTGGACATAAATGAAGAGCTAGATGAGAGAGGCCTTTTGAAGGTAGGGATCAAAGAGAAGTAAAAGATAAGTTCAAGATTTCAAGCTGTGAAACTGAGTGAACTATGGTACCAAAGAAGGAAAAAGGAAGCTCCACATGAAATAAATGGTTTGGAAAGGGAACATCAGTATTGTTTTAGCTGTGTTGAGTCAACTACCTATTACAATTGAAACACTAGCGTGAAGTTCCAGGAAATACTCGAAGACATAATGAAGGACATAATGAGTCCCAGGTGACAGTATAAGTGATATTGCCTAAAAGGAAAGGGAGATAGATATGAGAGAACCGTTGCACAGATAAGTCTCAGACTGAACACGAAATATCAAGTCATCTGTAGTGTCAGGATCTTGAGCTGTGAAAAAGATCTCCAAAGGAGATCTCCAAAGCATTGAAACAAATGTGAAGGGGTCATAACATTTTATAGCCTAGGTACTATTGTGTAGAAATCTAGGTAATGCTAACATGAGCAAACTCACCATAAATAACTGAAAACACTTAGAGTATAAAGAAATAGAGGAACCACTTAAGTAGGCAACAACAGATTATAAAAGACAAAAAACTGAGCTAACTCCATGAGGAAAATAAATATTAAAATACTTTCCTTACAAAGTAGCTCTTTATTACTGGGACCTAGGGAAAATATCCCTCATAATTATAACCAAGATTTCCATGCTCTAGAAAGACTTATACCTATTTTGGGATATGTTAAAATATACTTAGGCCCAGGGTTTTAGAAAAAATCCCTTTTAAGTATCTTAAGTTTTAGTTATTACTTAGAATTCAGAAACTTCTTACTAAGTTTAAAGTGGCTTTGAGATGAATAAACCATAGCTAAATATATCATGCATCTCAAAAAGAAATGTTGAGTAATAAAAAGCAAGTCACAGAAAAACGTATACAATATGTGTCAACTTATGTAAAGTTAAAAATGAATAAAAGGAGCAACATTTTGTTTAGGGATAAATTCCAAGGTGGTTTTAAAGCAAGAGAATGATCAGTACAAAATTCTGGATAGTGGTCCTCTCATGGGGGAGAGAGAAGCAATGGCATGGGGCACACTGGGGCCTTCTAAGGTACTGCTACTATTCCAGGTCTAAAGCTTGTACTGGGTATGAAGCTATTATTATTATTTAAAGTTTATATATACATTATTTTACATGTATGAGATATATCATAAGAAATATTTTTAGTAAGTCATTTTGAGGCAGGGAAAATAAGAACCAGTTTTCTAAAAGATGCAGAAAGTGACAGTGCAGGAGAGCATAGTATCAGTAAGAATTTTAAACACACCCCCCTATGCCAGAGCGATTATCCTCCTTGCAGAATGAATGCAAAACTAATTTAGTAAGGATACTTTAAAAAGGCTTGTGTACTATTGGGAAGCTCAGGCTTTCAACAATGACCCGGTAATTTAAAGCTGCCATTTCCTGCAAAACCAGTAGGGGGAACTGTTCATAGCACTGCCTTCCTTTTCCTGACCCTAAATCGATTTTGCACTTACCTCCTAAATTTGTAGAAACAAAGTATCACTTACTTTAAGATTTGAAAACGCTACATGCCCGGGAGGGGCGGGGGGCTGAGCGCATCTTCTTTAATACACAAACACTGTAAATAAAGGGCCCACTTTGGTCCCCTTTCTGACAATAAGGTGGAGGGAGGGGGTTGGAGCTGGCCTGGGTTTCTCACGCGGTAGATATCAGTTGGCCAAGACCCTTTTACCTGAGGGGGTCCAAGTGCAATAGGAAGAAGCAACAGCATCCGTCCAGCTCCCTGTGCCCGTGCCGTGGCTTAGAGGCCTGGGTTGGAAGGGCATACCTATGGGAACCGGCAGCGGCGGCAGCGGCCCTTCCTCAACTTTGCCCCACAGGCCCGCCTAGCCTGTCTCCCCTACATCCTCCTCCTTTGTCTTCTCTCTCCCACGAAACCGCACCCAGAGAATGTGACAAACCCCAAACACAAAGTAATAAGAGCCATTTTAAGTTAAAAGGTAAAACAGAGCTCCCTTCGTCGCCTGCTCTCAGACAAGACCTTACCTTTTCATGTTTCCACAGGCCCTTATCTCTAACTTGGGTAAATAGACCGCGGACTTCAAGTCCCAGAACTCTGTGCGGCCGACCCGCAGCAGACTATGCTGGAGTGCAGAGCTCTGGGAATTGTAGTAGCACAGAGCTAAAGAAAGGGGAAGGGAAAGGAAGTATTGAATAACCGATAGGTTGCAAATTGTTCAAATATTTCTCTTGAATTTCTTGTAGAGGTTAAAGGAAACACCCCAAATACCCAGCTCATAAACCGAGAAGTCACCTTTGACTTCTTGACCCTCTCATTCGGTATAACCAAATCCTGGCGCCTTCAATTTCTCTCAAATGTTTCCCTATTCATCATGTTTTTGCTTCCAAAGACTTACTAACCAGCTTACCTGCTGTTTTCAGTAGGGTCAACCAGAGGGTCAATCCACCAATGCAGCCAGAAGTTTGACGACATCACTTGCAATAATGGTTCTCCTCTTGTAACAGAAGCTTACAAGACACTCACTTCCTGAGACTCAGAATTCCATATATATTCATGACTGCGAACATTTTAATTAGACTGAATCAAGAGAGGGATATAGCATAGTGCGTATGAGCATGAACTCTTAGTTCCTGGAAATGGAAATACAAATGATCTCAAATATATGAAAAGAAAGTGGTTTAATCTCACAAGTGGCATGAAAATTTCAAAGTACACTGACTGTAAAAACACCTGACCTATAATCCTCAAAGCTATCAAGTTCATCAAAAACATGGAAAATCTGAGAAACTGTCAGAGCCAAAGGACCCAAAAGAGATGTGGTGATGACTAAAGATAATGTGGTATCTTGGAACAGAAAAAAGGTCCTAGTAAAAACTAAGGAAATATGAATAAACTTGTACTTTACTTAATGATAAGGCTCATGAGCTGTGATAGTTACATTGAGATGTTAACACTAAGAAAAACTGAGTGGAAGTATAAGGAACTCTGTACTGTGCAAATTTTCTGTAAACCCAAAACTGTTCTAAAAAATAAAGTTTATTTTTAAAAAGCACACTAAAGTGACATTTTTGACCTACCAGATTGGTAAACAACCACAAATTTGAGAAAGCACTTGTTTTGTTGAGATTGTGGGGACATAGGCATTCTCAATATATTGCTACTAAGAACATAAATTGGCACCTCTGTGAACAGCAGTTGAAATCATAAATGCACATTCCCTTTAGCATGGCAATTGAATGTGTATGAATGGTATTCCCAATGCTATGTATCCTCACGTATGTATATATATACATATATATTTGTTATAAATATATATATGTTATATATATATACATATATATACATATATATGTTATATATATGTTATATATATATATTTGTTATAAATGCAATGTCATTTATAACAAAATACTGAGAACTGAAATATCTATGATGTGATATATCCATTCAACAGAAAACTGTAGCAGCCCCAAAGATGAACAACTTTTCTATGAAATGCTACTGAACAACTCTAACATATATTTATTGCAATAGCAATGTGCAGAACATAGTATGCATATATAGTATGCTTATATTAGAGTAAAAGTAAGGGGGGAATATGTGTATGTGTTTGGTTATATATGCATTGAATACCTCTGGGAAAACATTCAGACAAGTAGTAAGTGAATGTCTTCAGGTAGAACTGAACTGGATAGAGAGGTAAAAGAGTGGAAAAACTCTTGATATCTTTTTGTATCCTTTGAATTTTGAACTACATATTACCTAATTATTTTTAAATTAAATCAAACACTTTTCAGATCATAAAAAGTCAAAGAAAAACATCATGAGTTTGGGGGGGTCACAATGTTTGGATTTCTCAGTTCCCACAGTTATCGACAACATAGCACAGTAGGCAATCTGGACTTGAACTTTTGCTTTGGCAAGTTAAAGACTGTATGAGTTTCAGTAAGTTTCTTTAACCTATTGAGGCGAGTTTCCTGTATGTAATGTGGGGATAATACCTCAGAATAGAGTGACTATAAACTACTATATAAAGTGTGGTTTTATGGTTCCATATACATTTTTGAAGTATTTGTTCTCTGTCTGTGAAATATGCCATTGGTACTTTATACGTATCACATTGAATCTATACATTGCTTTGGGTAGTATGGACATTTTGATGACGTTAATTCTTCCAATCCATGAACCCGGTATATGTTTCTATTTGTTTGTGTCTTCCTTGATTTTTTTCTTCAGTGTTGTGTACTTTTCTGGATACAGGTCTTTTACCTCCTTGGTTAGGTTTATTCCTAGGTATTTTCTTTTTCTTTTTCTTTTTGCTATATACAATGGGATTTTTTTTTCTTGATTTCTGCTTCTGCTGTTTCAGTGTTGGTAAACAAAAATGCCTTTGATTTCTGGATATTGACTTTGTATCTTGCTGTTTTGCCAAATTGATTTATTAGGTCGAGCAGTTTTGGGGTGGAGTCTATAGGATTTTCCATGTACACTATCATGTCATCTGCAAACAGTGACAGTTCCCCCTTATTGATTTGGATGCCTTTTATTTCCTTTTCTTGTCTGATCACTGTGGCTAAAACTTCCAATACTATATTGAATAGAAGTGGTGAAAGTGGACAACCTTGTCTTGTTCCTGATCTTAGTGGAAAAGATTCTAGTTTTTGCTCATTGAGTATGATGTTGGCTGCAGGTCTCTGATACATGGCCTTTATTATATTGAGGAATGCTTCCTTTATTCCCACTTTGCTGAGTGTTTTTATCATAAATGGGTGTTGTAACTTATCAAAAGGTTTTGCTGCATCTATTGATATGGTCATGTGATTTTTGTCCTTGCTTTTGTTTATGTGATGTATTACATTTACTGATTTGTGAATATTGAACCATCCTTGCATCCTTGGGGTGAATCCCACTTGGTCATGGCCTATGATCTTTTAAATGTATTGTTGGATGCGGTTTGCCAATATTTTGTTGAGGACTTTAGCGTCTATGTTCATTAGTGATATTGGCCTGGTTTTCTTTCTTTGTTGTGTCTTTATCTACTTTTGGAATTTAGGATGATACTGGTTTCATAAGAAGAGTTTGGGAGTCTTCCATCATTTAAAATTTTTTGGAATAGTCTGTGAAGAATAGGGGTTAGCTCTTCCTTAAATGCTTTGTAGAATTCTCCTGTGAAACCATGTGGTCCAGGACTTTTGTGTGTCAGGAGTTTTTTTATTACTGCCTTAATTTCATCTGCTGTTATTGGTCTGTTCAGGCTTCTTGCTTCTTCTTCATTGAGTTCTGGAAGACTATTATTTTTCTAAAATTTCTCCATGTCACCTAGGTTTTCAAATTTCTTGGCATACACTTCTTCATAGTAATTTCCTACAATCCTTAGTATTTCTGTGATATCAGTTGTAATCTCTCCTCTTTCATTTTTCATTGTGTTTATTTGGGTCCTCTCTCTTCTTTTCTTGAGGAGCCTGCTTAAAGGCTTGTTGGTTTTGTTTATTTTTTCAAAAAACCAGCTTCTGCATTCATTGATCCTTAGAATTAGGCTTTTAGTATCTTGATTGTTTAAATCTGCTCTAATCTTGGTTATTTCCTTCATTCTACTTGCTTTGTCCTGTGTTTGTTGTTGTTCCTCAAGTTGTTGTAGGTGTAGAGTTAGGTTGTTTGTTTGAAATGTTTAATAGCAGCTGCAATTTTGAGAAAGAAGAACAAAGTAGGAGGGATCACAATACCTGATACCAAACTGTATTACAAGGCCACTGCAATTAAAACAGCCTGTTACTAGCATAAAAACAGGCACATAGATCAATGGAACAGAACAGAGAGCCCAGAAATAAATCCAAGTCTCTTTTTTAACTTTTTTTAAATGTAATTCTTGCTCAAGTACAGTTTTCTGTCTTATATTCCCATCCCTGCCCCCGCCAGTGCTCCCCACCTCCCTCCCATTTTCACCCCCCACCTTAGTTATTGTCCATGTGTCCTTTATACTTGTTCATGTGAGTCCTTCCCCCTTTCACCTGCGATTCTCTCCACTCTCCCCTCTGGTCCCTGTCAGCCTGTTCCATATTTCAGTGTCTTTGGTCATATTTTGCTTGCTTGCTTGTTTTGTTGTTTAGATTCCTGTTAACGGTGACATCATATGGTATTTGTCTTTCACTGCCTGGCTTATTTCACTCATCATAATGCTTTCCAGTTCCATCCATGATGTTGCAAAGGGAAACCCAAGTCTCTACAGTCAATTAATATTCAACAAAGGGGGCAGCAGCATAAAATGGAGTAAAAATAGCCTCTTCGACAAATGGTTTTTGGACAATTGGACAGCTACGTGCAAAAAAAATAATAATAATAAAACTGGACCAACTTACACCATACACCAAAATAAACTCAAGGTGGATAAAAAACTTAAATATAAGCCATAACACTATTAAAGTCTTAGAGGACAACATTGGCAGGAACATCTTGGATATTTCACACAGCAACATTTGTACTGATATGTCCCCTAGAGCAAGGGACATAAGGGAAAGAATTTAAAAAAGGGATCTCATCAAAATAAAGAGCTTCTGCACGGCTACAGAAAACAGTATTAAAATAAAAAGAGAAACAACCATATGGGAAAACATATTTGCCAATGATACCTCAGACAAGGGTTTAATCTTCAAAATATACAAAGAACTTACTCAACTCCACTCTAAGAAGACAAGCAACCCAATTTAAAAAGTGGGCAAAGGACTTGAACAGACACTTCTCCAAGGAGGACATACATAGGATCCAGAGACACATGAAAAGATGCTCAATATCACTAGCTATCAGACAGACGCAAATTAAAGCCACAGTGAGATACCACTTCACACTGGTCAGAATGGCCATCATAAACAAAGCAACAAACAACAAGTGTTGGAGAGGTTGTGGGAAAAAGGGGACCCTAGTTCACTGTTGGTGGGATTGCAGACTGGTACAACCACTATGGAAAACAGTATGGAATTTTCTAAGAAAACTAAAAATGAACATGCCTTTTGACTCAGCAGTTCCTTTGTTAGAAGTATATCCTAAGAACCCTCAAACGCCAATCCAAAAGAACCTATGCACACCAATGTTCATTGCAGCACAATTTACAATAGGCAAGAGTTGGAAGCAATCTAGATGCCCATCAGTAAATGAATAGATCAAAAAACTAGGTACATTTACACAGTGGAATTCTATGCCACAGAAAGGAAGAAGGAGCTCCTACCCTTTGCAACAGCACAGATGGTACTGGAAAGCATTATGCTGAGTGAAGTAAGCCAGGCTATGAATGACAAATACCGTATGATCTCACCTTTATCAGGAACCTAAACAACAAAACAAACAAGCAAGCAAAATATGACCAAAGACACTAAAATACAAAACAGGCTGACAGGGACCAGAGGGGAGAGGGGAGAGAATCATATGGAAAAGGGGAAGGATTTACAGGAACTAGTATAAAAGACACATGGACAACAACTAAGGGGGGTGGAAATGAGAGGGAGGTGGGGAGCACTGGAGGGGTGGGCTGGGATGGGAGTAAAAGACAGAAAACTGTACTTGAACAGTAATTAAATAATTTCAAAAATTGTACTGAAAAATATGAAAATGAAAGTAAGAAAACAATTCCATTCACAATAGCATCAAAAAGAATTAAAACACTTAGGAATAAATGTACCAAATGAAGTATAAGACCTGTACACGGAAAACTACAAAACATTGCTAAGAGAAACTAAATAAACTAAACAAACAGATACTCCATGTTCATGGATTGAAAGACGCAATAATGTTAAGATGGCAGTTCTCCAACAAACTGATCTACAAATTTAGTGTAATTCCTATGAAAATTCCAGCAGGCTATTTTTGGAGAAGGAGACAAGCTTTCTAATTTGCATAGGCAAAAGACCTAGAACAGTCAAAGTAATCTTGAAAAACAAGAATAAATTGCAGGAATTACACTACCCAATTTCAAAATGTCCTAGTAAAGGTACAGTAATTGAGACAGTGTAGTGTTGAGATAAGATAGCCACAGAGATCAGTGGAACAGAAAGAAAATCCAGAAATAAAAACCTTATATTTATGGTCAGTTTATTTTTGACAAAGATGCCAAGGCAATTCAAGGGAAGAAAACACAATCTTTTTCAACAAATAGTGTGGGGAAAACTACATCTCTACATGCAACTGAGATTGAACTCCTACCTCTAACTATGCACAAATAACTCAGGGTGGGTCATTGATCTAAATGTAAGAGTTAAAACTATATGTATAAAATAAAACACATATCAATCAACTGATGAATGGACAAACAAAATGTAGTCCAGTCCATACACTGGAATTGCACATAGCAATAAAAAGGTATGAAGTACTGAAACAGGTTATAACAGAAATGGACCTTGAAAACATTAAGCCAGATACAAAAGGCCACATGTCATATGAGTCCATTTATATTATCTCTCCAGAAAAGGCAAATCTATAATGACAGAAAGTAGACTAATGGTTGCCTGGGATTAGTAGTAGGAATGGCAACTAACCACAAACAGGCAAGAGAGAACTTCCTGGGGTAATGGAAATGTTCTGAAACTGGATTATGTGATGTTGGCATAGCTGTATAGCTTCAGCTAAACTGCTATTCATTCAGATGGCACGTCTGTGTATTTAAAATACAGGTTGAGGCAAATGTATGGTTACTGTTGTGAGTATGCAAAACACAAAGTTTATTCTTCTTATTATTATTTGTGAACTATTGTACTATTTTTCCACATGAAAAACTGTAAAACTACTTTTGTCCTGCCCTATATTTCTTAAAAATTACTCCTCTCCCTTAAAAAAAAAAAACACTCTGGTAAAATTGCTTCCAGCCAGCCCCATTCTCTTTAGGGGACAAATGTTTTCTTCACCTTAGCCCACAGGTGGCAAACCCAAGGCCTGAGGGCCGAATCCGGCCCTCCACCTTGTTTTATCTGGCCCAGCATCTTGTTTCTACCAGGCAGCAGCACCAAGCTCTCACTGAACAGTTAAGGAGTAGTTACATTTATACAGTACTAAAATTATATTTGGCCTTTTGAAGGCAACTACAAGGCTGATGTGGCCCTTGGTAAAAATGAGTTTGACACCCTTGCCTTAGCCTATTGCAATTATTTCAGGTAAAGATTAACAGACTGTCACAGAAAGTTATGAAAATAACTTTGGTCATTAAAGCCAAACATAGCTTTCTAGTATAATTATTTTAAGGTATGCATATAAATATTATGAAATGATATTAAATTCACTGTCAAACAATGTACTTTCTTAAAATACTTTTTTAGGAATTTATTTATTTTTAGAGAGAGAGGAGGGGAGGGAGAAAGAGAAGGAGAGAAACATCAGTGTGTGGTTGCCTCTTGAACAGCCCCTACTGGGAACCTGGCCAGCAACTGAAGCATGTGCCCTCACTGCGAATCAAACCAGCAACCCTTTGATTCACAGACCAGCACTCAATTCACTGAGCCACCCCAGCCAGGGCTCCTGAAGAATTTTTTTTAAATAAAAGGACATAAAAGAAACCACCTCAATCAATGAATCAGATTCTATTCTAAAAGATGGAAGATGAACAAAACATTTTAATTGGGATTTAAAGGCAACTTTTGACATCTCAGCTTTGATATTCTTCACTTATAAGAGAGCTAAAAGTAATTAATAAAAATATTTTTAGCCCTCACTGGTGTGGCTCAGTGGATTGCCCATCATTCTGCAAATCAAAAGGTCACCAGCTTAATTCCCAGTCAGGGCATGTGCCTGAATTGTGGGCCAGACCCCCAAATGGAGGCATGTGAGAGGCATTTCTCTCCTTCTCATTCTCTCTCCCTTTCCTCTCCAAAAATAAATAGAATCTTAACTATATATATAATATACATTTAAAGCATTTCTTATCTGGACCAAAACATGGGTACTATAACTAATAATACTGTGATATGTATTTGAAAATTGCTAAGAAAATAAATCTCTAGCTATATAAGGTGACAGATGTTAACTAGGCTGATTGTGATGATCATTTAGCAATGTATACAAATACTGAATCATTGTACTGTAACTAGTATAATGTTATATATAGAATATACCTCAATAATTAAAAGTGTACACAATGGAATTCTATGCAGCAGAAAGAAAGAAGGAGCTCCTACCTTTTGCAACAGCATGGGTGGAACTGGAAAGTATTGTGCTAAGCAAAATAAGCCAGGCAGTGAAAGACAAATACCACATGATCTCACCTTTAACAGGAACCTAAAAACAAAACAAACAAACAAGCAAAATATAACCAAAGACACTGAAATGGAGAACAGGCTGACAATGACCAGAGGAGAGAGGGGAGGGAATTTCAGGGGAAAGGGGGAAGGGTTTGCAGGAACAAGTATAAAGGACACATGAACAAAAACTAGGGCGGGGGATGGAAATGGGAGGGAAGTGGGGAGGGCTGGGGGTGGGCTGGGATGGGAGTAAAAGACAGAAAACTGTACTTGAACAACAACTGAAATGAAATGAAGTGAAGTGAAATGAAATGAAGTGAAATAAAATAAAATAAATATATATTTTTAAATACCCAGGGTGGCTGTAGGTGGAAGTGCGTTCTGGGGGGATAAATGGTGATGGAAAGAAGAAAAAAAGTAAAAATTATCCAATCCTGAAATATCAAATTTAAAATAACCCCTCAAATAGCAAATATTGACATTGGGTACAAATGAAGTATGATTATGACATATCATAAAAACCTGCTCTGCTTCTCTAAAATGATCTGTGAGGCATTTTAGCCAAGAGTTAGTTATATCACACTGGATGACTAAGAATGTTTTACATCAAAATAATAATAACGAGGTGTTCAGCCTTGGCTGGTGTGGCTCAGTGAATTGAGCATGGGCCTATGAACCAATTGAGCATGGTTTGATTCCCAGTCAGGGCACATGCCTGGGTTGCAGGCCAGGTCCCCAGTAGGGGGCATGCAAGAGGCAACCATACATTGATGTTTCTCTCCCTCTCTTTCTCCCCCCCTTCCCCTCTCTCTAAAAATAAATAAAATCTTAAAATAATAATATTAATAATAATGTGTTCACAGACCAGTATTAATGGGACTTATAGCATTTCAGTTACTCTAAGAATTCTTTGGTGCTCTGAATAGCAGTCAAAATATTGTCAGCAGCTAATAAATAATTATGAGGTTGTAACACATTCGAGACTACAGTGATTTTACAAAGTGTCCCAAAGTTGTGAAGCTTTGGGACACTTCATGAAAGAAACAAAATGCAAGGAACTTTCAATAATGGCAAGTGTAAGATTTTCCACTGCCCATCCCTTTATTGCGATGTTTGATAAATATTAATGGACACAATGCTTTGGTATGTGAAAAAGCAAAAAAATGCTTATCCTTCATCCCTACTTCTTCCTCTAAAAGAAGTAGCTCCAAATATTTACTATATTTGTTTTATTTTTAGAGAAAAGGGAAGGGAAGAAGAAAGAGAGGAAGAGAAACATCGATGAGAGAGAAAAATGTCAGTCAGTTCCCTCTTGTATGTCCCCTAACCAAGGACTGAACCCACAATTTAGGCATGTGCCCTGACTGGGAATCAAACCCTCAACCTTTCCCTTTGTGGGATGATGCCTAACCCACTGTGTCACACTGGTCAGGGCATAGCTCCATCTATTTAAAATGAGTAACAAATTGGCTGAGATCAATTGCCAACTCTGTCATAAGTGGTACCAGAATAACTGGAGTTACTGAAGTTTCAGTGACTGACTACTTAGAAGACAGATGTGGGATTGCAGCATTGCCATCAACCAAACTCAAAATAATGCTGTAAATTTTTACAAAGAGAAAGACAAAAGAGGGAACTCGTATTGGACCAGTTACTATTAAATCTCAACTATCCACAATAATCAGGAGGAAAAGAAGCATAAATAATGTCAAACAATTGAGAAATAACAAATTTGAAAACTGGTCAATAAAGGCACATGTTCAGATAACCCCTAATTTAATAGTAATCTCCAACACCTTTCTAATTCAGTCCCACCACAGACAGTACTATGTAGGTTAGAGGAAGAAAGGGGCCTGGTTCTCTTTTCCTTACTCATGAATATTGACAAATTGATTGGACAGTGTAATATTTTAACATTTAAAGTATAATGCATGATTTCCAAGTGACTTTTAGATATGTTAATTTTTTAAAGTTAAATGCATGATCCTATTAGCATAACAGTTGCTGTTTTATAGTAGAAAAATGTACCAATGTCAAAGATATTAAATCATGAAAACATACCCCAGAAATATTTTAAAATATGGCTTTCAACTGTAAAATAAATTTAACAAATATGTTGGAGATTTCTCTTTAGTAAAAACAATGTACTATTTCTATTGTTAAAGTAACACATGCATTAGTTTTTTATAACTCTTATTTGTATGTGAATAAATGGACTCACTAAAAATTTTTTTAACCTTAAAATTTCTCAGTCTGTAGACCACTTAGCGATTTGATACCATTAACTATTTTTTTTAAAGATTTTATTTATTTATTTATCTTTAGAGGGGAAGGAGAGAGGGAGAGAAACATCAATGTATGGTTGCCTTTCGTGCATCCCCTGCTGGGAGTTGGCCTGCAGGGAACAGGCCTGCAACCCAGGCATGTGCCCTGACTGGGAATCGAACCACGATCCTCTGGTTCACAGGCCCGCACTCAATCCACTGAGCTACACCAGCCAGGGCCTGATACCATTAACTATTACAAAGCAAAATAAGCCACCAACAACCAAAAAGAAAATATTCTTAGACAGCATGATTAAACCCTGCCAGTCTCCATTACTTGCTCATATGATTTTCTGATATAAAAAGGAAAGGTTCCCTGTGTGGGAACAGCAAAAAGGAGCCCACAGTATTAACAATTACCAAGCCATTTCCCATTCTTCATTATGGCCTCCTTGCCTCAGTTGAGAACCCACAGAAGATCTCACTGTCTTGGCAGCTCAACTGAATTTTTAGTAGAAAAGCAACTCACAGTAATAATTATTCTACATTATCTTCCACTTTTTATTCTGTGTTGCCTGAGAAATTTACCCAGACACCTGGAATTTATATCCCACCTAATAATGTACTTGTACTACCATCATTATACTCTCATCCTTTCCTGTAAGGTGCATGATTAAAATTTGTTTCCATATGCAGTGATGCCTACATTGGTATTTTTTTAAGAACATGATAGAAAGAATACTGTTCTGGTAATTAGGAAATTTGCATTCTGGTCCTAGCTCTGTTACTAATTGGTTGTGTGTTCTTAGGGAAGTCATTTAACCTCTCTGGGTTCTTTTAATTTATATAAAGTCAAATCCTTTGAAGAGCTAAAAATCTTAATTTTATTAATAAGAAAACATCCCTTGAAAGCCTTGAGATTTCATTTTGGACAAAGAGAATCCAGATGGGGGAAAATCACTACAATCTTTCTTTACAGCCATAATTACATTTTGATATCCCCCAACTCCACCTCATCATAGGAAAATATGTGACACTAAGACAATAGTCATTCCTCAGTGTTTCCAGCTACTGACATTCTCCCATATCTGAGCTGTTCTTACAATTCCTCCAAGTAAGTGGCTTTCAATGAAAATCTACCTTCTCCAGACCCAATTTAATAGCTACCTTTGAACCAACTGATCTCTCTCTCTCTCTCCTCTCTGACTCCCACTTCCCCTTACACACACAGTACACACTGATAACCAGTTGTGCCACTATCATTTACTTGCCATCAACCATGGGCCAGGCACTTCTCAAGGAAAGTTTAACATTGCTTGTTTTAATCTTTACAAAAACCATACAAGGAAAATATTATCCCATATTTTAAAAATGAGTATACAGACTCAAAAAGATTAAGTAAGAAGGAGCTCCTACCTTTTGCAACAGCATGGATGGGACTGGAAAGCATTATGCTGAGTGAAATAAGCCAGGTGTTGAAGGACAAATACCATATGATCTCACCTTTAACAGGAAGCTAAACAATAAAACAAACGAGCAAGCAAAATATAACCAAAGACACTGAAATAGAAAACAGGGAGACAGCGACCAGAGGGGAGCGGGGGGGGGGGGGGTGGAATTTCAGGGGAAATAGGGAAGGGATTTAGAGGAACAAATATAAAGGATACATGGACAACAACTAAGAAGGGTGGAAATGGGAGGGAGGGGGGAACACGGGGGGTGGGAGGGGATGGGAGTAATAGAAAATTGCACTTGAAAAATAATTAAATAAAAATTTTTAAACAATTTAAAAAAGAATAACAACAACAAAAAGATCACAAAACTAGTAAGAGGTAATGTCTTGACTTGGACCCATTTTTTCTGACTTAGAAACCTCTCCCAATTAGGTAACCAACACTACAGCAACAGAGGATTTAACATCCTTCTGATGATTCAAAACACAGCCTAGAAAAGGATAGGATATTTCTTATTTTAACTCAGGAGAGAAGAAACTCAAGATGGATGATGATAAGGGTATGAAGGGAAAGACGCTAAAGAAGTTTGTGGTTGCTGATCTTTATTAATGCAGAGAATAAAGAATCTAGAACACTAAATAAGAAAATTTGTATTATTTTCATGCTACACTTTTAAAAATAGTAACCTTAATGGTGAACTAAGCCATTTGTCTCAATTATTGAGGTCACATTAAATCATATATTTAGGCCAAAGTTTATAAACATGATTTTCCCCAACTTTTATTTTAAATCTATAAAAATCTGATATAAAAATAAAAATCACAAACTTGTGTACCTTTTATCTACATTAATCCACTATTATCATTTTGTCACAAATTGCTCAATCTCTTTCTACTCACAGTGGTTTTAGTTGAACCACTTGAAAGAAAACTACAGACATGAAACTGTTCTAAATAATATATTAGTAGAATACAACTTCTGGAAATAAAGACATTTTCCTATATAACCACAATAACACACATAGGAAAATTTTTTAAATACTTAATATAATTTAATATGTAGTCCATATTCAGTTTACCCAATTGTTCTAAATAATGTTTTCATGATTTTGATGCAGTATCTAATCAAAGTTAACATGGTAGACTTGATTATTATGTATCTTTTAATCTAAAAGAATCCCCTAAACTTTTTGGTTTTGAATTTTTCTCCATTACTGTCTTTTAAAGAGCCCAAGCCAATTATCTTTCACAATATCTCAAACATAAACTGATTTTCTTGTTTGATTCAGTTAAACATTTTTGATAAGAATATTACATGCGTGGTATTGTGTACTTATCGAGAGGAACATAATGTCAAGTTATTCCATTAATGCTGATATTAAATCTCATCACTTGATTAAAGTGTTACTTGTCAGATAGCTCTGTTGTAAAGGTACCACTTCTCCTTTTTTAATTTTTTAATCCCCACTTGAGGATATTTTATTATTGACTTCAGAATGAGAGGAAGGGGGGAGGGGAGACACACACACACACACACAGAAACACAGATCAGTTGCTTCCCATACTCACCTTGACTGGGGATTGAAACCAAAACCTTTTGGTGTATGGGATGACACCTCAGACAAGGGTTTAATCTCCAAAATATATTTAAAAACTCACATGACTTCACACCAGGAAGACAAAAAAACAATTAAAAAATGGGCAAAGGACCTGAACAGACACTTCTCCAAAGAGGACACAGGGAGGGCCCATAGACATATGAAAAGATGCTAAACATCACTAGCCATCAGAGAGATGCAAATTAAAACCACAGTGAAATACCACGTCACACAAGTCAGAGTGGCTATCACTAATAAATCAACAAACAAGGGCTGGTGAACTTGTGGAGAAAAGGGAATCCAAGTACACTGTTGGTGGGAATGCAGACTGGTGCAGCTGTGGAAAACAGTATGGAATTTCCTCAGAAAACTATAAATGGAACTGCCTTTTGACCCAGCAATTCCTCTGTTGGGGCTATACCTTAAGAATCCTGAAATAGCAATTCAAACGAACCTATGTGCCCCAATGTTCATAGCAGCAAAGTTTACAATAGCCAAGTGCTGGAAATAGCCTAAGTGCTACCCATCAGTAAATGAGTGGATCAAAAATCTCTGGTACATATACACAATGGAATACTATGCAGCAGAAAGAAGGAAGAAACTCCTACCCATTGAGACAGTATAGATGGAACTGGAGAGCGTTATGCTAAGTGAAATAAGCCAGGTGGTGGGAACTAATCAACAAAACAAACAAGCAAGCAAATCAGAACCACAGACATGGAAATAAAGAACTAACAGTGACCAGAGGGGAGAGGCTGGGGGATAACAGGGAAAGAAGGGGAAGGGTCAAATCAAGGAACTTGTATAAAGGACCCATGGACAAAGCCAATGTCGGGGGAGGATCAAAGGTGGGAAGTAGGGATGGCTGGGGTGGAGGAGAGGGGTGGGGTGGGGGGACTAAGAAAACTGTACTTGAATAACAATAAAAAAAGAGAAAAATTAAAAAGTTAAAAAATAAAAGCCCTGGCTGGTGTAGCTCAGTGGATTGAGCGCGGGCCTGCGAGCCACAGGATCGCGGTTCGATTCCCAATCAGGGCACATGCCTGGGTTGCAGGCCAGTTCCCAGCAGGGGCCAGTTCCCTGCAGGGGATGCACGAGAGGCAACCATACATTGATATTTCTCTCCTTCTCTCCTTCCCTTCCCCTCTGAAGATAAAGAAAATATTTTTTTAAAAAAATAAAAAAAATAAAAAAAAATTCTCAATTAAAAAAACAAACACAAGATTTTTAGCTTATAATTTCTGGTATGGTAAACAAAAAATAAACAAAAATTTGAAATTAGGACCTGGCTGGTGTGGCTCTGTGGATTTACCACTGGCCTGCAAACTGAAAGGTTGCAAGTGAGATTCCAAGGTGGAACACATGCCTGGGTTGTAAGCCATGTCCTCAGTTGGAGGCATGTGAGATGTTTCCCTTTCACATTCATGTTTCTCACCCTTTCTTATTCCGTCCCTTCCTCTATCTCTGAAAATAAATAAAATCTTTTAAAGAAATTTGAAATTAGAAAGTGCCTTAATTTTTCCTGGTAAGAAATAGACTAAGAATGCATTAAAGATTAATAGCTTCTTTTACTACTATATCATATTTTTGATGTTCACTGCATTTCTGTATTAGTTCAATCTAATTACTTTGCAATAGTCAAGACTCCAATTCCTACAATTTAATAAGAAAGTGACTACTACATTACAAGCATAAGTAAAGAATATTAAGAGACACTTCACAAGACAAGAAACTCATGTAAAAATTTCATATATTACCTTTATTTAACCATATCGGCACTTTTTATTGAGGTATAACTGATTTATAACATTGTATTGGTTTCAAAGGTACAACATTATTCAGTATCAGTACATATTGTGAAATGATCACAACAAGAAGTCTAACGTCCGCCACCATAGTCACAATTTTTTTGTGATAAGGACCTTTAAGTTCTAAAATCTTAGTAATTTTCAAATGTTCAATACAGTATTATTAACTGTAGTTACAAAGCTCTATATTACATCCTCATGACTTAGTTATTTTGTAATTGAAAGTTTGTAATTTTTTTATCCCTTCACCCAATTTGCCCATCTCCACCTCTGACAACCACCAATCTGTTCTCTGTACGTATTAGCTTAGCTTCTTTCTGTTTTTAAATTCTACATATAAATGAGATAATACAGTGTTTCTATTTCTCAGTTTGGCTTATTTCACTTAGCATAATGCCCTCAAGGTCCATCCATGTTATATCATAAATGGCACAATTTCTAAATCAACAATTGTAAATAAGCGGTACAATGTTGGTTGTAAGTTTCTTGTATGTGGCATTTATTATGTTGATGAATGCTCCCTCTATTCCCACTTTGCTGAGTGTTTTTATTATAAATGGGCACTGTACCTTATCAAATGCTTTTTCTGCATCTGTTGATATGATCATGTGATTTTTGTCTTTCATTTTGTTTATGTGATGTATTATGTTTATTGATTTATGACCATTGCACCATTCTGGGATGAATACTGCATGCATCCTGGGATGAATTACGCTTGGTCATGGTGTATGATCTTTTTAATGTATTGTTGGATGCAATTCGCCAATATTTTGTTGAGGATTTTAGCGTCTAGGTTCATCAGCAATACTTGCCTGAAGTTTTCTTTCTTTGTTGTGTCTTTATCTGGTTTTGGAATTAGCATGATGCTGCCTTTGGAAAAAGAGTTTGGGAGTCTTCCATCTTCTTGAATTTTTTGGAATAGTCTGGGAAGGACAGAGGTTAGCTCTTCCTTAAATGCTTTGTAAAATTCTCCTGTGAAACCACCCAGTCCAGGACTTTTGTGTGCTGGGGGTTTTTATTACTGCTTCAGTTTCGTCAGCTGTTATCAGTCTGTTCAAGCTTTCCCCTTCCTCTTGACTTAGTTTTGGGAAATTACATTTTTCTAGAAATTTGTCCATGTCACCTAGGTTTTCAAATTTCTTGCCTTATTGTTGTTCATAGTAATTTCTTACAATCCTTTGGATTTTTGTGGTATCAGTTGTAATTTCTCCTCTTTCATTTCTGACTTTATTTATTTGGGTCCTTGCCCTTTTTTTTTTTATGAGTCTACTTAAAGCCTTATTGATTTTATCTTTTGAAAGAACCAGTTCCTGGATTTAGTTATCTATTGAATTGTTCTTTTAGTCTCCATGTCATTTAATTTTGCCCTGATCTTGGTTATTTCCTTCCTTCTATTCACTCTGGGATTTGTTGTCGTTCCTGCAGTTCTTCTAGATGTAGGGTTAGGTGGTTTATTTGACATGTTTTTCTATTTTTTAGGTAGTCCTGTATTTCCACGAAATTCCCTCTCAGGACTGCCTTCACTGTGTCCCAGAGGTTCATTTTCATTTGTTTCCAGACACATGTTGATTTCTTCCTTGATCTCATTCTTAACTCATTCATTGTTTACTAGCATGCTATTCAGTCTCCATGCATTTGAATGTTTTTAAGTTTTTTCCTTGAGGTTGGTTTCTAGTTTCAAGCCCTTGTAGTCTGAAAAAATTCTTGATATAATTTCAGTTTTCTTGAATTTGTTGAGGCTTGTTTTGTGCCCTATCATATGGTCTATCTTTGAAAATGTTCCATATGCACTTGAAAAGAATGTGTATTTTGCTCCTTTGGGATGAAAGGCTCTCTATATATATCAGTATAGTCCACTTTGTCTAGGACATTGTTCAATGCCACAATATCATGTTAATATTTTGTTTGGAAGATCTATCCACTTTTGATAGTGGGATATTAAAATAGCCTACTGTAATAGTGTTGCTGTGTGTATCTTTCTTGATGTGGTCCAAAATTTTCCTTATATATTTGGGTGCTCCTATGTTGGGTGCATATATGTATGTATGTGTATATATATATATATGTATATATATATATATATATATATATATATATATATATATCCCCTAGAGCAAAGGACATAAAGGAAAAAATAAACAAATGGGACTTTATCAAAATAAAAAGGCTTTCCTATGGCTAAAGAAAACATCAGTAAAATGAAAAGAGAACCAACCATATGGGAAAACATATTTCCAAATAATACCTCAGACACTTCTCCAAGGACAACATACAGAGGGCCCAGAGACATAGGAAAAGATGCTCAGCATCACTATCCATCAGAGAGATACAAATTAAAACCACAATGAGATACCACTTCACATTAGTCAGAGTGGCCATCATAAACAAATCAAGAAACAAGTGCTGGTGAGATTGTAGAGAAAAAGGAACCCTAGTACACTGCTGGAGGGAATGCAGACTGGTGCAGCCACTGCAGAAAACACTATGAAATTTCCTCAAAAACTAAAAATGGAACTGCCTTTTGACCTGGCAATTCCTCTGCTGGAATCCTGAAACACCAATTCAGAAAAACCCACATACCCCAATGTTCATCGCCGTATAATTTACAATAGCCAAGTGCTGGAAGTAACCTGTAAATGAGTGGATCAAAAAAAACCCCTGTGGTATATTTACACAACAGAATAATATGCAGCAGAAAAAGGAGTTCCTACCCTTTGTGATAGCATAGATGGAACTGGAGAGCATTATGCTAAGTGAAATAAGCCAGAGAGTGAAAGACTAATACCATATGATCTCACCTATAAGTGGAGCCTAATCATCAAAACAAACAAGCAAGCAAAATACAACCAGAGACATTGAAATGAACAAAATGACAATAACCAGAGGGGAGGAGGGAGAGGGATAATGGGAGAAAATAGGGGAAGGGCCATCAAGGAACATGTATAAAGCACATATGGTCAAAGCCAAAAGGGGTAGGTTTGAAGGTGGGAGGCAGGGATGGATGGGGTGGGGGGGGTGTGTGGGGAGGAAATGAAGACAACTCTACTTGAAAAACAATAAATAATAAAAAATTAAAATATATGTGATAAATAAATAATAAATGGTAATAGTTGTCAAGTATGTGGCAAAAATAGGTACATTCATATACAGCTAATATAATACAAAATTACCCAATCCTTCAAAATGTAAAATTTTGTAATATATATCAAAAGTCTTAAATATTCACACTTTTTAATCCAATATTCCACTTCTTGGAACCCATCCAGAAATAATCAAATCTAAACATAACTAGTCATTACATGGCAAAAAATTGGAAACATTACCTTCATCAGTAAAAATGATTATATTTTGGTAAAGTTATCTCTTATAGAGCCATTAAATCCATGTTTTCCAGCATCTTTGAAAGACTTGAAGGAAATAAACCAATATCTTAGCAGAGTACTAGTAACATAGATGGTTTAATTTTCTTTACAGATTCCCATATTTTCTAAGCTTAGCACATTGAATTCCCCTGGCTGGTGTAGCTCAGTGGATTGAGTGTGGGCTTGGGAACCAAAGGGTTGCTGGTTCGATTCCTAGTCAGGGCACATGCCTGGGTTGTGGGCCCAGTCCCCACTATGGAGCAAGCAAGAGTCAACCACACACTGATGTTTGTCTCCCTCTCTTTCTCCTTCCCATCCCACATCTTGAAAAATAAATAAATAAAATCTTAAAAAATAAAAATAATATAACACATTGAACAAGTGTATGTATTAACTTTGTGATGATACTAAACATTGGAAAAAAATTTAGAACACTTGAA
Organism: Sturnira hondurensis; assembly: GCF_014824575.4. Taxonomy (NCBI): domain Eukaryota; kingdom Metazoa; phylum Chordata; class Mammalia; order Chiroptera; family Phyllostomidae; genus Sturnira; species Sturnira hondurensis. Next base: position 350,628 of record NW_028090025.1, on the reverse strand, counting down.
TTTTCTAGCAAAGTCGAGGATGTTAGTGAAAATAGGAAATAAAAATGTTTCCACACTTAGAAGAACAGTGCATGTGGTGATAACAGCAAATGTAGTGTACTCTAAAATAACAAATAGAAATATAATTTGTAGTAGGAAAAATGAGTTTTTGTAAGGAAATGTGACTGAGTATCATACACCATATTACGGACTTGCTTAATCAAAATTTTTGCTATTAGGTGGGCTCTCCCATCTCACCCTGAAAAAGGTCAAAATAAAGAGGTAACTGTACTCACTTTGAATATTGTTAAACAGAGTTGCTACTTTTCCACCCTGTTATTCGGCCCATAGCAATGAAGCTTTGTTGATTTGGTTAAAATAAATTATCTATAAAATATTATTTTTTAGCAAATGCATTCTCTGCTTACTGTGTAAAAATTTACACTATCTGAGAAGATAGATGAATTGTTGCCGATCTCTTGCTTATTTTATCCTGCTATCAAGCAGCAATTATCCTTTCATTCTCTCATTTCCTTGCCCATCTCCCTGGCAAGGAAAAACAAAAACAAAAGCCTGCAACTACTTATTCCCACTACTAAAATAAAATAAAACAATCCAAAGCTTACTAGGGAAAATGGGTATGGTTAGGATTACAGTCTTTCTACTTATTCTGCCCCATCACATATTAATCAACACAAAGACTAAATATCAGCTCTGCTTCATGTCTAAATGTGTATATATTCATCTGTGCATTAAAATTCTGTTACAGCAAAATAATTTTGTATTTTGGAATCACGATGGTGATCTAACATTTCATTAAAAGGAAAAGCTATATTATGTCAAATATTGATCATCTGTATGGACACTGGGAAATGGTAGCATAGATAATACCAAATAAATTTGCATTTGCCTCTGTTCAACTTCATATTCACCTAAAGTAGAGAATAGCATAATTTTTCAGCTGGGGGGAACTTCAAGATCATTTTGTCCACCCTTGGTATTTTGCAAAAGAAGGACCTAATACTCAGGGAGATTAAGTGACTTAAATGCACATCTTGTACTTTCTTAATATACCACAGTATCTCTTTATAATTAAAAAAGCTAGTAGTATGTATATAGATAAAGACCTGTCTGTATGTAATTGGACAAAGAGCTCACTAAAGAATAATTACCAATTATATACATATACAAGGTCTGTCCTGAAAAAAGTCTAGTCATTGTTAATATAAAAGAACAGTTTGGTGGCATATATGTAACCTGGCAGCCAAGGAGAATGGACTGGAATGCACGTGTGTATGATCAATGATGACTTCACTGTACTAGTCAGTGGTGGCAGTAGATGCCGTTGAGCGAGCATGTATACTGTGTGGCGGTCACATTCAAAATGACTGAGCAAGTAGAGCAATGAATTTGTATCAAAATTTGCATTAAACTTGAACATTCCTCCATGGAAACTATTAGGATGATTCAGAAGGTCATAGCTATGGGCACCTGGTGATTGGCAGCTTCATCACAACACACCTGGTCATGTATCACATCTCATGCAGAGTTTTTGGCAAAATGTCAAATCACCCAGGTGATTCAGTCCCTCTACAGCCCAGATTTGGTTCCCAGCTACCCCTGGGTTTTCTCAAGGCTAAAATCAACTTTGAAAGGGAAGAAATTTCACACCATTGATGAGATTCAGGAAAATGCTAGGTGGCAGCTGATGGCAATTGGGAGAACTGCCTGAAGCCCCAAGGTGCCAACTTGATGGAGACTGAGGCATCATTGCTCTAAGTACAATGTTTCTTGTATCTTCTTCAATAAATGCCTCTATTTTTCATATTACATGGCTGGATACCTTTTGGACAGATCTCGTATATGTCATTCACCTACCCAAATCCTGGCTCTACTCCTAATTATAAACTGATGAAAAGTACACTGGGAGCTCCTGCAATGGGTGATTCCTCTTACTATTTGTGCCATGGTAGGAGCAAGGGAAAAAGAAGACTCCTTTAGCAGCTAAGACAATATGGAAAGGTAGCAGAATTAAGCTCTCTAATTAGAATATATACAAAGGGAAGAAATCCATGTTTACTGCTGAATTAATCTGAAACTTCTCAAGTCTCTAACTGGAGCCTTGGCTGAGTTTCCCCATGCTATAATACCTTTACATTACAATTGAAGTAGAAACTGGTGGAAACCTAATTGATCATATTTAACCAAGTTTGTACGGAAAATATATTTTAAGTCTGAAAGAGTTGACTTTTCACCTAATCATAAATTAAGAATGACCCAGATATACTTAATAGATTCAAACATCTATGCTCACATTTATATGAATATGAAGATAAATATATAAAAAGAAGAATGAACTAGGTAATGAATCAGTGAACAGAAAAATAAGCATAGTGACAGATTTAGTTATATAAAGAACAGGGAGAAAACCCAAAACATTTAGGAAAGAAAGTCATTTTTTTACCATCCTGGGGATAATTACAAAAAACTCACAACCTAATTTGCTATTGAATATTTCCTGCCCCACACTAACTGTACCCTGGAGCTTCATATCTCTAGCAGGAGTGTCCAACCTTTTGGCATCTCTGGGCCACAGTGGAAGAATAGTTGTCTTGGGCCACACATTAAATACATAAACACTAAAGCAAACTGATGAGCAAAAAAAAGGGGGTTTTAAGTGAATTTACAATTTTGTGTTGGGTCGAATTCATAGCCCTCCTGGGCTGCATGTGGCCCATGGGCTGTGGCTTGGACACCCCTGTAAGGGAGATAGTGAGAACTAGAGAGGACAGGAAAATGTGACTAACTAAAGGAACCATAATAATGCAGTTTAACACACCAGGTCTGTAGTGTCAGCAAGTCTTCCAAATATATGCAGGTGCTCAATAATGTCCTTGAGATCCTGGGCCATTTGTTTCAACTAAGCATCTGTGTTTTCTGTTAATTTGTAACTGAAAAGGCAAGTAAAATCAAGAGATTAACAAGAAATATTTTCTCCACTGATATATTATTACTGATCAAACAAAATAATACTGCCAAATGGATTTGCCTTAATCCCCCTACCTTCACAGTGGATCTCAGTTATAACTAATGACACATTTTTTATGGATGCAGCATACATGACCTTATTATCACCATATTCTAAAAAGACTCCATAGCTGAAGGCTTTTACCACTTTGCCATTTTTACAGTCACCTATTTACCTTCTCAGTAATGTTTTAAAGCACAGCATCTCTGAAACAAAAAAAAAACAACAACAACTTTTTGTTGTCAAAATAAATCCATAGGACATATTAAGTGATATTTGATGTTTAGCAGTATTCAGTAAGTGCAGAGATGTCTTCAATGAGTTTGAATACATAAATTTTCAGAGTAAAATCTTACATAAATACATTCCATCAACCAACAAAAGATGTTTTGAGGAATGATATTCACAATAATAAAAAGAAGATAAGTCTGCTAAGTTCAGAACAAATTTAGCTGCCTAAATTCTCAAGATTTCCATTCAAACTATTTATACATACACACACCTAACTTAATCAATAGATATATTTGTGAGAATTAAAGTGACCAGAGGGTTTTTCAACCTTAATGTCTATAAAGATAAAATAATTCAGTTAGATTTATTGATAACTATAAACTGCCTTTCTGTCCCAAAGTACTGGTTGCCTACATTGTTGAAGATTCTAGTACAGATTCCATCACATCATATATCTGACTCCATAAAAGCAACTGAAAAACCCTAATGTTTCAATTATTTCTTCAAACTATAATTAGGATCTCATGGCCAAAACCACAACTTCATAAATTTCAGAGAAAAAAAAACGACAGTACACATAGAATGACATGCAAACATAAGATTCACAAAAGCTGAAATAAAAAAAATCAGAAGCAGAATAAGGGTCCATACAAATTAGTTGCACTCACTACATGTAACTTACCTACAATATGTTAACTTGTATACGTCTTAAAAATAAGTCCAATCTTAACTCACTAATAAGTCACTGAGAAAATGAGTCTGATTTAATCTCAACCTAGTTTACATAGCACATTCATACAAGTTCTCCCAAGAACACTTGACAATTTGGCCTGAGTACTAAATCTTAGTTCCAGAGAGATGAAGTTACTGTGGGAACATTGGCAATATATCGATTGAATGAAAAGACTCAATTGCACACATATAAATTATATTCAGCCCAAGACACTAACAAAACCATTCAATTTTTTAAAGCTATGCAGTTTGCTCCCATGTTAATAAATTGCCTTTAAAATAGAAAGCAATTTATCACTGAAGCAATTGCATGAACATTAGGTTCAAGAGTCAATATAAATAACCAGAAAGAAAGAGGGGGAAGTAGAAGAGGGCGAAGGGGGAATAAATAGTGAGGGAAGGGGATTTGACTTGTGGAGGGTGGTGAACACACAGTACAATATACAGATGATGTATTATAGAATAATATACTTGAAACCTATATAATTTTATTAGCCAATTTCACCCCAATAAGTTCAATGAAAAGTTTTAAAAAGTCAATATAAATAGTAGACCATAAATATCCTATAATACTATGACAACACATACATAAAACTTATATTTCTAATTTAAGAACAAACTTGACAAATATAAAAACTTTACAGTGATCATATAGTGAAATGAAAAAGACCTTAGGATAGAAAAGGCAACAGGAGAGAGCCTAGGCATTGCTTCTTTGGCTCTACAAACATGGGAAAGAAGTTAGCCAAGGCAGGGCTACTGTCAGCTCACTGGAGAATTAGAGAAAAGGGAGCCTTTGGAACAGGTTCAGGGGACTAGTCCAGGACAAGCTGCCACTGCCCATTTCTCCTCTACTTGCAAGTCTCCTGAGGTCCTTTAGACTTTAGGAGATACACAAATATGGGTAAAAAAGAGGGGGAATGGAATGGCACAGGCATTCTCCAGGAGGGAGAGTGCATGATGGGTCCTCTGTCTTAAGGGTTTTAAAGGCTGGGAGTTTAGAGGAGGTCTCAGGAAAGGATCTCAATAGAATATTCATCAATTTTTCCAGGTGTATGTTTCAGGGTTGTGGTCTCCACTGATTGGTCAGAGTCACTGCAGCTGGTCCTGGTGTTGCCCACCTGGTGTTGCTGCTTTTCTGGGCCTGGAGCTGAACTACAACTGAGGTCTAGATGTTATCTCTAGGGATGAAAGGTAAGGGTGCCTAAACCACACGGCCAGCAATACACCAGAAGAGGAAAGGCCACCATAGGGGTGAAGTCTGGCACCATTTTTGACTATTGCTAGGCACCCAGGGCTTCTCATCCTGGTGACCTTATTTATCTGGCTGTAAATTGCCAGATAAAGAAGGGTCAGCTTCTTCAACTATCTGTCTCAGTTTCCCCATTCTACCTGCCAAGGAATTTTCCTAGTTTCTTACTATCCTGCCTCATTCTCCCATCAGAGACTTCCATCCCTAAAATCTATCAGGGGTAATAAGGGAAAAGGGTCTGTCTTCTTTAACTGCTTTCTGCTGACAAGGCCCATGAACCCTGCCTATGTAGGTTATGGAAATCTCTCTTCCTGCCTGATCTAAGGGAGACAAAAAGAATGGGATCTGAGACTGGAACAGACAGGCTGTTAGCTGAGTCTTCTAAAGTTAGAAATGGGCCAGAATTCCTGTAACATCATGATGTTGATATGGCATTTTTGTATTTTAGAGAGGACAAATTTGACAAGAAGGTTAAAAAGGCATTACGTAAAAACAAAAAGGACAATTATAGTAACTAAAGGTCTGAGGATAGGTAAGAACCAGGTGATAGAGGAAGGGACCAATTTATAGTGTCCCAGATTAGGTGAAGGGGCTTTTCTGGACAAAGGTGTGTCATCTGCCTGAAGCCCTTTGGTGTACTATAGTTCATTCAAATTAGGCTAAGGGAAACATCCTAAAATCTTCCAGAAGTAGGTTTTTCTTGTCTGAACCTCTTGGCCAGTTTTAAAGGAAAAGCAGTTTCAAAGTGGCAGAAGTTTGATGCCTTTGGTGCCTTTACTCTTGCCTTTTAAGTAATAAAGGTTTACATTCCAGAAGTGAGGTTGGTAGATTGCTCCATATTTCATTGATTCAATTATTTAGTCCTGAATGTAAGTCAGTTCAGTTAAATTGTTGAGTCTGATTTTAGGAGGAGGTGATGCAGATGGACTCTCAAAGTGAGACTGAGAAGTGCAATAAGGGGATCCAAGTAACAGATCCATGTTACCAGTGACGTTGATGCTGAAATGGCACCAGTTATTACCATCAAAGTTGAAAGTTACAATAGTCTAATATGTGAACCAGCTGGGCTGCATAGCCTCAGGAAACGAGGTCTCATATGGGTTGCCAGAGAATGTTACCAGACAGGGACCTGGCCCACAGTGAGTCTGCCTCAAACTGCCTGTCGTGTATGGGTTCTTAACTTTGTGCAAGAAAGGTTTAACAACATGAGTCCAGGTGATTTGACTGTGTGTTTATTAAAGCTGGGGACGGTGAAACAAGGAAGGGCTTAGGATAGAAGAAGCACTATGAGACTAAGTGGGGCTGCTTTGGCTTTCTAGAAACACCGTGGGGAAGAAATTAGTTGAGGTGAGGCTGCTGTCAGCTCATGGGAAGGTCAAAGAAAAAGGGGTCTTAGAGACAGGTTCAGGGGATTAGCCTTAGATGAGCTGCCACTTTCCATTGCTCCCCTGGTTGCAAGCCTCCTGTGACATCTTAGAGTTTAGGAGATGTATACCTGTGGGGGAAGAAGAGGAAAGGGAGAGGCAAGGGCATGCTTCTGGGAGAGAGAATGCATGCCAAACATGAAATTATTAGCAGTCTATAAAATGCTCTAAAACAAAACTGCTAGAATGTTACTTTATTTTCAAGCATCCTGAAAAGATAAACAGAAAATAGTCAAATAAGCTGATAAATGGCAACTACAAGAACCTGTCCTTTTCTACCAATTTTTATTCCTGGCCTTTTAATTTCACTTCCCACTTTTTTTTAGTAGCTAACTCCTGCCCCATTCCTTGATTTTTACTCAGTAACTTACTTCCTCTCATGTTCCTCATCTGCATATTTCAGAAAACAGACCTACACTGGCCCTTCAAAAATTCCTCTAAAGGGATCAGGATAGCTTCTAGTTCCTTCTGCTATGACAGGACAAAATCCAATTTTTTTTCAGCCTGAAAAAAACCCTCAAGTCAACAGAAGGGCTAGTAAAAGTAATTTAGAATGACAAACTAAGTGTAAATCAACTACAATTAGAAAAAAGGGGGGTTTGGAAAATTTCACTTCCCCCTACACATGGAGAAAAACATGGCCAATCTATGGAGGAACAGAGCAAACAGCCAACAGTACCCCAGCATATATGAAAATAAGAGACCAAAACTTGTAGCAGACACTGAAAAAACAGAAGATGAGGAGACTACTTCAGGGCAATAAGGTCCCAGGGACCAGCATGGGGACACGGCTGTAGCCCCAGGCTGGGCGCCTGGTGCCCGGCACTGAATCTACCACAGACTCTTTGGGAGCCATGGGATAGCCACAGAATCCTTGGAAGAGAGCTGGGTCGACCACTCCCTCCCTCCCTGGCCAAACAGGGTTTGAGCAGCAGCAGGAGAGACCTGGTTGCTTGAAGTTGTAGAGAGGGGAATAAGGACAAGGAGGCAAACACACAAGGGGCATGATAACCTGCGGAGTTTGTGGACGCCAGCTTGGAAGAGTTGAGAGCCCTGAAATGATGAGCACTGACCCGAATAGTCACTGGTCTGGCTGGAGAATTGGGACATACTGAGCAGCAGGCTTGAGTAGGAGGAATTTCTCAAAAAGTGAAACTGTTTGGAGGATTCTCCTGTGACAGCTGCTTGGCCTACTTCCCACCCAGCCCAGCAGCGATCCTGAGGTTGGGCAGAAGGCCTTGCATTCCCCCATAGCCCTAGAAAGGATTTGCGCCCAAACTCAGGGAACCAGGGCAGCCTGGCTGGGTGCCGTGTACCCACAATCCAGGCCACAGCATTACCCCTGGGGGAAAGAGTGCTCTGAAGATCTGGATCCCCTGTGTGGGGCACTGGGGAGAGGCACCACACTAGCTCTCACTAGACTAGCTGAGTACACAACAGGAAGGGAGGAAGGCCACAGCAATAGCCCCTCAGCCTGCTGCAGCCAACAAGACCAGAAAAACCGGTTTGGACAGTTTGAAACCAACAAGAGGTGTTTTGTTTTTTTTTTAAGTAACATTTTATTTTTTTAATTTTTATTATTGTTCTATCTTTTTCCTTTCTTTCTATCTTTTATTCCTCCATCCTTTTTTCCAATTTATCTCTTCTTTCTCACTTCTCCTGCCTTTTTTTTTTATACCCACAAGTCAGACAAAAAACTTGGAACTGTGAAAGCACTAGAGTATGACCAGAGTAAGAGGGGGCATCCCAACACTTGAGACACTGAGACAAATTTCACTTTGCTATTGCAGAGATACTAGAAGCTACTGCATATTTGTATTATTATTTTTTTCATTATTCTTAAATCTTTTAATAGTATTTTTGTACACCTCTTCTTTCTGTATAGTCTTCTAAGCTTGGCTCATTATATTGTATTATTTAACAGGTTTCCCCTGTTCCCTCTTCCACAGTGTATTGGTAATTTACTATCCTTTACATCACCTGTGTCACTTTAGCACACTACTCAAAGTTATACACCCCCTATTGATGTTATCCACATCACATAGATTCCGTCATATCATTGTTGCTCTAATATGATTGTAAATAATAGCTGTTCTATACAACTGTAAATACTTTACATCACCCCTCCTGGATCTCAGCACGATTTAGAGTTTCCTGAACGCTATTAACTACAGTGGTTAACTCTATTCTCTCACAGACTACACCTATTTACTATATGTTACTCTCACCTAACCCCAGAATCTGACCTCCCACAACCTCACTGCTTTCTACATCAAACTCACAATCCTTCCCTCACCAACAAGTCTTATCTTCTTTCCATGCTTTCTAAAGAGTGGCTAGCTGGGTTGAAGATCACAGTTAACACTATACATAACCAAAGGATCTTCTATCTGTTCTCTACCGGCTGCAAGTGTACATATCATAGAATACTCTCCTGCTGTCATAAACGGTTTTGCCTTCCCCTCCAACTGATCACAGAAAAAGAGTTGGTGGAAGTGGTGAACACCAGGATACCCTGTGGAAGAGGAAACCCAACAACAAAGGAACCACCAACTGATAACAACAGAAGAAGGTAAAGTAGGGAGTGTAAACCACACAAACCACAATCGAAGACCTATCTGGAAATACAACTAAATAGTGGAGAAACTACCCAGTACAAACAACTGAACAAGAGCAAAAGAGAATCCTCAAAACCTTGTAAACACAAAAGAACTAGCTTCAACACAACCTGCCCTCACCAGCACAATAAATTATAAGAGGTGGTGGACAAAGTGACCATCAGTAAACCAGCTGGTGGAAAGGTCTCACACAAAAAAACTCAAAAAATGATCAACACCCAAAGAAAAACATGAAGCCAACTTAAAGGACAGCCCAAGACCAGTGAGCTGGGGAGATACAGGAGACCACACCACTAAATCTCACAGGTATGCTAGCACAGAAGTTCACACCATAAACCCAGGAAGCCAGAACAAATCAATTTAAGCTGAAGCTAACAAGAGGACTCTCAAGAACAATGCAAAGACAAAGAAATAATCCCCAAATGTAATGAAAAGAGGAAACCTCAGAAAAAATGCTAGATAAAAAAGAGGCAAGTAAGCTATCAGATATTGAATTCAAAGCACTAGTTATCAAAAGTTCAAAGACCTCACAATGAGCTACCAGAAACTACAGGGGAGCTACAATGAACTCACTGCAAACCATATCAACATGAAAAAGGAAATAGAAACTATCAGCAAAGGCCAAGGGGAAATGAAGAATACAATTTCGGAACTGAAGAACACAGTAGAGGAATCAAAAGCAGGATCGATGAAGCACAAGATCGGATCAGTGAATTGGAGGGCAAAGTAGAAAAAAAAAACACCCAGAAAGGGCAAGAAAAGGAAAAGAGGCTCAGAAAGAATGAAGAGAGATTAAGAGAAATGCAAGACTATATGAAACCTAATAATATCTGAATAATAGGGATACCAGAAGGAGAAGAAGAAGAGCTAGAAATAGAAAACCTGTTTGAAGAAGTAATGATGGAAAACTTCCCTAATTTGATAAGACAAAAAGTCACACAAATACAGGAAACACAGTCCCAATCAAGAGGAACCCACAGAAGCCCACTTCAAGAAACATCATAACTAAAATGGAAAAATTCCAATACAAAGAGAGAATCTTTAAGGCAGCAAGGGAGAAAAAGGAAGTAACATACAAGGGAGACCCAATAAGGTTAGCTGCTGACTTCTCAATGGAAATGCTCAAAGCAAGAAGAGAATGTCAAGAAAGATTCCAAGTAGTGAGAGCCACAGGCCTGCAACCTAGGCTATGGTACCCAACAAGGCTCTTAATCAAGATATGAGGCCAAATAAAGAGCTTCAAAGACAAAAGAAGTCTAAAAGAATACACCTCCACAGAATCAGCTCTGCAAGAGAAGCTAAAAGGACTACTTTAAAGAAATGAAGCAAAAGAGAGAGAGAGGAACATAGGTAGAAAAAATGGCAATGAATAAATACTCATCAATAATAACATTAAACATAAATGGATTAAATGCTCCAATAAAAAGACATAGAATAGCTGAATGGACAAGAAAGCATGACCCACACATATGCTGCCTACAAGAGAACCACCTCAGGACAAAAGGCCTACACAGACTAAAAGAAAAGGGCTGGAAACAAATTTTCCAAGCAAATGGACAGAAGAAAAAAAAGCCGGGGTAGCAATACTCATATCAGACAAAAGTAAACTTCAAAAAAAGGGACATAAAGAGAGACCCAAAACGTAACTTCATAATACTCAAGGAAGGATTCCAGCAAGAATATATAAACATTGTAAATATATATGCAAACAAAATAAGAGCACCCAAATATATAATGAAAATCTTAGAGGACTTCAAGGAAGATATTGAAAGCAACACACTTATAGTAGGGGATTTTACCACCCCACTGTCAAAAATGGACAGATCTTCTAAACAAAATATCAACAAAGGTATTGTGGCCTTGAGCAATGCCCTAAAGGAAATGGACTTAACTGATTATATATATATAGTCCTTCATCCCAAGAAGCTAAATACACATTCTCTTCAAATGCACATGGAATACTTTCAAAGACAGACAATATGATAGGACAATAAACACACCTCAACAAATTCAAGAAAATGAAAATCATACCAAGTATTTTCTCTGACCACAAGGGACTGAAACTAGAAGGAAAAGGAAAAGGGGAAAACCCCAAAGAAAAAAACCCAAAAAAGTCAAAATCATGGAGATTGAATGGCATGCTATAACACAATGAATGGGTCAAGAATGAAATTAGGTGAGAAATCAAAAACTTTCTGGAAACAAACTAAAATGAACTCACGACAACCCCAAATTTATGGGACACAGTGAAGGCAGTCCTGAGATGGAAGTTCATTTAGCAGTACAGGCCAATCTAAAAACTACGGAAACATTTCAAACAAACAACCTAACCCGGCGCCTAAAACAACTCAAGGAAGAACAACAAAGACAGCCCAGAGAAAGTAGAAGGAAGGAAATAACCAAGATCAGAGCAGAATTAACTGACATAGAGACTAAAAGCACAATTCTAAGGATCATTGAATCCAGGAGCTGGTTTTTTGAATGTAAACAAAATCTACAAGCCTTTAAGCAGGCTAATCAGGAAAAGAAAAGAGAAGACCCAAATAAACACAATCAGAAATGAAAGGGGAGAGATTAAAACTGACACCACAGAAATACAAAATATTGTAAGAAAGTACTATGAAGGACTGTATGCCAAGGAATTTGAAAACCCAGGTGAAATGGACAAATTTCTAGAAAAATATAATCTTCCTAAACTCAATGAAGAAGAAACAGAAAGCCTGAACAGACAAATAACAGTTGATGAAACTGACACAGTAACAAAAAGGCTTCCCAAATGCAAAAGCCCTGGATCAGATGGTTTCACAGGAGAATTTCACAAAGCATTTAAGGGAAAGCTAACCCCCATCTTCCACAGGTTGTTTCAAAAAAATATAAGAAATACATATATGAGAGATTTACAGCCAACATTATACTCAATGGGCAAAAAAAAAAAAAAAGCCTTTCCATTAAGATCAGGAACAAGACAAGGTTGTCCACTTTCACCACTTCTATTCAATAGACTACTGGAATTCCAGCCAAAGTGATCAGACAAGAAAAGGAAATAAAAGGCATTCAAATCAGAAAGGAGGAAACAAAACTGTCATTGTTTGAAGATGACATGATAGTGTACATGGAAAATCCTATAGACTCTACCCAAAAGCTGCTCGACCTAATAAATTAATTTGGCAAAACTGTCCGATACAAAGTCAATATCCCAAAATCAAAGGCATTTCTGTATACCAAGAATGAAACAGCAGAACCAGAAATCAAGGAAAAAATCCCGTTCTATATAGCAAAAAGAAAAATAAAATACCTAGGAATAAACCTAACCAAGAAGGTAAAAGATTTGTATGCATAAAATTACACAACACTGAAGAAAGAAATCAAGGAAGACACAAACAAATGGAAACATATACCGTGTTCAGGGATTGGAAGAATTAACATCATCAAAATGTCCATACTACCCAAAGCAATTTACAGATTCAATGCAATACCTATTAAAGTACCAATAGCATATTTCACAGACATAGAACAAACACTTCAAAAATTTATATGGAACCATAAAAGACCACGAATAGCAGCTGCAATGTTGAGAAAGAAGAACAAAGTAGGAGGGATCAAAATACCTGATACCAAACTGGATTACAAGGCCACTGTAATCAAAACATCCTGGTATTGGCATAACATCAGGTACATGGACCATGGAACAGAACAGAGAGACCAGAAATAAACCCAAGCCTCTATGGGCAATTAATATTCGACAAAAGGGGCAGTAACATAAAATGGAGTAAAGATAGCCTCTTCAACAAATGGTGTTGGGAGAACTGGACAGCTATGTGCAATAAAATAAAACTCGAGCGCCAACTTACACCATACACAAAAATAAATTCAAGGTGGATAAAAGACTTAAATATAAGCTGTGACACCATTAAAGTCCTAGAGGACAACATTGGCAGGAAAATCTCAGATATTTCACACAGCATTATTTTTACTGATATGTCCCCTAGAGCAAGGGACATAAGGCAAAGAATAAACAAACAGAATCACATCAAAATAAAAAGCTTCTGCACGGCTAAAAAAAAACAGTTTTAAAATGAAAACAGAAGCAATCATGTGGGAAAACATATTTGTTAATGATACTTCAAACAAGGGTTTAATCTCCAAAATATACAAGGAACTTACATGACTCCACTCTAAGAAGACAAACAACCCAACTAAAAAGTGGGCAAAGGAGTTGAACAGACATTTCTGCAAGGATGACATACAGAGGACCCAGAGTCACATGAAAAGATGCTCAATATAACTAGCTATCACATAAATGCAAATTAAAACCACAATGAGATACCACTTTGCATTGGTCAGAATGGCCATCACAAACAAAGCAACAAACAACAAGTGTTGGAGAGGTTGTGGGGAAAAGGGGACCTTAGTTCACTGTTGGTGGGATTGCAGACTGGTACAACCATTATGGAAACCAGTATGGAATTTTCTCAGAAAACTGAAAATTGATCTGCCTTTTGACCCTGCAATTCCACTGCTAGCATTATAGACTAAGAACCCTGAAACACCAATCCAAAAGAACTTACGCACCCCAATGTTCATAGCAGCACAATTTACAGTAGCCAACTGCTTGAAGCAACCTGTGTGTTCATCAGTAAATGAATAGATCCAAAATCTATGATACATTTACACAATGGAATTCTATGCAGCAGAAAGAAAGAAGGAGCTCTTACCTCTTGCAACAGCATGGATGGAACTGGAAAGCATTATGCTGAGTGAAATAAGCCAGGAGGTGAAAGACAAATACCATATGATCTCACCTTTAACAGGAACCCAAACAACAAAACAAACAAGCAAGCAAAATATAACCAAAGACAGTGAAATAGGAAACAGGCTGACAGAGACCAGAGGGTTGAGGGGAGGAAATTTCAGGGGAAAAGGGGAAGAAAGATTTACAAGAACAAGTATAAAGGACACATGGACAAAAAGTAAGGGGGGTGGAAATAGGAGGGAGATGGGGAGCACTGGCGGGCTGACCTGTGATGGGAGTAAAAAGCAGAAAACTGTACTTGTACAACAATTAAAATAAATACATTTAAAGAAAAAAAGTACAGAAACCCAATGAGATAGATCTTTAATCTTTCAGTCTAGGGAATCTAAAGTTTTACCTTTTATGATCCAATTTCACTTCTTCATGTAAAATAGTTATCTGTAAAGAAAAATAAGAATATAATAATGTAAGTATCTGAACTTACATTGTAGTCTTAAAGTAATACTAATTTTCTCACATATAGTATAAATATGAAAGTGTTTCTAATTTATGGCATTTATCACCTAAGAAAAATATTTTAAGCAATAATTATCAATATTGTGATAGAAAATAAACCTTTAAACACAGTTCTATTCTCTTTTGTTCATCTGAAAATACTTGTACAATGCAGGTAGGTTAATGAGAATATCTTCTAACCTTCTCACCACTCTCAATCAATGTACAGTTCCAAGCACTGACCTGCGTATCCTGGTGAAGAAAGTACTTTTCTTAATCCTTTATCTCAAGGTGCCATATATCTATCAGGTAGTCCAGCTGGTGATACGTCATCACAGGAGTTATGATCAAACTAAAAAAAAGAATGCAGTATGATCAGATTTTTAAATGCATAACACATTACAGGACTTAATGAAGAAAGTAGTATATGAAGAGTTTCTCAGAACTGCTACCTCCAGAAACTATTATAACTGGTAAAGATTATTTTAAAAACAACTATTAGCCCTGGCTGTTGTAGCTCAGTGGATTGAGCGCAGACCTGCGAATCACACGATCGCGGTTCCATTCCCAGTCAGGGCACATGCCTGGGTTGCAGGCCAGTTTCCAGCAGGGGACTCACGAGAGGCAACCTTACATTGATATTTCTCTCCTTCTTTCCTTCCCTTCCCCTCTAAAGATAAATAAATAAAATCTTTTAAAAAATTGAAAAAATAAAAACAACTATTAAAAGTGTTTGGAAATTAACCTATGGAGATATAGTAAATACAGATTTTTTTTATTTAAAAAATCTACTGATTCTCATTAGGAACAGCTAAAGTTGTATAATAACCTGCTCTCTTTCTTCTCTCTCAGCATAGCATGACAATAACTTCATTCTGCATGGGATGTGGTCAAAAAGATAGGACTCCCTCTCTCCTCAGCTTTCAGTCAAGGTGATCCATACCAGATCTAAGCAGTATCCTCAAAACTGTGTAGGCAGGTTGAGGATAATCTTACAGCCCTCACTAGGCCGAACCAAACAAAATTCCTATTCCCCTACAGAATGGTATTAAAAAGGCTGAGCAGGTAGTTGATCTTTGGTCCTCTGATTGGTGGAACCACGCAATATTCTGATTCCTCTGCTGGAACAAATATCAGCAGGATGGGTTGGAAAAGTAATCATCGATTCCATGTTCAGCAGAGGCAGGCAGTGTTCAATTCTCCTACCAGGGTACTGTCATCTCAGTCCAGTGACAAAATCAACTTAACTCTCCACCAAGCAGCAACAAGGCTTAATAAGGTAAAGACAGGATTAGCTAGTTAGTCTTCAACCTTTGTCTTTAGTGTCAGTGGGACCCAAAGAAGAGCTAATCTCTATACCCATCGGCCATCACTGAGACAAAAAAAGGTAATGTAATTATGGGCTAGTAAGTCCTCCACTTCCCAGCACCCTTGGTGTCAGCAAGGCTCACTGGAAAGCTTAACCTCCATACCCACTAGTAAAACCAAGAATGACACCAGGAACCAAGACAGGGATAATCAGCACTCTGTCTCCCTTCTTCCCAGAGCCTCAGTCAGTGAGGTCCTTTAGGGACCTAAACTTCCATACCAACCCAGAATCAATGAGGCTGGAAAAAAGTGATATGAGGCAAAGTAGTTGACATCCTGTTTCTTCTCTCCTCTTGTGTCAGTGGGGCTCAGTAGGAAGCTGAAAGTCTGCCTCTGCCCTGTAGCAACCAAGTAGTATGAGTTAGTCTTCCACTATCCCCAGTTTGGGGCATCTAGGGGACCAGCAGAAAGCTGAGCTTACATTACCATTGAGAGGCAATAAAGTGATATGACACAAGGACCCTCGTACATGGGGAAGGAGTCAGTAGGATAAAGGGTGGGGCTAAATTTCCATACCACTCATCTGCACTGAGGTAGTGTGAGTCAGTGCTCCAGTTTTGCTGGAGTGGTATGATCAGAGTCCAGTGGGAGGCTGAACATGCAAATGCACCCAACACTTGTACTACACCTCAGCAAAAGAAATGCGTGATGAAAAAAAGAGATTTAAACAGGACTTCAACTCTCCCAACACAATATAGAGAATATCTAGGATACAACTGAAAATTACCCGTCATATCAAGAACCAGGAAAATTACAAATCACAAGAGAAAAGACAATCTATAGATGCCAACATTGAGAGGTATCAGATGATAGAATTATCCAAAAAGATCTAAAAAAATCTATCAAAAAGTTCTCTAACAGCGATTATAAGTCATCTAGAAACAAATGAAAAATAAGAAATCTCACCAAAGAAATAAAAGTTATGAAAAACAACCAAATGCAAATTATAGAACTGAAAAATAAAATAACTGAAGAAGCTCACATGTAGGGTTTGATATTAGATAGGACATGACAGAGGAGAGAATCTGTGAACTTGAGGATAGAAATCAATAGAATTTACAGAGCAGCAGAGAGAAAATTGGCACAAAAAAGAAAATAATCTCAAGGACTCTGGAGGACAGTAATAAAAAAGAGGTAAAATTCATAACACCAAGGGATGATACATTAGAGAGGAAAACAGAGAATGGGATTGAAAAGGTATTCTGAAAAATAGAGGTTGAAAAATCCAAATTTGGCAAAAGATATAAACCATTCAAAAAACTGAGCCAACCCCAAACAGAATCAATACATTCAATATTTCATTTCTGAAAACTAAAGATAAAGAAAGAAAAATCTTAAAAGCACATCTGAAAATACCATGAAAAAACAGGATCTAATTATCATTTATAGAACACTGCTCCTAACAGCAAAAAACAACTTACAGGTGCCCATAGAATATTCACCAAACACCCTTGCTGGTGTGGCTCAGTGTATTGAGTGCAGGCCTGTGAACCAAAAGGTCACCAGTACAATTCTCAGTCAACGCACATACCTGGGTTGCAAGCCAGATCTCCAGCTGGGGGAGTGCGAAAGGCAACTCTTGAATGTTTCTCTCCCACATCAATGTTTCTTTCCCTTTCTTTCTCCCTTCCCTCTATCTAAAAAGTAAATAAAATCTTAATAAAAATAAAAAAGAATATTCACCAAGAAAGACAATACAATAACAGAATCAAAGTAAACATCAATATAGAAAGAAAACAAGAAAAATCTCCACACTTTGAAATTAAACAACACAATCCTAAATAATCTATGGGTCAAAGAGGAATTCATAAACAAATTTTACAAGTACAGTTGACCCTTAAACAGCATGGGGGTAGGGGCACTACCACCCCATGCAGTTGAAAATCCATGTACAACTTTGTTTTGTTTTGTTTTTTTTTTAGTTATAGTTGACAGTCAATATTATTTTATTTTAGTTTCAGGTGGAACATCCACATGTGACTTTTGACTCCCTGAAAACTCAACTACTAACAGCTTACTGGTAGTAGCCTAATAGTAAGCTGTGAGTAGTTAAGCCTAATTGGTAATATAAATAGAAAATTAAAACATATCTTGTATGTATATTATATTCTGTATTCTTAAAATAAAGTAAGCTACATGAAAGAAAATATTATAAAGGAAATCATAAGGAAGAAAAAATACATTTACAGTTTTTATGGAGAAAAAAATCCACATATAAGTCATTTGAACACAAAGTTCAAATACAAATTGTTCAAAGGTCAACTGTACATAGAAATGAATGAAAATGAAAATACAACATAACTAAATATGTACACAGCAAATGCAGTGATAAGAAGGATATTTATAGTACTAAATGCTTATATTAGAAAACATGAAATGTCTGACATCAATAATCAAACTTCATACCTTATGGAAGCAAGGGAGGGAGGTGGGTTCTGCTGTGGTGGGTGGGGGTAGTGGGGAGTAAACGCAGAAAACTGTAATTGAATAATAAAATACTTTTGAAAAAGACATTATTGAACATGCCTGTGAAGGTCACTGACTTTTAATGCTGAATTATCTATCTAAACTTTTAGTTCTGCCCGTTTTTACAAAAAAAAATGTATTTTGGAGCTTTATTGTTGGGTGCATATATGTTTATAGTTATTATATCTCCTGATGTATGGGCTCTTTTATCATTATGAAATGTCCCTTTTTATCTCTAGTAACTTTTTTTTGTTTTTAAGTCTATTTTGCATATTGATATAACAGTTTTGGCTGTCTTATGATTGTCTTTTGCTTGGTATATCTTTTTGCATCCAACTTTTTGCAATCAACATCACTCAGACATTTGTGTCTTTGAATCCAAAGTGTCTTCTTTAGGCAGTATATGATCAGATTATTTAATCCATTATCCAATCTCTGCCTTCTGAAGGGATGTTAAGTACATTTGTCATTAAGGTACTTACTGATAAGGTAGAAGTTACATCTACTATTTCCTATTGGTTTTCTCCATGCCTTATTCCTTTTTGTTCCTCCATTCCTCCACTACTGTTTTCTTTATATCACATAAATATTTTACAGAATACCATTTTAATTTTCTTATTGTTTTGTTTGCTTTCATAAAGTTCTTTTTTTATTGGCTGCCATGGGGGTTACAATTAACATCTTTTTAAAAATATTTATTTATCTTTAGAGGGGAAGGGAAGGAGAAGGGAAGAGAAACATCAATGTATGGTTGCTTCTCGTGCATCCCCTGCTGGGAAATGGCCCCTGCAGGGAACTAGTCTGCAACCCAGGAATGTGCCCTGACTGCGTACAATTAACATCTTAATTTAAAGACTATGATTAGTATAAATATCAACTAATTTCAATTGTATAACACAATTTTGCTGCAATATAGCTGCTACATCCTCTCTTGGGGATGGAGTCAGTTTAAAAAAAGGACTGCTACTTACCTTCTTCTTTGTGCTATTATTGTCAATTAAATTACACCTTGAAACACTATAAGCCCTGCCCCCTAAAAACAAAGTTCATACCTTAAATAACTAGAAAAAAGAGCAAAATGAATCCAACATAGTCAGATGGAAAGAAATAATAATGAGTATATATTAATAAAATTGAAAATGACACCAATAGTGATTTGTAAAAAAAAAACAAAATTACTTCTTTGGGAAAAGATCAATACAATTGATAAAAGAAAGGTACAAAACAGCACAACCAGAAATGAAACAGAAATACAAGGTCTGTCTAGAAAAAGTCCAGGCATTGTTGATATCACCAGAACAGTTTGTGCAACATCTGTATAACCTGGCAGCCAAGGAGAGTGGATTGGCATACGCATGGGTGAATAAGGATAATTTCACTGTACTAGTCAGTGGGAGGAGTAGACACCATTGAGTGAGAGCATGTGTACTGTGTGGCCATCATATTCAAAATGACTGAGTAAGTAGAGCAATGAATCCACATCAAACTTTGCGTTAAGCTTGAACATTCCTCTGCAGAAACTATCTGGATGATTCAGAGGGCCACGGCTATGGGCAACTGGTGATTGGCAGCTTCATTATGAAAATGTGCCTGCTCATGTGTTAACATGCCATGCAGTTTTTTTGCAAAACATCAAATCACCCAGGTGACTCAGCCCCCCTGTAGCCTAGATTTGGTGCCTTGTAACTTATGGCTTTTTCCAATACTAAAATAACCTTTGAAAGGGAAGAGATTTCAGATCACCAATGAGATTCAGGAAAATATGACGGAGCAGCTGATGGAGATTGAGAGAACTGTGTGAGGCCTCAATGTGCCTACTTTGAAGGGGAATGAGGCATCATTGTCCTATAGACAATGTTTCTTGTATCTTGTATCTTCTTCAATAAATGTCTCTATTTTTTATATTACATGGCCGGACACCTTCTGGACAGACCTTGTATCCCTACAGCTATTAAAGGAACAAAAATAGAATACTACAAGCAATTTTATACTCATAAATTTGAAAATTTAGAAGAGACAGACCTATACCTTAAAAACTACACACTCCTAAAATGCATTGAAGATGAAAAACAGATAATTGGAGTAGTCCTGGAACCACTAAAGAAATTGATTGATAATTTAAAAGCTCCCCCAAAATAATATCCAGTCCCAGAAGTTTCAATGGAGAAATCTGCCAAACTTTATTGAATAAACACAAATTTTACACAATTTCTTCTATAAAACAGAAGAGAAGGGAATATTTCCTGATCACTTTCCGAGACCAGTATTATCTAGATATCAAAACTAGAGATAGAATAAAAAAAGATAGAATACAAAACTACAGACCAATCTCTCATGAACTCAGATACAACTAGTCCTCAGACAAAACACTGGAAACTGAATCCAAAAATATATTAAACAATTATACACATAAGCAAGCAAAATATAACCAGAGACATTGAAATAAAGAGCGAATGGACAGCAACCAGAGAGGAGTGGGGAGAGGGATAATAGGGAAAAGACCATCAAGGAACATACATAAAGGACTCATGGACAAAGCCAAAGGGGGTAGGTTCGAGGGTAGGAGGTGGGGATGGGGTAGTATGGCACGGTAAAAATGCAGACAACTATACTTGAACAACAATAAAAAATATACAGCAAGTAGTATTTATTCCACATATGTAAGGCTGGTTTAACATTTGAAAATCAATCGATACAATTCACCATACTATCAAGCTAACAAAGAAAAATATTAAATGATTGTATCAATTAAGGCAGAAAAAGTATTTAACACAAATATGTCTAGTTGATTTTTGAGAAAGGTACAAAAGTGATTCAATGGAGGAATATAGCCTTTCAATAAATGATGATAAAAAATTGAATATCCCCAAATGGAAAAAAAGTTAGTATCACTCTAAAACTCACACCTTACACAAAAATTAACTCAAAATGAATCATGAGCTTAAATGTGAAATGTAAAACTATAAAGCTTTTAGAAAAAGAAAATCTTTGGGATCTAGAGTTAGACAAAGAGCTCTTACATTTGAAACTAAATGAGTAAATCATTACAGGAAAAATTGGTAAATTACACTTTATCAACTAAGACTTTTGTTTGGCAAAATACCATATTTAAAGTATAAACAGACAAGTTACAGAGTTAGAGAAAATATAATATGGCATAAAGAACTGGTATCAAGTAAAAAAAATGACAATAGAGCCCTGGCTGGTGTGGCTTAGTAGACTGAGTGCTGGCCTGCAAACCAAAGGGTCGTGGATTAGATTCCCAGTCAGGGCACATGCCTGAGTTGCAGGCCAGGTCATCAGTAGAGAGTGCACAAGAGGCTGCCACACATTGATGTTTGTCTCTCTCTGTCTCCCTTCTCCCCTCTGTCTAAAAATAAATAATTTTTTTAAAAGAAAAGGACAAAAGAGGGCCTGGCTGGTGTTGCTGAGTGAATTGAGCATGGGTCTGTGAGCCAAAGGGACACGTGTTCATTTGCCAGTCAGGGCACATGCCTGGGTTGTGGGCCACGTCCCCAGTAAAGAGCACACAAGAGGCAACCACACATTGATGTTTCTCTCCCTCTCTTTCTTCTTCCCTTCCCCTCTCTAAAAATAAAGAAATAATTTTTTTAAAAGGATAAAAGATATGAATAGACTTTTCACCAGAGAAGATATGCTAATGGCAGATACACACATGAAAATGCTCAACAGCATTACCAGAAGGAAAATGTAAATTAAAATCACAATGAGAAGTCTTTATAGCTATTAAAAGGGATACATTTTTTAAAAGGCACTGACAAAACCAAATCTTGACAAGAATGAGAATGAATCCCTCACACATTGCTATTGAGTACATAATATGGCATAGCCATTCTGAAAAAGAACTTGGCAGTTTCTTAAAAAATGAACATGTACTTCCCATCTTCCCTAGCAATTCCCGGGCATTTATCCCAGAGAATGAGACTAGGTTTACAAAACAAATTGTAAACAATGTTCACAGAAGTTGTATTTATATTAGCCCTGAACTAGAAACAACCTAGATATCCATCAACAGGTGAACAGTTATACAAACTATGGTACATCCACAATACCATGGAATACTTCTGAGAAATAAAAAAGAACAATCTATCGAAGCGTGTGATAACTTTATCTCAAGTAAGCATGCCTAGTGAAAAAAAACTAATATCCTAAAATTGCATACTGTACGATTCCATTTGAATAACATTTCTAAAAATGTCAAGATTATACAAATGGAGAACAGATTAATTGTTGCAGGGTCAGGGAAAGGAAGGTAGTGAGTATGGTTATAACAAACTGACAGTGACCAGAGAGGAGGGGGCAGGGGGATAATGAGGAAAAGAAAGGGCAAGTCAAGGAACTTGTATAAAGGACCCATGGACAAAGACAATGGGGGAGAGGGCTGAATGTGAAAGGTCAGGGTGGGCAGGGCTGGGGAGAATAATGGGAGGGAAATGGGGACAACTGTAATTGAACAACAAAAAAACAGGTAACAGGAGGGATCCTTGTGGTGATGGAACTGTTCTGTATCTTGACTGTATCAATGTCAATATTCTGCATGTATAATGTACTAGAGTTACTACTGGGAGAAACTGGGTACAAAGACAGAATTTTTTGTATTACTTCTTAGAAGTACATGTGACTCTACAATTATCTCAAAATAAAAAGTTAATAAAAAACAAGAACAATTAGAAAGGAACATAACACAGACTATAAGAATACAGACTCAACCATTACCAAAAAGTGTGACCAGGGGCAGACTATAAAATCTCTATGTGCTTGAATTTTCTCATCTATAAAATGGGAACAAAAATAGTGCCTATTTTATAGGGCTACTGTGAGGATTAAATGATATGAAATTTGTAAAGCACTGTCAAATTATTAAACATATAGTAATTACATAATAAATGTTAGCTATTTTTTAAGATTTTATTTACTTATTTATCTTTAGAGGGGAAGGAGAGGGAGAGAAACATCAATGTATGGTTGCTTTTCATGCGTCCCCTGCTGGGAGTTGGCCTGCAGGGAACTGGCTTGCAACCCAGGCATGTGCCCTGACTGGGAATCGAACCGCGATCCTCTGGTTCGCAGGCCCGCGCTCAATCCACTGAGCTACACCAGCCAGGGCTTAAATGTTAGCTATTATTAGTAACAGTAATAATTTTATTATAATGGTATTCAGAAGACAAAGGTATCCTGTTAGTGTTCAATTTCCTGTGCTACAGAAATCCTTTCTCTAACTGCTCCTTCATCTCTTCAGTCATTTACCTAATTTTCAAACACTATTCTGAAGCTATACAAACAAATTATGCCTGTACATGGTAAATAAAATTAAACTAATAAAAATTTTCAAATTAACAGACTTACTTAACAGTCGAAGTAAAGTTATAGAAGCAAAAACAACTGGACCACTGTCATTAATCTCAGTTGATATTAGTGGTTTTTGACTGAAGGCAAAGCCACCGATACTTGTGGTGGTGGTGGTAATAGCAGTGGTGGTAGTGATAGTGGTGATGGTAGTCATTGATGGTAAAGCTGGAAAATAAAATGTATAATATTAGCAAGAAACAAGACTTTTATTTAGTCCTTGATTCAGGGCAAAAACTATAGAATCATTATTTTAACTGTGAATTAAACTCAAAGCTATATGGATTTGAACTCTATGTTGTAATATGAAGTTATACATAACCAGGCAGGCATCTGGATTAACCTTCCTGCTGAAAACTAAAACTCCTGGATAAAAACATAGAAAAGTAAAATTTACAACCTAACTGGACCTATGACCAATAACAAAATTGAATAAATCCTCAAAACTTTTCCCATAAAGGAAACTGCAGACCCAGATGACCTCAATGGCAAGTTCTACTAAGCTTTAAAAGAATAATTGCAAATATACACAATTCTCTGTACATCCATCTTTGTACTTATATGCACAAGTACATTGTGCAATTAACTCCTAGAAATGAAATAGCTGGGTCAAATGGTCAGCATGTCCTAAATTTACATGTATCTTACCAAACTGAACGGCTCTAAGAAAAAGATTTAACAATTTACATTCCTATCAATAGAAAGAGTACCTGTTTCTCTATGTCACAGCCCATACAAGGCATACATCTCAACCACTCTAATAGATAAGTTTCTCACAGTTTTATCTATAGCACAGAATTCTCTCCTATGTGTCTTTCATCTATTGCATCTCTACCAGAATGCCCTGACCTCTGTAGATGAACTCACCAGTATATTTCTTTTTATAAAGTATATTTTATTGATTATACTATTACAGTTGTCCCATTTTTTCTCTTCTTTTACCCATTCTTCCCTACACCACCCCCCTCACCCTTGAGCATTCCTCATCCCAGTTTATGTTTATGGGTCATACATGTAAGTTCTTTGGCTTCTCCATTTCCTATACTAGTCTTAACCTCTCCCTGTCTATTTTGTGCCTACCAATTATGCTTTTTATTCCCTGTACCTTTCCCCGCTATTTTCCCCCACCCGCTTCCTACTGATCTCCCTCCATGTGAGCTCCATTTCTGTGATTCTGTGCCTGTTCTAGTTGTTTGCTTAGTTTTACATTTTTAGGTTCAATTGTTCATAGTTGTAAGTTTATTGTCATTTTACTTTTCATAGTTTTCAATCTTCTATTTCTTAGATAAGTTCCTATAACATTTCCTATAATAGGGGCTTGGTGATGAACTCCTTTAACTTGACCTTATGTGGCAAGCACTTTATCTTCACTTCTATTTTAATGATAGCTTTGATGGATAGCGTAATCTTGGATGTAGGTCCTTGCCTTTCATGACTTGGAATACTTCTTTCCAGCCCCTTCTTGCCTGTAAGGTCTCTTTTGAGAAATCAGCTGACAGTCTGATGGGAACTCCTTTGTAGGTAACTGTCTCCTTTCCTCTTGCTGCTTTTAAGATTCTCTCATCATTAATCTTAGGTAACTGAATTATTATGTGTCTTGGTGTGCTCTTCCTTGGGTTCAACTTCTTTGGAGCCCTCTGAGCTTCCTGGACTTCCTGGGAGTCTATCTCCTTTGACAAATTGGGGGAGTTTTCCATCATTATTTGTTCAAATAATTTTTCAATACCTTGCTCTTTCTCTTCTCCTTCTGGCACCCCTATGATTCGGATGTTAGAGTGCTTAAAGTTTTCCCAAATGTTCCTAAGCCTCTCCTCACTTTTTTGCATACTTATTTCTCGTTCAGTTCCAGTTGGTTGCTTATTTCTTCCTTTTGTTCCAGTTGCTGATTTGAGTCCCAGTTTCCTTCCGTTCACTCTTGGTTCCCTGTATATTTTGCTTTTTTCACTTTGTGTAGCCTTCATTTCTTCCTTAATTTTGTGACCCAGGTCAATCAATTCTGTGAGCATTCGGATTACCAGTGTTTTGAAATCCACATCAGACAGGTTGTCTGTATCTTCCCCACTTAGTTATTTTTTCTGGATTTTTAATCTGTTCTTTCACTTGAGTGGTATTTCTTCATCTTGGTGCATCTATTACATTGTAAGGGGAACAGCCTTAGGTATTGCCCAGGGTATGGTGACACTCTTTGCTCCCTTGTGTGCTGTCTGTGGAGGAGCAGTCAGAGAAAGAACAATACCACTTGCTCAACTCTTCTCCCACTTTCTGTCACTTCCCTCCTTCCCCCAAGCATATTGTGCCCTTTCAAGTGCTGATTCACAAGTGGGTGGGTTTGTGTACATTTTGCAACCCTGTGGGTCTCTCCAAGGAATTCTCCAGTGAGGCTGCAGGTTTCTCACACGACTACTATCCCCACAGATTTTTTTTACAGTCTGGGATTTTCAGTCTTTAGTTTCCCACACTGATACCCTAGGTTTCCCAGTCTTTCTTGTTATCCCGTTGCTCCCTCTGGTTTGTCTGTGTGCAAATGTGGGATTGCCTGCATGGTCTGCTAGCTATTGCCTTGCCTGAACTGATCCTCCAGCCACAGTTTTGCCATGAATCCTCTCCGTCCAGTTGCCTGTCTCCACCCCTACTACCGTCTGGGTGAATGTTTATTTAACTCCTTGGTTGTTGGAGTTCCGTGAACATGTTTTTTCTGGCAGTTTTGATTGTTCTTTGCTTTTAAATTGGTTGTTATCTTTTTTTTTTTTTGGTGGTGTAAGGAAGCGAAGCATTTCTGCCCTAGCCTTCATCTTGGTTGAAACTCCCATTAAAAGGCAAAATCATCAGTATACTTCATGGCCTCACTCAAATTTCTCCTTCGCTTGTTTATTGGTCACTTTGCCTCTAATCAGCATTGTATCTTGGTTATCTGAACTTCTATAGCACTTTTGCTTTTTCCTAAACACTAAGTACTTAAAAAACAAGCTCTCTCCTGTGGCTGGGGAGACAGAAAATATTTTTTTCTTTTTGGTTCTCAGTATTTTTTAAATGTTCTTATAATTAATAAATGTTGCTTCTTTTACAAAAATGTTATAAAATATAATGTGTACACCATTATTTGTTTTACATTAGCCTTGATTTCCCAATTAGCAGTATGTTCAGTTTAGTGGCTATACTAGATAAATACATAAACCATGGTGCCTACCAACATGCAATGACTATGCTAAAGAAATTTGACTACAACATTACTGCTGAGGGATCAGACTCAGACACCCATACTTAATTCCAGCAACTCTGTCTTTTCATCCCAGTTCATATCTGACTGAGACAAGGATGGCCATCTGAAATACAGGAAGCCATCCTATATGCTACTGGCAGCCTATGAGAAGGTAGGCACAAAAAGCTGTAGCTAGGGCTCCCAGTGTGCAAGCACCCTGCTTAGAGTTGGCTCAGGGCTAGAAAAGCAAAACAACCCTGTGGGTAAGATGTACAGACTTCCAGCCAAGATGGAGGCGTAGGTGGAAACACTGTGCCTCCTCACACAAACAAGTTTAAAGACAACAAAGTTTTAGTAACAAAAATGCAACCAAAACATAGAAAATTGAACTGTACGGAAGTCCGACAACAACGAACCATTCAGCCAGACCAGTAAGAGGGGCAGGGTCAGCGGCTGGCGGAGTGGGGTTGCACAGGAAAACTTGGCCAGACCAACCGAGGCATGCAGGCTACAGTTGGTAGATCCCAGGCCTGGGGTTGCAATGGGCAGACCCAGTGAGGGTGCAAGGCAGCTGGCTGACTGCGGTCACACATTTGCATGCAGATAAACCAGGCAAAGGAGCGCACCGTGAGACAAACCATGCAGGCCCCAGTGACTTGCGGGAAGCAGCAGAGGGGACCGCAATTGCCCCTCTTTGACCCCACCCCCACATACAGCCGCACAACCCAGCAACTGGGTCCCCCTGCCCTGGTGAACACCTGGGGCTCCACCCCTCAAAACCCCAGAAGCCAATAATTCTCAAAACCCCAGAGCCAATAATTCTAAGCGACTAAGAAATAGCCAACCTATCAGATGCACAGTTCAAAACACTGGTGATCAGGATGCTCATAGAACTGGCTGATTTTAGTCACAAATTAGAGGAACAAATGAAGGCTAAACTAATTGAAATGAAGGAAAATGCACAGGAAACCAAGAGTGATGGAAAGGAAACTGGGACTCAAATCAATGGAGTGGACAAGAAGGAAGAAAAAAATCACCAAACAGAAAAGAATGAAGAAACAAGAATTTAAAAAAATGAGGACGGGCTTAGGAACCTTCAGGATATCTTTAAACGTTCCAACATCCAAATTATAGGGGTACCAGAAGGGGAAGAAGAGCAACAAGTGGAAAACTTATTTGAACAAATAATAAAGGAGAACTTCCCCAATCTGGGAAAGGAAATAGACTTCCAGGAAATCCAGGAAGCTCAGAGAGTCCAAAAGAAGTTGGACCCAAGAAGGAACACACCAAGGCACATCATAATTACATTAGCCAAGATTAAAATGAAGGAGAAAATCCTAGAAGCAGCAAGAGATAAGGGGTCAGTCACCTACAAGGCAGTTCCCATTAGACTGTCAGTGGATTTCTCAAAAGAGACCTTACAGGCAAGAAGGAGCTGGAAAGAAGTATTCCAAGTCATGAAATACAAAGACCTACATCCAAGATTGCTCTATCCAGCAAAGCTTTCATTTAGAATGGAAGGGCAGATAAAGTGCTTCTCAGATAAGGTCAGGTTCAAGGAGTTCATCATCACCAAGCCCTTATTATATGAAATGTGAAAGGGACTTATCTAAGGAAAAGAAGATAAAAATATGACCAGTGTAAGGACAGCAAACTCACAGTTATTAACAATCACATCTAAAACAAAGGCAAACTAAGTGGACAGCTAGATAGGGAACAGAACCATAGAAATGGAAATCACATGGAGGGTTAGCAACAGGGGAGTGGGAGGAGGAGAAGGGGGGAGAAGGTACAGAGAATAAATAGCATAGACAGTAGGTAGAAAATAGACAGGGGGAGGGCAAGAATACTATGGGAAATACAAAATCTAAAGAACTTGTGACATATGTATATGAACAAAAGGGGGGGAATGGTAGGGGAGGGGTATGTAGGGTGGAGGGGAATCAAGGAGGGAAGTCAAACAACTGTAATGGCATAATCAATAAAATATATATATTTAAAAAGCTGTAGCCAAACAGAGATAACATAGGTCTGAATCTTACATTCAAATGTTCAGAACTATAGAAAGAATTCAACTTTAAGTAGCAATATGGAAAATTCCATACTGTTTTCGATAGTGGTTGTACCAGTCTGCAATCCCACCAAAAGTGCACCAGGGTTCCCTTTTCTCCACAACCTCTCCAACACTTGTTGTTTGTTGCTTTGTTTATGACAGCCATTCTCACCAGGGTAAAGTGGTATCTCATTATGGTTTTAATTTGCATCTCTCTGATAGCAAGCCATATTGATCATCTTTTCATGTGTCTCTGGATCCTCTGCATATCCTCCTTGGAGAAATGTCTGTTCAAGTCCTTCACCCACTTTTTAATTGGGTTGTTTGTCTTCTTCGAGTGTAGTTGTGTAAGTTCTTTGTATATTTTGGAGATTAAACCTTTGTCTGAGGTATCATTGGCAAATATGTTTTCCCATATGGTTGGTTCTCTTTTTATTTTAATACTTTTTCTTTAGCCATGCAGAAGCTTTCTATTTTGATGAGATCCCATTTGTTTATTCTTTCCTTTATGTCCCTTGCTCTAGGGGACATATCAGTAAAAAATGTTGCTGTGTGAAATATCTGATATTTTCCTGCCAATGTTCTCCTCTAGGACTTTAATGGTGTCACAGCTTAAATTTAAGTCTTTTATGTACCTTGAATTTATTTTGGTGTATGGTGTAAGTTGGTGCTCGAGTTTCTTTTTTTTTTTTTGCACGTAGCTGTCCAGTTCACCCAACACCATTTGTTGAAGAGGCTATTTTTAGTCCATTTTATGTTGCTGCCCCCTTTGTCGAATATTAATTGACCGTAGAATCTTGGGTTTATTTCTGGGCTCTCTGTTCTGTTCTATTGGTCTATGTGCCTGTTTTTATGCCAGTGCCAGGCTGTTTTGATGACAGTGGCCTTGTAATACAGTTTGGTATCAGGTATTGTGATCCCTACTACTTTGTTCTTTCTCAAAATTGCAGCTGCTATTTGGGTCATTGTGGGCACCAACTGCTGGGAAGAACATAACTGTATCTATTACCTGTTTAATAAAAAAGTGAGGAATTTATATAAACTTTTTCATCTGAAGAGACTTTTGGCTAAACTTAAAAAAACTATGGTAAAATCCATTTAAAATTTATCCTCAAATCAGGACTTTTTTAATTCACTACTTTTAAACAGAAAGGTAGGGAGAGATAGAGAAACACTGATGTGAAAAACATGAACTGGCTGCCTCTCATATGCCCTGCAACCAGGTATCACATACACCCAGACAGAAAATCTGACCCATAATCTTTCAGTTATGGGACAATGCTCCAACCAACTAAGCCACAATGGGCAGGACTATGGTCAATCCATTTATATAAAATGTCCAGAAAAGGCAAATCTATGGAGGCAAAAAATAGATTAGTACTTGTCTTGGGATGAATGATCTTATCGGAGTGATAAAAATATTCTAAAACTGGATTATAATGGCAATTACAAATACTGAATTGCATACTTAAAGTAAGTTAATTTTATGATATACAGTTATATTTCATTAAAGTTAATTTAAAAAATACTGTGGTCAAGATTTCATTTTATAGGCAAGGGCACCAAACATAGTAAGGAGAAAAAAAAACTGTCAAAGGTAAAAGGGCAATTTTTTGATTGAAAATTAAATTCATTCAATAATTTTAACTTCCATCCTTACACATCATCATATTCACAATATATACTGTAGTTGAGAAGGATATTGCTTACATCTATCAAAAGCTTTCAAGAATCTCAGTAATGTCTCAAAATTAAAAGTGTACTTGGTAGAAAATACAACTCAAGTAGTATTCAGCAATTTTCATGTTTATCTATGCCAATCACACAAGAGGATGGGGATAATAGGCCACTATTTTTCATGCTTGACTGGGCATCAGCAATTCCCGGCAAGTTCTATTCCCAGGTATGGTAACAATATTTCTATAATAGGGCTTTAGTGGAACCATATTACAGCTAGCATTACAATAACAAAAACTAAGGATGAACATCATGGTCCTGGGAAGATACCTCAAAAACACAGTCTGCTTACAGATCTACCAAAAAGAATTGCCTAACTCATATACAGAATTCAATATTCTCAACATTTGCCATTATTCTACTAATGGAAGACGTATAGCAAAGAAGTTGGGGTTACAAGATAGTTAATGCCCCACTTAGCTTCAAGGGTCTAGATGTTCCCTTCAAGGGGAGAGGCCATGAGACAACACACAGTGTCAATTAAAACCCAAAGGTACACTTGGTCCTTTTGTCATATAACTCTTCTGATAGGTAAAATGTAAGGACCACAAGACTTGTCTATATAGAAGAATATAAGACTTCCACAGCATTTATTTCCTTATGTTATCTTTTTCACATGGATAATAAGAATTCTTCCCTTCAGAAACACTTCTACTCTTCCTATTCACATTAGCTTCCAGAAGTTGTTTCAAAACTAAAATGATTATTAATCATATGCTTAAAATTGTCATTTTAAGCTATAATAATAATGTTAATACAAAATTCATAGCAACATCCATGACAAATAGGTTCCTTAACAAAGTTATTGATATCAGTACTTACAGATGGGTTCACACACAATGACAATTTATAAGATGCAGGAAATCCATAGCTTATATTGAAAAATTGAATTAAATGACCTGATGCAAAATGATAATACTTGTTTTGCAACCAGCAACTTACATGAGAATCCAGTAAGAACAGTGGAGGGGGAAACATTTGATATTGATGTAAATAGCATGGTGCTTGAACTTGTAGTAGTGGCAACAGATGCTGGAGTCAAACCTAAAAATCAAAGTATAAAACATAAAAATATGTCACACTGAAAACTACAAGACATTATTGAAAGAAATTGGAGAAAGCACAAAGAAATGAAAAGATACTAAAGATACTCCATTTTTATGGATTGGAAGAATTAACACTGTTAAAATATCAATATTGCTTAGAAATATTGCTTAAAGCAATGTATAGACTCGATGCGATCCCTACCAAAACCCCAATGGCATTTTTCACAGCAATAGAACACAAAATTCTCAAATTTGTATAAACACTTGTACAAAATACCCCAAATAACCAGGGAAATCCTGAGGGAAAAAAAAAAAACCCTAGAGGTATCACACTCCCCAGTATGGTATTGGCAGAAAAACAGACACACAGACCAATGCAACAGAATTAAGAACCCAGAAATAAACCCACACATAAATAATCAAGTAATTTATGCCAAAGGAGCCCTGAATATACAATGGAGAAAGGAAAGTCTCTTCAATAAATGGTGTTGGGAAAATATAGCTGTTGAACAGCTAGATTCCAAAGAATGAAACTAGACCACTATTTTAGACCATCTATAAAAATTATTTTAAAACAGCATTATAACAGGGTTCATTTACATGCAGAAATAAAAACAAAGCAAGGAAAATCAGCTACTCTGAAATCTAATAAATGTGACATAGTAAAAGCATAATTTAAAAAAATACTTCAGTATGATTTAGTACAGTAACTCCTCTACTACCATTGTAACAGGGAAATTCTACTTTACTAAAAAAATAAACACAAGAGAAAGATCCACTTCCAGAATTGTGACATAAGAATTCCTGGGGCCCACTGCTCAGTGAAACAACTGTAACTTGTAAAAAATATATTTTAAAAACATTTAAAATCTCTAGAAATTGTCCTAAATGTATGCAGCAAATGAAGCGATATTTATTCAAGAAAATCTACTAAAACTCAGTAATACCAAGAAGGAACTGCAACCCACTTCCTTCTTCCTTCCATTCCCCTGCTCACATTGATGAGCTACACATGCTCACCTGCTTACATGAAGCTATACTTCAGGTACAAGTAGCCAAGAAGGATGGACTCCCTCTTTCCACAGCTCCCAAAGAAAGAATACAGTATTTCATTGAGAGGAGCAAGCAGCCAGGATTTTCATTACCCCCAACACAGTTACAGGGCTGAAATTCCTTGTGAATATAGACAAAAGTTGAGGGACTCCATTCCTCAAGTCAGCCCCCACTTACAAAACAGAGGCTCTGCACTAGGCACACCAGACTGAGAATATTGGGGTGCCATCATACTTACCATGATTGCAATGTAGGGCTGAGGTTCCACACCTGAAGAGATCAGCAAGAAAACCAAAAGCAAGTGTCACTGCCCAGTGCCCTAAGTACTGATTCAAAGATTTTGCCAAGGGATAAAGGCCATTCATTACAATGGAGTTTTCCCCAAAAGAACTGACTTGATTAAAAACAGAATGTGAGGAAGTTCAAGTCAAAGGACTCTCTTAGAAAAAGAAGTAGATTTTGGTGGCAAGCAGAAAGAGGAGGCATGTAACTTCATGAGCACAACAATTTATCACTAGGGAAAGCGAAAGTTGAAAACAGCCCTCCTCTTTAGATCAGAAGGATTATGTACTCATACATGCCATACCATGCATGAAGCTTGAAAGTATTATGCTAAATGAAAGGAGCCAGACACAAAAGACCACATATTACATGATTCCATTTATACGAGATGTCCAGAAAAAGCAAATCCATACACAGAAAATATATTAGTGTTTGCAAGGAGTTGGGAGAAGGGGAAAATGAGGAATGACTGCTAATGAAAACAGGACTTCTTTTGGAGGTGATGAAAATATCCTGGAGTTAGATAGTGGTGATGGTTTCATGCTCTGTGAATATATTAAAAACCACTGAATTGTATACTTTAAAGGGGCAATTTTTAAGATATGTGAGTGATAACCTCAATTACCCTTTTATTTAAAAAAAAACACATCATCTCAAAGGAAGCAAGAAAAAAAACTTGAGAAAATCTAACACTCTAGGAAGAGAAGGAAAATCCTCATGATAAAAGACATTCACAAAAAGCACACACAGGTAACATCATACTTAATGGTAAAACACTGAATACTGCTTCCATCAAGAGCAAAACAAGAATACGTGCACTTACTACTTTAACTCAATAATACAGTGGAAGTTCTAGCCATGAAGTTCTAGGCATGAAAGCAAAATAAATGGAAACCTGATTGAAAAGGAAGGAATAAAATTATCTCTAGTCACAGACATTATCATGAATATAAAAATTTCTAAGGAATACACAAAAATGTATTGCAATAAACATATTCAGCAAAGGTGCAGGATACGAGATTAATATATAAAAATATAATTCCATTCACGATTGCTCAAAAAGAATAAAATACTGAAGAACAAATCTAAAAAAAAGTGTAAGACTCATACGCAGGAAAACACAAAACAATATTTAAAGAAATGAAAGACATCCTAAATGAATAGAATACACTGGTTTCTCTTCAGATCATATAAATCTTTCATCTTTTACTAAATGAATGGAAATACAGTCATACCTTGATACTCATAGGTTTCAGAACACATCAAACTCTGTACTCATCGCATTTTGATGAGAAAAAAATGTTCTACAATGAATTACTGAGTACCGAAATACCACTGTATCTCGTGTATGGATCAAAACATGTAATATGCTTAAGAAGGTGTGGTAGACAGAAAAATGCCCCCCCAAATGGCTACATTCTAATACCCAGAGGCTTACACATATACATTACCTTAGTTGACAAAAGGCACTTTACAGTTATGATTAACATTAAGTGCCCATTTTTCTGTAAAGATTTGTTTTATTTCTACTACTGGGGAGAAAAGAAGGATAAATAGAACTGTTTTCCAATTTGCTCTCCACTGTATATACACACACCCACATGCATACATAAACATACACATACCAGAAGTATACCCCCCCAAAAAGAGAAAGAAAAACAAGAATCAAAAATCAAAACACCCTCAAACTACATCAACACTTCATAACTGGACCAAAAGAACAGATCCTGGGAGGAAGAGCAAAATGCAAAATCAAATGACTGAAAAATGCTGAACAAACAGCATCATTAATGTACAAAATATTTGTATTACTGACCTGGTAACAACTGGTGTTCTCTGTGTTTGTAAAATTTTGGAACCACACAACTAATCTGTTAAATATAGACCATGCCAGCTTCCAAAAACCAGAAAAGATTTTAGCTAACTTCATTCTTTTAGCCTCATTTTCCGCAAGATCTGTAACATTACTAAGGGAACTATTCAACTAACTTCCTAAAATTGTTAAGCTGCCAACATCAAGTTGACTTAATATTGAAGACATAAGTTCTTTGATTGATTTGGCTTCTACATGGCTGGTAATTGGAAACGTGTTAGCTGAAAGGGAAGCTTGGACTTTGGGATTTTTGAAATGAATAACTGTTCCATTATCCTTAATCATGTTTACCTCTCCAATGCCAGCTATATTTTTCATAGACAGTTTTTTTATAGAACTCTGAAGTTTCTGTTGTTGTTGTTATTTATTATTTTGGGGTCATCAGCTGTAGCTGTTGTATGTTCCACCTTCTTCTTTCTGTGAGTTGAAACCTTTGCCCTTATCCAGACCTGGGCCTGAAGTTTTGCTAGCTTTTCTTGATTAATGCTTTTGGTAAATCTGAAGCAGGAAGGGTGATCCAACATAAGCACATGGCAAGAGCCAAGGCTAAGTACCCAAGGAGATTCAAGATGGAGGTGGAATAGGTGGAATCTACATTCACCTACTCCCAGATCCGAAGTGGAATTACAACTTAATTATAGAACAATCATCCTGAACAACCAACTGATGACCAGCTGAAGAAGTCTCATAACCAAGGACTTAGAGAAGCCACATTGAGACTCCTTCAAACAGGTTGCTGATAGTCAATCACAGGCAGCATCTTACAATAGTCTGCACCAAAGTCCCTCCCAAGAGATGCAGAACCAACACACCCAAGTGGCCAGCTTTTGACATATCAGAGTAAGATCCAATAAACTTCACAAGCAGCATATCCAAAGGGATAGCTCAGTAAGCACTAAATCCCCTGAGGTGAATTCTGCTTCAAATGGTCAGCAATTGCATAGCCGCTCACACTCAGTGAACAAGCTTGAGTCTCACAGTCAGCTAGCCTCAGTGTCAATCTCACATATAAACAACCTTATAGCACAAGACTCAATTCAAAGAGGAGGCCCAAATCCACACAAGGGATATTCCTGGAGCACCCAACTCAGGTGATCAAGGAGACTGTGCCATTAGACCCTACACTACACCTACTGCATAAGGCCATCCCATGAAGACCGGGAGTCATAGCAGGTCTATCTAAGACATAGACAGAAACAAAAAGAGCCAGCTAAAATGAAGATACAAAGAAACAGGCCCCAAATAAAAGAACAAGAGAAATCTTCAGAAAAAAAAGTTAAATAAAATGGAGGAAAGAAATTTAACAGATATAGATTACTAAGCAATGGTTGTAAGGATGATCAACAGCATGAAAAGCACATAGAAAACATAAAAAAGAAATGAAGAAGACAATATTTAAAATAAAGACACTGGAAGGAATACAAACTAGGCTGAATGAAGCAGAGGATCAAATCAGAGATTGGGAAGGAAAGGTATAAAAAAGAATACCCAATCAGAGCATCAAAATGAAAACAGATTTTTTTACAAATGAGGACAATTAAGAGACCTTTGAAACAACAAGAACCATAACAACCACATCATAGGGGTACCAGAAGGAGAAGAGAGAGAGCATGGTATCAAGAATGTATTAGAAGAAATGATGACAGAAAACTTCCCTAACTTGGGAAAGGAAAAAGAAACACCAGTCCAGGAATCACTGGGAACTGCAAAAAAGATAAACTGAAAGAGGCCCACACCAAGACACATCATAATTAAAATGGTAAAGATTAAAGAC
Organism: Sturnira hondurensis; assembly: GCF_014824575.4. NCBI lineage: Eukaryota > Metazoa > Chordata > Mammalia > Chiroptera > Phyllostomidae > Sturnira > Sturnira hondurensis. The sequence goes on along the minus strand of NW_028090025.1, from coordinate 313,898 downwards.
AAAGACAGAAACTTAAATACCACAGAGAAAGACAGTTAGCTACCTGCAAGGGAACTCCCATAGACCATCAGCTGATTTCTCAACAGAAACATTTCAGGACAGAAGGGATTGGCATGAAATATTCTAAGCAATAAAATGCGAGGACTTATAACCAAGACTACTTCACCCAGCAAGGCCATCATTTAAAATTGACAGAGAAATAAAGAGCTATCCAGACAAGAAAAATGTAAAGGAGATTGTATAGCCAAACCAATATTACAACAAATGTTGCAGAGCCTACTTGAAGAAAAAGGAAGACGGTGAGGAGAAACAGAGAAATATAGTTAAAAGAATAAAATGGCAATAAATATTTATAGCAATAATCATTTAAAATGTAAATAGCTTAAATGCTCCAATCAAAAGATATAAGGTAGATGAACTGATAACAAAAAATGAGCCAAATATGCTGCCTACAACAAACCCACCTCAGGACAACAGATACATGGATACTAAAAGTAAAGGTTATGGAAAAAGACATTTCTTTTTTTTAAATTAATTTATTTAACTGTGACTTCCAGCCAAGATGGAGGTGTAGGTGGAAACACTGTGCCCCCTCCCACAACTAAATTTAAAAACAGCGAAGTTTTAGAAACAAAAAAGCAGGCAAAACAGTGAAAATTTAATTGTACAGAAGTCCAAAAAAAAAAAGGAACCACTCAGCCAGACTGATGAATAAAGTAAACGAGCAAACAGTGAGACAGATGGCACAGGCTAGGACCCCAGCGATGTGAATTAGAGACTGAAAGCACCAACTGGAAAGACTTTCTCGGGGTCGAGGAGCCGGGAGAGGCTCCCAGGATCACAGAGTTCATTGGACATACACACAAGGTCCTGGAGAGTAAGAGAATGGCAATAAATATTCCAAGTAATGAGAACCAGAGGCCTACAACCAAGGCTACTTTACCTACCAAGGCTCTCAATCATGATAGAAGGCCAAATAAAGAGCTTCCAAGACAAAAGAAGTCTAAAAGAATATGCCTCCACCAAACCAGCTCTACGAGAAATACTAAAAGGACTGCTTTAAGGAAAGGAAGGAAAAGAGAGAGAAAGAGAGGAAGTCAGGTACAAAAATGGCAATGAATAAGTACCTATCAATAATAATCTTAAATGTAAATGGATTAAATGCTCCAATCCAAAGACATAGAATAGCTGAATGGATGAGAAAGCATGACCCACACATATGCTGCGTACAGGAGACCCACCTCAGGACAAAATACCAACACAGAATAAAAGCGAAAGGCTGGAAAGAAATTTTCCAAGCAAATGGTCAAGAAAAAAAAAAGCCATGGTAGCAATTCTAATATCAGACAAAATAGACTTCGAAAAAAGGACCATAAAGAGAGACCCAGAAGGTCACTTCATAATACTCAATGGCACAATCCACCAAGAAGACATTAACATCATAAATATATATGCACTCAACATAGGAGCACCCAATTATATAAGGAAAATATTAGAGGACTTCAAGAAAGATATTGACAGCAACGCAATTATACTAGGGGACTTTAACACCCCACTGTCAAAAATGGACAAATCTTCCAAACAAAATACCAAAAAAGATATAGCTGCACTAAACAACACCCTAGATGAAATGGACTTCACTGATATATATAAAACCCTTCATCCCAAAGAAGTTAAATACACATTCTTTCCAAATGCACATGGAACATTTTCAAAGATAGACCACATGATAGGACACAAAACAAGCCTAAACAAATTGAAGAATATTGAAATCATACCAAGCATTTTCTCTGACCAAAAGGGACTGAAATTAGAAACCAACGCCAAAGAAACAAAAGCAAAACACCCAAAATCATGGAGACTGAATGGTATGCTATTAAACAAAAAATGGGTCAAGACTGAAATTAGGGAAGAAATCAAAAAGCTTTTGGAAACAAATGAAAATGAACTCCCAACAACGCAAAATTTATGGGACACAGGGAAGGTAGTCCTGAGAAGGGAGTTCATAGCAATATGGCTTACCTAAAGAAGACAGAAACATTTCAAACAAACAACCTAACCCTATGCCTGCAAGAACTCGAGGAACAACAACAAAGACAGCCCAGAGAAAATAGAAGGAAGGAAATAACTAAGAGCAGAGCAGAATTAAGTCACATAGAGACTAAAAACACATTTTTAAGGATCAATAAATCCAGGAGTTGTTTTTTAAAAAAGATAAACAAAATAGACAAGCCTTGAAGTAGGCTCATTAAGAAAAGAAGAGCGAGGACACAAACACAATCAGAAATGAAAGAGGAGAAATTACAACTGATACCACAGAAATAGAAGGGACTGTAAGAAATTATTATGAAGAACTGTATGCCAAGGAATTTGAAAACCTAGGTAAAATGGACAAATTTCTAGAAAAATATAACCTTCCCAAACTCAAATACGAAGAAGCAGAAAGCCTGAACAGACCAATAACAGCAGATGAAATTGAAGCAGTAATCAAAAATTTCCCATCACACAAAAGCCACGGACCACATGGTTTCACACGAGAATTCTACAAACAATTCAAGGAAAAGCTAACCTCTATTCTTCACAGACTATTCCAAAAAATCCAAAATGATGGGAAACTCCCCAACTCTTTTTATGAAGCCAGCATCATCCTAATTCCAAAACCAGATAGAGACACAACAAAGAAAGAAAACTTCAGGCCAATATCGCTGATGAACACAGATGGTAAAACCCTCAACAAAATATTGGCAAATCGCATTCAACAATACATCAAAAAGATCATACACCAAGAAAGAGTGGGATTCATCTCAGGGATGCAAGGATGGTTCAATATTCACAAATCAGTAAATGTAATGCATCACATAAACAAAAGCAAAGACAAAAACCAAATGATCACATCAATAGATGAGGAAAAAGCTTTTGATAAGGTACAACACCCGTTTATGATAAAGGTACTCAGCAAGGTGGGAATAAAGGGAGCATTCCTCAATATAATAAAGGCCATACATGAAAGACCTACAGCCAACATCATACTCAATGGGCAAAAACTAAAAGCTTTTCCACTAAGATCAGGAACAAGACAAGGTTGTCCACTTTCACCACTTCTTTTTAATATAGTATTGGAAATTGTAGCCTCATGATCAGGCAAGAAAAGGAAATAAAAGGTATTCAAATTGTAAAGGAGTAAACAAAACTGTCATTGTTTGCAGATGACATGATAGTGTACATGGGAAATCCTATAGACTCTACCAAAAAACTGCTCGAACTAATAAATTAATTTGGCCAAACAGCAGGTTACAAAGTCAATATCCAGAAATCAAAGGCATTTTGGCATGCTAAAAATGAATCAGCAGAAGCAGAAATCAAGAAAAAAATCCCATTCAATATAGCAAAAACAAAAATAAAATATCTGGGAATAAACCTAACAAAGTGGGTAAAAGACCTCTATGCAGAAAACTACACAACACTGAACACAGAAATCAAGGAAGACAAACAAATGGAAACATATACCGTGTTCATGGATTGGAAGTATTAACATCATCAAAATGTCCATAATACCCAAAGGAATTTACATATTTAATTCAATGCCCATTAAAGTACCAATGGCATATTTCACAGACATAGAAGAAACACTTCAAAAATTTATATGGAACCATAAACGACCCCGAATAGCAGCTGCAATGTTGAGAAAGAAGAACAAAGTAGGAGGGATCACAATACCTGATATCAAACTGTATTATAAGGCCACTGTAATCAAAACAGCCTGGCACTGGCATAAAAACAGGCACAGAGACCAATGGAACAGAACCGAGAACCCAGAAATAAACCCAACACTCTACAGTCAATTAATATTCGACAAAGGGGGCAGTAACATAAAATGGGGTAAAGATAGCCTCTTCAAGAAATGGTGTTGGGAGAACTGGACAGCTACATGCAAAAAAATGAAACTTGAGCACCAACTTATACCACACACAAAAATAAATTTGAGGTGGATAAAAGACTTAAATATAAGCCATGACACCAGTAAAGTCCCAGAGGAGAACACTAGCAGGAAAATATCAGATATTTCACACAGCAACATTTTTACTGATATGTCCCCTAGAGCAAAGAATATAAAGGAAATAATAAATAAATAAATGGGATCTCATCATAATTAAAAGCTCTGCATGGCTAAAGAAAACAGTATTAAAATAAAAAGAGAACCAACTGTATGGGAAAACATATTTGCCAATGATACCTCAGACAAAGGTTTAATCTCCAAAATATACAAAGAACTCAGTCGACTTCACTCTAAGAAGACAACTAACCCAATTAAAAAATGGGGAAAGGACTTGAACAGACACATCTTCAAGTAGGACATACAGAGGATCCAGAGACACATGAAAATATGCTCAATATCGCTGGCTATCAGAGAGATGCAAATTAAAACCACAATGAGATACCACTTTACACAGGTGAGAATGGCTCTCATAAACAAAGCAATAAACAACAAATGTTGGAGAGGGTGTGGGGAAAAGAGTAGTCCACTGTTGGTGGGATTGCAGACTGGTACAACCATTATGGAAACCAGTATAGAATTTTCTCAGAAAACTGAAAATTGACCTGCCTTTTGACCCCGCAATTCCACTGCTAGGATTATATCCTAAGAACCCTGAAACACCAATCCAAAAGTACCTATGCACCCCAATGTTCATAGCAGCACAATTTACAGTAGCCAAGTGCTTGAAGCAACCTGTGTGTTCATCAGTAAATGAATGGATCCAAAATCTATGATACATTTACACAATGGAATTCTATGCAGCAGAAAGAAGGAAGGAGCTCTTACCTCTTGCAACAGCATGGATGGAACTGGAAAGTATTATGCTGAGTGAAATAAGCCAGGTGTTGAAGGACAAATACCATATGATCTCACCTTTAACAGGAAGCAAAACAACAAAACAAACAAGCAAGCAAAATATAACCAAAGACACTGAAATAGAGAACAGGAGGACAGTGACCAGAGGGGAGAGGGAAGGGAATTTCAGGGGAAATAGGGGAGGAACAAATATAAAGGATACATGGACAACAACTAAGAAGGGTATAAATGGGAGGGAGGGGGGAGCAGGGGGATGGGTTGGGATGGGAGTAACAGACAGAAAACTGTACTTGAAAAATAATTAAATAAATTTTAAAAAAAGAAAAAACTTATTTAATTGTTGTTCAAGTACAGTTTTCCTTTTTCTACTCGCATCCCAGCCCACCATCTCAGTGCTCCTGGAAAAAGATATTTCATACAAAAGGAAAGTAAAAAAAAAGCAGTGGTAGCAACACCTATACTTGACAAAACAGACTTTAAAACATAGGCTATATAGTAAGAGACAAAGGATACTATATAATAATAAAGAAGACAATCCAATTAGAGGACATAACCCTTTTAAATATATATACACCCAACATATATAAAGCAAATACATAAAGCAAAATTTTTAAACGATTTTATTTATTTATTTATTTTTAGAGGTGGGGAAGATAGGGAGAAAGAAAGAGAGAGAAACATCACTGTGTGGTTGCTTCTCATGTGGCCCCCACTGGGGACCTGGCCTGAAACCTAGGCATGTGCCTTGACTGGGAATTGAACCAGCGACCCTTTAGTTCACAGGCCTGCACTCAATCCACTTAGCCACACCAGCCAGGGCATAAACCAAATTTTGATAGACATAAAATACGTAAGAACCTAAATATATAAAGCAAATCTTGATAGACTTAAAGGGGCAGAGTGACAGTAATACAATCATAGTAGAGGATTTTAACACACATTGACATCAATGCATAGATCTTCGAAAAAGAAAATCAACAAGGAAATGGTGGACTTATATGACACCCTAGATCAGATGAATTTAATTGGTATTTTCAGAGCATTTCAGCCTAAAGGAGCAGATTAAATATACATTCTTTTCAAGTGCACATAAAACATTTTCTAGGGTAGACCATGTTAGGACATAAAACAAGTCTCAGAAAATTTAAGAAGTTTGAAATCATATTAAGCATCTTTTCTGGCAAGAATGCTATGAAATTAGAAATGGACACTAAAGAACATGTTATTAAACAGCGAATTCGTTAACAATGAGATCAAGGAATAAATCAAAAGGTATCTTGAAACAAATGACAATGAGAACTCAATAACCCAAAATCTTTGGGACTCAGCAAAAACACTCCTAAGTGGAAAATTCATAGCATTATAGTTCTATCTCAAGAAACAAGAAAAAGCTCAAATAAACAATCTAATTTTACCTTAAAGGAACTTGAAAGAACAACAAATAAAGCCCACAATGAGTAGAAAGAAGGAAATAATAAAAATCAGAGAGGAAATAAACAAAATAAGAGTCTAAAAAAACAACACAAAATATCAATGAAATCAAGAGCTGGTTCTTTGAAAAGATAAATAAGATTGACAAACCTTTAACCAGACTCATCAAGAAAAAAAATGAGTGAGGACCCAAGTAAATAAAATTAGAAATAAAAGAGGAGAAATAACAACTGGCACCAAAGAAACTAAAAAGATTGCAAGAAAATATTACAAATATGTCATCAAATTGGACAATCAAGAAAAATGTATAAATTCATAGAAACATACATTCTTTCAAAACTGAATCAGGAAGAATCAGAGAATCTGAGTAGACAGATTACACCCAGTAAAATTAAAGCAATAATCGATAAACTCCCCCCCAAAAAAAACTCGTGAACTAGATAGTTTTACAAGTAAATTTTACCAATCATTCAAAAAAGAACAACACATATCCTTTTCAAACAATTCCATAAAGTTCAATAGAAGGGAAGACTACCCAGCTCACTTAGAAGGTCAGAATTAAACTAATTCCAAAACCAGATAAAGACACTACAAAGAAAGAAAAGGAACATGAATAGAGGACTAATGGGCCTGAACAATGGGAGAGGGCTGGCTGTGGGAGTTGGGGGGGATGGGGAGAGCAATGGGCAAGGTGCAGGGCAATTATAACTGAACCAATTTTTTTTTTTAATTTTTATGAGTTTATTTGAGTCAAACTGATGGCACATGCTGGGGCGCAAGATCTCAAATGCTCTGGAGAGTAACAGTTTCACTGCTTCTTTAATGCATTTAAAATTAAGGAGAGAACAAAAGGAAGATCTCAGGAAGGTGGGAGGAAGCAATGCAGAGATCAGATTACAGGATAGTTAACAAGATTACATACTGTCTTAAAGGTTAATGCCCACTTCTAGGGCCATTGCTTCTGGTGTTTCTGAGGTGCGTTAACCTTAGATGCACAGCAACAGTGGATAGGCCTTACTTAGGGCAAAGATAAACTTTTTTACTAAAGAACTTATATGCCTGGCGCTCTATCCACCATGATCTGCCTAGTTAGGAATTTATGATCAGATCACCCTGTGAGGCTACTTTCCACAGAACCCTACTTTTTTCTTTTCCTTTTTAATGTATTTTATTGACTATGTTATTACAAGTGTCCCAAATGCCCTCTCTGCTGTCCTCTGACTGGTACCCCTATTCCCCCCAGCAATCCTCCCCCTGAGGTCATGTCCATGCATCATGTATATAAGTTTTTGGTTTCTCCCTTTCCAATACTGTTCTTACCTTTCTCCTGTCTATTTTGCACCAATTTGTGCTTCTTAATCCTCACACCCTTTCCTTCATTCTCCCCTTTCCCCTCCCAGCTAATAACCCTCCATGTGATCTCCATATCTATAATTCTGTTCCTGTCTGGTTGTTTGCTCAGTTTGTTTTTAAGCTGAACCAAAATTGCAAAAAATCAGAAAATATTATAGGCCAATATCCTAAAATCCTCAACAAAATGTGAACAAACTGGATCCAGCAATACATTACACCAATCATACACCATGATCAAGTGGGATTTATTCCAGGGATGTATGGTGGGTACAATACTGGCAAATCATAAATGTGATATACTACATAAACAAAATGAAAGATAAAAAATGATCATATCAATAGATGCAGAAAAAGCATTTGATAACACCCAGCACTCATTTATGATAAAAACTCTAAGCAAAGTGGGAATAGAGAGAACACACATCAATGTAATATACACCATATATGACAAACCCACAGCCAACATCATACTCACTGGGCAAAAACTAGAAATGTTTCACTTGAGATTGGGAACAAGACAGGGATGTCTGCTTTCACAACTCTTATTCAACACAGCACTGGAAGTCCTAGCCACAGTGATCAGACAAGAAGAAATAAAAGACATCCAAATTGTCTCCCCAGGTAAAGAGAACAAAATAAATTTTTTTAAAAACGGGACTAGAGCAAACCAAAACAGTTTTGCCCAGCAAAGGAAACCATCAACAAAATGTAAAGACAGCGAAATAAGCCAGGCAGTGAAAGACAAATACCATATGATATCACCGTTAACAGGAATCTAAACAACAAAACAAACAAGCAAGCAAAATATGACCAATGACACTGAAATATGGAGCAGGCTGACAGGGTCCAGAGAGGAGAGGGGAGAGAATCATAGGGGAAAAGGGGAGGGACTCACATGAATAAGTATAAAGGACATGTGGACAATAATTAAGGTGGGGGAAGGAAATGGAAGGGAGGTGGGGAGCACTGGGGGGGCAGGGCAGGGAATATAAAACAGAAAACTGTACTTGAATAAGAATTAAATTTAAAAAAATTAAAAAATAAAAGGTTATACCAACAAAAAAATGTAAAGACAATACATTTAATGGGAGAACATATTCGCCAATGATACATCTGATCAAAGATTAATATCCAAACTTTATAAAGTACTTAAAAACTCAACACCCCAAAACCAATCTAATTAAATATGGACAAAGAGCCCTGGCTGGTGTGGCTCAGTTGTTGAGCACCGGCCTGATTCTCATGAAAGGATTGCTTGTTCAAGTCCCAGTCAGGGCATATGCCTGGGTTGCAGCCCAGGTCCCTAGTAGGGGGCACACAAGAGGCAACTGCACATTGAGGTTTCTCCCCCCTCTCTTTTTCCTATGCTTCTCCACTGTCTAAAATAAATAAATAAAATCTTTAAAAATATATGGACAAAGTACCTGGACAGACACTTCCCCAAAGAGGGCATACAGATGGCCAACAGATATAGGAAAGATGCTCGACATCACTAATCATCATAGAAATGCAAATTAAAGCCACGATATCACCTCACACCTGCCAGAATGGCTATCATCATAAACCAACAAACAGGTGTTGGTGAAGTTGTTGAGAAAAGGGGATACTTGTGCACTGTTGGTGGGAATGCAGACTGATGCACCCACTGTGAAAGGCAGTATGGAGTTTCCTCATAAAAATTAAAACTAAAGTGCCTTATAACACAGTGATTCCATTTCTGGGAATATATCTAAAGAAACCCAAAACACTAATTCAAAATAACATAAGCATTCCCATGTTCATTTCAACATTACCTACAATAGTCAAGATTTGGAAGCAGTCCAAGTGTCCATCTGTAGATGAGTGGATGAAAAAACTGTAGTACATCTACACAATGGAATACTACTCAGCCATAAAAAGTAAGGGAATCTTACCTTTTACAACAGCATGAATGGACTTAGAGAACATTATTCTAAGTGAAATACACAGGTCAGAAAAAAACAAGTACTGTAGGATTTCACTCACCCATATGTGGAATCTAATGAACAAAATGAAGTAACAAACAAACTAGAGACAGACTCATAGAAGAAAAGCAGGCTGAGAGCTGTCAGGCAGCGCAAGGCTTGAGCTGGAGGGATAAGAAAAAAAGAAAACTCATCGACACAGAAAACAGTGTGGTGATTGCCAGAGAGGTGGGGGGTGGTGGAGGATAAGTGGTGTTGGACAAAGACATGACTTGTGGTGGTGAACACACAATACAGTGTCTTGATGAAGTCTTGTTAAATTGTGTACCTGAAACCTGGATACTTTTGTTAACCAGTGTCACCCCAACAAATTCAATAAAAAGGGAAAAAATCAGCCAAGGTTAAGTACCTTGAGATAGGGAGATTATGCTGTATTATCCAGGTAAATGAAACCTAGTGACATGAATCATAAAAAGCAAAGAACTTTTCCAGGCTGTGGTCAGAGGGAGATGTGACTACCAAAAACTGGTAGAAAAATGCAAACTTGGTAGTACAGATGGCCATCTGTTTTCATCTAACAGGTGAAAACATACTCAATGTCATTTCATTCATATGTGGGATATAAAACTGAAAGCAACAAATGAACAAACAAGAAAAACAAATAAAAACTCATATGGAACAGAAAACAGTATGGTAGTTACCAGAGGGAAGGGGTTGGGGGGTAAGTAGAGCTAAAGAGGGCAAATATCTGGTGATGAAAGCTTTGGCTTTGACTGGTGGTCACAACTGCAATATACAGGTGATGTATCATATAATTATACACTTGAAACCTACATAATTGTATTATCTAATGTCACCCCAGTAAATTTAATTGAAAAAAACCACAATGAGATACCTCTTCATAAAGAAAGATATCAATTTTCGGGAGTCGCTCTGCCTCGTTTCAGGAGTTGTAACTGCCCCCTATGGATAAGGCTGAGTGAGTGACCTCCAGACTGTGAGCCACTAAAGAGACAAAGCTTATCTCCCAGGCAGCAGTGCTGCTTTTGCTTCTTCTATCTCTGCCCCCAATGCTTGGTCCATTAGTCAATGACAGGTACCACTCCTCAGAGGAGGGGCAACCTAAGCCAGACACAATCACTTAGGAGGCCCTCAAGGAAGGACTTGGGGGGCTGCAGCAAAGAGGGAGTGATGGACTCTTGCCCCCTGGCTATTCTGACATAGCCTGAGTCCCCATTTCTGTCTGGGAGAAGCGCTTCCTGGCTCTAATCCACTTAAGCCTAAAATCCTATGTCTGGGAAGGCAGTGCAGCCCTTGCCGGCTAGAACAGGATCTGAGGTGATCAGGCATAAGAAAGAATTCACAAAGTCCTGTGAAGCCTGCTTTACTAAGAGTGTTTTCATTCATATGATAAGGATCCAAGCAGGAAATGAGTGTCTCCCAAACTCTTTGCAACCCCCTTACCTGACAGACACTGACTCAGACTAAGCCCTCAGATTTCTTTGAAATGTTATCTATTGTTTAATCCTTGCCACCTGACATTGACTGATGAGCTTTACCTGTATTCCTGTGTGTTACGAACTTAATAAAAGCCTACGAGGAAGGGGCTCTTGGTCTTTCTCCTGTGAGAGATTGGCCACCTCTCCTCCCCAAGCAGTTCACATCTTGGTAGTTTCATTTTCAATTATATCTTTATCCATGGCAGACAGGGGGGACTTGCGGGCAAAGTTACCCGCACAATCAATTATTGGTAAGGATGTGAAAAAGCTGGAAACTCATATGATGCTGATAGAAATGTAAAATAGAGTAGCCTCTTTGGAAAACTTTCTGGCATTTCCTCCAAGTGGTACACATAGAGTTAACATATGACCCACTAATTCCCTCCTAGGTATCTACACAAGAGAGACAAAAACATATATCCACATAAGAATGTATACATGAATGATCAAAGCAACATTATTCATTACAGACAAAAGGTGGAAACAACCCAACTGAACATCAAGTGATGAATGGATGAACACCCACACAATAGAATTTTACCTAGCCAGGACAAGTACTTAGAAACAAGTACTGATACAGGCTAAAATGTGGACAAGTCTAAAAAAAACATCAAGCTAAGTAAAAGAAGCTAACCACAGCCCTAGCTGGTATGGCTCAGTGGATAGAGCACTGGTCTGAGAACCAAAGGGCTGTTGGTTTGATTCCCAGTCAGGGCACATGCCTGGGTTGCATGCCATGTCCCCAGTATGGGGCACATGAGAGGTAAACACATATTGATATTTCTCTCCCTCTCTTTCTCCTTTCCTTATCTCTAAAAATAAATAAATAAAATATTTTTTAAAAGAAGCTAATCACAAAATACCACACATTATATAATTCCACTTAAATAAAATGTCCAGAATAAGGAAATATATAGAGCCAGAAATCAGATTAGTGCTTGCCAGGGATTGTGGATAGGCAGTAACTGCTAATGGGTACAGAATTTCTTTGGGGGTTGTGTTGAAAATGTTCTAAAATCAACTGTGGTAATGGCTACATAACTCTGTGAATGTACTAAAACCAACTGTACACTTAAAGTGGGTAAATTACATAGTATAGTATCATATAATAATAAAACTGTGAGAAACTCTGGAATAAAGTTTCAGAAAACAGATTTTCTGCTTTTTGCTTTAAAATTTAAAATAAAAGCTATAAAAAAAATAAAGCTGGAAAAATTAAGTACAATATATTAATTGATTAGTTAAAAACAAAGTTCATCTTTTCATTCTTACTGTAGATTATTGTACATGATACATGACAGTAAGTGTACAAAAAATGTTTCTCCTAAATTACACCATTTTTTCCAGATGCCAACAGGTAATTACAGATGATCCACTTCCTCTTCTAAAGGAAAAACTGCTTAATAAGTAAGTACATTTGAATCTATTGCTGCCTGCACCCAACTGTTGAACAGCTGATGGCAATATATGACATAAGACTCTCCTACCCAAATATCTAGGGCCATTGGGTGAAGGTGATAGAAAGGAGATGCTGGGAAGGAAATGAGAACACCACCACACATTTAAATTATTTGAAATGTGTATTTGGACACCCCTTATATTTCATTTAGAAGAAGCACTACATGTATACCTTCAAATAACAAATTTTATACAAAAGGTGTTTTAACATTTATACTTCATTATTCTCAGTGAGGCTAAATTTTTAATGGCTGCTTTAATTTCTTCACTTAAAATTGCCTGTTCATGTCATCATCCCATTTTTTCATTAGAGTACAACCTTCTTATGACTGATTTTAATAAACGTTTATATCAGGTTTATTTAGTTAAATGTTGTAAAAATCTCCAAAGCTATTTTTCATTCTTTAATTTTTCATTGTTCATGTTGTCAAATCCATTACTTTTTCCTTTATGGTTTATATCTCCATATAATGTTTCATAAAGCTTTCCTCTTAAACATATAAAATGTGTTGAACCTCATTTTTAGAAGAAAATTGTATATTGTAACTAAATTGAGTACAACTTCACCTAACAAATGGAAAGAAATAAAAAGTAACACACGCTGCCTGTTAAGGACATTGTGAAGAAGCAGGCAGCTGTCAAGCTTCCTAACAGGAGTGTAAAATTAACATATAACCCCAACTGAAAACAGGTGGGGAATGTTTTTAAAATTACAAATACATATATCTTTTTAAAAATTTATTAGATTATTATTCAAGTACAGTTTTCTATTACTAACATCCCATGACACCACCCGTGCTCCCCCTTCCCTCACATATCCACCCTTCTGAGTTGTCCATGTATCCTTTATATATGTTCGTCTAAATCCCTCCCCTATTTCTCCTGAAATTCCCTCCCCTCTCCCCTCTGGTCACTGTCCTCCTGTTCTCAATTTCAGTGTCTTTGGTTATATTTTGCTTGCTTGTTTGTTGTTTAGATTCCTGTTAAAGGTGAGATCATATGGTATTTGTCCTTCAGCACCTGGCTTATTTCACTCAGCATAATGGTTTCTGATTCCATCCATGTTGTTGCAAAAGGTAAGAGCTCCTACTTTCTATCTGCTGCATAGAATTCCATTGTGTATAGTACCATAGTTTTTTTATCCATTCATTTACTGACAGGCACCTAGTTTGCTTCCAACTCTTGGCTATTGTTAATTGTGCTGCTATGAACATTGGGGGGCATACGTTCTTTGAAATTGGTGTTTTAGGGTTCTTAGGATACAATCCTAGCAGTGGAAATTATAGGTAAAAAGGCAGGTCCAATTTTAGCTTTCTGAGAAAATTCCATACTGTTTCCCATAATGGTTGTACCTGTCTCCAATCCCAACAACAGTGGACTAGAGTCCCCTTTTCCGCACACCTTCTCCAACATTTGTTGTTTATTGCTTTGTTTATGATACCCATTCTCACCTGTGTAAAGTGGCATCTCATTGTGGTTTTAATTTGCATCTCTCTGATAGATAGCGATATTCAGCATCTCTTCATGTGTCTCTGGATCCTCTGTATGTCCTCCTTGGAGAAGTGTCTTTTCAAGTCCTCTCCCTATTTTTTAATTGGGTTAGTTCTCTTAAAGTGAAGTCGTGTGAGTTCTTTGTATATTTTGGAGATTAAACCTTTGTCTGAGGTATCATTGGCAAACACGTTTTCCCACAGAATTGGTTGTCTTTTAATTTTAATGCTGTTTTCTTTAGCTGCGCAGAAGCTTTTTATTTTGATGACATCCCATTTGTTTATGCTTTCCTTTATATTTATTGCTCGAGGTGAAATATGAGTAAAACTATTGCTGCGTGAAATATCTGATATTTTCCTGACAATGTTCTTCTCGAGGACTTTAATGGTGTCATGGCTTATATATAAGTCCTTTATCCACCTTGAATTTATTTGGTGTATGGTGTAAGTTGGTGTGCAAGTTTCATTTTTTTGCATGTAGCTGTCCAGTTCTCCCAACACCATTTCTTCAAGAGGCTATCTTTACTCGATTTTATGTTACTGCCCCTTTTGTCGAATATTAATTGACTGTAGAGAGTTGGGTTTATTTCTGGGCTCTCCATTCTGTTCCATTGGTCTGTGTACCTGTTTTTATGCCATTACCAGGCTGTTTTGATTACAGTGGCCTTGTAATACAGTTTGGTATCAGGTATTGTATCCCTCCTACTTTGTTCTTCTTTCTCAACATTGTAGCTGCTATTCTGGGCCGTTTATGGTTCCATATAAATTGTTGAAGTGCTTGTTCTATGTCTGTGAAATATGCCATTGGTACTTTAAAAAGTATTGCATTGAATCTCTAAATTGCTTTGGGTATTATGGACATTTTGATGATGTTAACACTTCCAATCCATGAACACGGTATATGTTTCCATTTGTTTGTGTCTTCCTTGATTTCTGTGTTCAGTGTTGTGTAGTTTTCTGCATACAGGTCTTTTACCTCCTTGGTTAGGTTTATTCCTAGGTATTTTATTTTTGTTTTTGCTATATTGAATGGGATTTTTTTCTTCATTTCTGTTTCTGCTGATTCATTGTTAGTATACAAAAATGTCTTTGATTTCTGGATATTGACTTTGTATCCCACAGTTTTGCGAAATTCATTTATTAGTTCCAGCAGTTTTGGGGTAGAGTCTATAGGATTTTCCACGTACACGATCATGTCACCTGCAAACAATGACACTTTTGTTTCCTCCTTTACAATTTGAATACCTTTTATTTCCTTTCCATGCCTGATCATGAGGCTACAATTTCCAATACTATATTAAAAACAAGTGGTGAAAGTGGACAACCTTGTCTTGTTCCTGATCTTAGTGGAAAAGCTTTTAGTTTTGCCCATTGAGTATGAAGTTGGCTGTAGGTCTTCCATATATGGCCTTTATTATATTGAGGAATGCTCCCTCTATTCCCACCTTGCTGAGTACCTTTATCATAAACGGGTGTTGTACCTTATCAAAAGCTTTTTCCTCATCTATTGATATGATCATGTGGTTTTTGTCTTTGCTTTTGTTTATGTGATGTATTACATTTACTGATTTGGGGATATTGAACCATCCTTCCATCCGGGGGATGAATTCTCATTTGGTCGTGGTGTATGATCTTTTTGATGTATTGTTGAACGCGATTTGCCAATATTTTATTGAGGATTTTAGCGTCTATGTTCATCAGTGATATTGGCCTGAAGTTTTCTTTCTTTGTTGTGTCTCTATCTGGTTTTGGAATTAGGATGATACTGGCTTCATGAAGAGTTTGGGAGTTTCCCATCATTTTGGATTTTTTGGAATAGTCTGTGAAGAATAGAGGTTAGCTCTTCCTTAAATGCTTTGTAGAATTCTCCTGTGAAACCATCTGGTCTTGGGATTTCGTGTGATGGGAGTTTTTTGATTACTGCTTCAATTTCATCTGCTGTTACTGGTCTGTTCAAGCTTTCTACTTCTTCATTGAGTTTTGGAAGATTATACTCTTCTAGAAATTTGTCCATTTCACCTAGGTTTTCAAATTTCTTGGCATACAGTTCTCCATAGTAATTTCTTACAATCCCTTCTATTTCTGTGGTTTCAGTTGTAATTTCTCTTATTTCATTTCTGATTGTGTTTGTGTCCTCTCTCTTCTTTTCTAAATGAGCCAACCTAAAGGCTTGTCTATTTTGTTTACCTTTTCAAAAAACCAAGTCTTGGATTCATTGATCCTTAGAATTGTGCTTTTAGTCTCTATGTCATTTAATTCTGCTCTGATCTTGGTTATTTCCTTCGTTGTACTTGCTCTAGGCTGTCATTGTTGTTGTTCTTCGAGTTCTTGCAGGTGTCGGTTAGGTTGTTTGTTTCAAATGTTTCTATCTTCTTTAGGTAAGGCTGTATTGCTATGGACTTCCCTCTCAAGACTCCCTTAGCCGTTTCCCATAAGTTTTGGATTGTTGTGAGTTCATTTTCATTTGTTTCCAAAAGCTTTTTGATTTCTTCCCTAATTTCAATCTTGACCCATTCATTGTTTAATATCATACCATTAAGTCTCCATGATGTTGGTTGTTTGGGGTTTTTCTCTTTGGGGTTGGTTTCCAATATCAGTCCCTTTTGGTCAGAGAAAACGCTTGGTATGATTTCAATTTTCTTGAATTTGTTGAGGCTCGTTTTCTGTCCTATCATGTGGTCTATCTTTGAAAATATTCCATGTGCATTTGAAAAGAATGTGTATTTAGCTTCTTTGGGATGAAGGCCTCTGTATATATCAGTCAAGTCCATATCATCTAGGGTGTTGTTTATTGCTGAAATATCTTTGTTGATATTTTATTTCGATGATCTGTCCATTTTTGACAGTGGGGTGTTAAAATCCCCTACTATAATTGTGTTGCTGTCAATATCTTTCTTGAAGACCTCCAGGATGTTCTTTATATATTTGGGTGCTCCTATGTTGGGTGCATATATATTTACAATGTTAATGTCTTCTTGGTGGATTCCTCCCTTGAGTATTAAGAAGTGACATTCTGGATCTCTCTTTCTGACCCTTTTTTTTTGAAATCTATTTTGTCTGATATTAGAACTGCTACCCAGCCTTTTTTTCTTGGCCATTTTCTTGGAAAATTTGTTTCCAGCCTTTCACTTTTAGTCTGTGATGGTCTTTTGTCCTGAGGTGGGTCTCCTGTAGGCAGCATATGTGTGGGTCATGCTTTCTTATCCATTCAGCTATTCTATGTCTTTGGATTGGAGCATTTAATCCATTTACATTTAAGGTTATTATTGATAGGTACTTATTCATTGCCATTTTTGTACCACAGTTCCTACCTCTCTCTCTTTTTGCTTCCTGTCCTTAAAGCAGTCCTTTTAGTATTTCTTCTAGAGCTGATTTGGTGGTGGCATATTCTTTTAGACTTCTTTTGTCTTGGAATTTCTTTATTTGGCCTTCTGTCTTAATTGAGAGCCTTGCTGGGTGAAATAGCCTTGGTTGTAGGCCTCTGGTTCTCATTACTGGAAATATTTCTTGCCATTCTCTTTTTGCTTGGAGTGTTTCCATTGAGAACTCAGTAGCTAACTTTATTGGGGCTCCCTTGTATGTTACTTCCTTTTCCTCCCTTGCTGCCTTTAACATTCTCTCTTTGTCTTGGAATTTTGCCATTTTAATGATGATGTGTCTTGAAGTGGTCCTCTTGGGGTTCCTCTTGAATGGGACTCTCTGTGATTCCTGGATTCGTGTAACTTTTTCTCTCATCAAGTTAGGAAAATTTTCCATCATTACTCTTTCAAATAGGTGTTCTAATCCTTGTCCTTCTTCTTCTCCTTCTGGTATTCCTATTATTCGGATATTATTACATTTCATATTCTCTTGCATTTCTCTTAATCCCTCTTCATACTTTTTCAGTCTCTTTTCCCTTTCTTGCTCTTTCTAGGAGATTCTTTCTACTGTGTCCTCCAACGCACTGATCCGATCTTCTGCCTCATCGATCCTGCTTTTCATTCCTTCTACTGTGTTCTTCAGTTCTGAAATTGTATTCTTCATTTCTTCTTGGCCGTTGCTGATAATTTCTATTTCCTTTTTCATGTTGATATAGTTTGCTGAGAGCTCATTGTAGCTCCCCTCTAGTTTCTGGTACCTCCCTTCTAGTTTCTCGTAGCTCATCGTGAGCTCTTTGAATTTCCTGAAAATTAGTGCATGGAATTCAATATCTGATACCTGACTTGCCTCTATTTCATCTAACATTATTTCTGAGACTTCCACCTTTTCTTTCATTTGGGCATTGTTTCCTTGTCTTCCCATTGCTTATGAGACTCTTCTTGTAGCCTCAGCTTCTTAAATTGATCTGTTCTGACTCCCTGGGTTTATATTGTGAAGTTCTGTGGTAGAATACCTGTGAAATTCAGTGGTGCAGTCTCCTGCAGGTATCTTGGTGTTCTCCGCTTCGACCTACTCCTTTCTTTGTGTGTGTGTGTGTGTGTGTGTGTGTGTGTGTGTGTGATCAGTTGGGGGGGAGGTAAAATGGTTTATGACAGCAGGAGAGTACTTTATGATATTTACAGTCACAGCTGGTAGAGGATAGAATATCATTAGGCTATATATAGTGTTAACCGTAATCTTCGACCCAATTTGCCACTTTTAAGAAAGGATAGACCAAAGATAAGTCTTTTGTTGGGGAGGGAAAGCTTGTGAGTTGTATCTAGAAAGCAGTGAGGTTGTGAGTGGTCAGATTTTGAGGTAAGGTGAAAGTTAAGAATAGTAAATAGGCATAGCATGTGAGCAAGTAGAGTTAATCACTACAGTAATAGAATTCAGGAAACTCAAATGCATATATCTTTTAAACTACCAATACTTCTGGAAATTTACAAAGATATTATTGTATACTTGTAAATTGACAAGCAAATGATATCCAGAGCATTCATTTTTGTATTAGCAAAACAAGAAACAACCCAATGCCATCAAGAAGGGAGTAGATAACTAAATTATAATAAACCAGACCATGGTATTCTATGGTGTTGTAAAAAATACCGAAGAAGCTCTCTATATACTGATTGATTTGAAAAAAATCTCTAAAATGTTTAAAACAAGTGTATAAACTTTAAAAAGATTTAGGATAGTGGTTAGATTATACTATTATATATATCATATATGTAGTATAAATTAACGTTAGAGGGCTAAGAATTTTTTTTGCTAACAAATCCATGAAGAAATTTTGGAAGAATACATACAATTACCGTGGTTAGCTGAATAGAGGAGTTGAGGGAGGGATGTGAATAACATAGGGTAGATGGGGGAGAGTATAACTATTTATACCATTTATAGTTTTATTTTTAAACCATTTGACTCACAATATTATATATTTTAAAATTATATACAAATAAATGGTCCTATTCCCAACCCCCAAAATATTTCCATTTTCATATTCACCCATACTTTTTAAATGTTTATGGTCTCATTTTCTACCTTTAATTCACCTAGTATATATTTTGACTTATCTTTTAGGCAGAAATTAATCCCCTTCAGCCAAAGTCACCCAGATGGCTAGGTATTGCAATTAGTGAATCACTATACCCTCTCCCAAACAAATTTGAAATCTTATCTTCATAAACTCAGGTTTGTTTCTGTACTTTATATTTTTTCACTGATTTGTATTCCAACTCTGTTTCATAAGACAGTTTCAATTACTATTACTAACATTCATTTATTCTTATATTACATAATATTCTAAACTTACAGAAGAGAAAAAACTTATATTTTCATATATTTTCCTAAGAGGACTCCACTATTACTTTCTTTAAAAAACAAGAGTAACTAGTGTTATACATTTATTCATTAGAATCAAGTAAAGTCCTTTCTCTTTTCCTTTCTGCAAAGATTCCCAATGTGGCCTTACAAAACTTATAGTAAAGGTGTGGATTAATTTTGGAATAAATAAAATTTTGTATTCTATTGTCTCTGCATTCAGTGGGTCTCATCATTAATTCATGTCTTCTCTATATATTCCTCAGCAAAATTTTGAGGTTATTGCCATATAGGTCTTGAGCATTTTTGAAATTATATTTTAAATTTTATTTTAATTATTCTTCATGTATACTTTTCTGACTTTTACTCCCTTCCTAGCCCACCTCCCATTGTTATTGTCCATGTGTCCTTTATACTAGTTCTTGTAAATCCTTCCCCCTTTCCCCTGAAATTCCCTCCCCTCTCCACTCAAGTCACCATCAGCCTGTTCTCTATTTCAGCTTCTTTCGTTATATTTTGCTCGTATGTTTCCTTTGTTGATTAGGTTCCTGTTAAAGGAGAGATCATATGGTAGTTGTATTTCACCCCCTGGTTTATTTCACTCAGCATAATGCTTTCCAGTTCCATCCATGCTGTCCCAAAGGGTAGTAGCTCCTTCTTTCTTTCTGCTGCATAGAATTTCATTGTATAAATAGTTTTTGGATCCACTCATTTACTGATGGACACCTTGGTTTCTTCCAGCACTTGGATATTGTAAATTGTGCTGCTACGAACATTGGGGTGCATAGGATCTCTTGGATTGGTGTTTCAGGGTTCTTAGGATATAATCCTAGCAGTGGAATTGCGGGGTCAAAATGCAGATCCACTTTTAGTTTTCTGAGAAAGTTCAATACTGTCTACCATAGTGGCTGTACCAGTCTGCAATCCCACAAAACAGTGCACTAGGGTCCACTTTTCTCCACAACCTCTAAAGCACTTGTTGTTTGTTGCTTTGTTTATGATGGCCATTCTGACCTGTGTGAACTGGTATCACATTGTGGTATTAATTTGCATTTATGTGATAGCTAGTGATATTGAGCATCTTTTCATGTGTCTCTGGATACTTTGTATATCCTCTTAGGGGAAATGTCTGTTCAAGTATTTTGCCAATTTTTTAATTGGGTTGTTTCTCTTCTTAGAGTAGAGTTGTTTGAGTTCTGTCTTTACTTTGCAGGTTAAACCACTGTCTGAGGTGTAATTGGAAGATATGTTTTCCCATACAGCTGGTTCTCTTTTTACTATACTACTGTTTTCTTTATCGTAGCAGAAGCTTTTTATTTTTATGAGATCCCACTTGTTTATTCTTTCCTTTATGTCCCTTGCTCTAGGGGACATATCAGTAAAAATATTGCTGTGTGAAATATCTGAGATTTTCCTGCCTATGTTTTCCTCTGGGACTTTAATGGTGTTATGGCTTATATTTAAGTTTTTTATCAACCTTGAACTTATTGTTGTATATGCTGTAAGTTGGTGCTCGAGTTTCATTTTTTTGCACGTAGCTATCCAGTTCTCCCAACACCATTTGTTGAAGAGGCTATTTTTACTCCACTTTATGTTGCTCCCCCTTTGTCAAATATTAATTGATCATAGAGATGTGGGTTTATTTCTGGGCTCTCTGTTTTGTTCCACGGGGCTATGTGCCTGTTTTTATGCCAGTACCAGGCTGTTTTGATTACAGTGGCCTTGTAATACAGTTTGGTATCAGATACTGTGATCTCTCCTACTTTATTCTTCTTTGTCAAAATTTCAGCTGCTATTTGGGGTCATTTATGGTTCCATATAATTTTTGGAAATGTTGTTCTATGTCTGTGAGATATGCCATTGGTACTTTAATAGATATTGCATTGAATCTGTAAATTGCTTTGGGTAGCATGAACATTTTGATGATGTTAATTATTCTGATCCATGAACATGGTGTATGTTTCTATTTCCTTGTGCCTTCCTTGATTTCTTTCTTCAGGGTTGTGTACTTTTCCAAGTACAGGCCTTTTACCTCCTTGGTCAGGTGTGTTCCTAGGTATTTTGTTTTTCTTTTTGCTATATCAAATGGGATTTTTTTCTTGATTTCTGCTTCTGCTGTTTCATTGTTCGTATACAAAAATGCCTTTGATTTCTGGATATCGACTGTGTATCTTGCCATTTTACCGAACTCATTTATTAGGTTGAGGAGTGTTTTAGCCAAGTCTATAGGAGTTTCCATGTACATTCTCATGTCATCTTCAGACAATGTCAGTTTTGTTTCTTCCTTTCCAATTTGGATGCCTTTTGTTTCCTTTTCTTGTCTGATCACTGTGTGTAAAACTTCCAATAGTATACTGAATACAAGTGGTGAAAGTAGGCAACTTTGTCTCATTCCTGATCTTAGTGGAAAAGATTTTAGTTTTTGCCTATTGAGTATGATGTTGGCTGTAGGTCTCTCATATGGCCTTTATTGTATTTAGGAATGTCCCTGTAGTCCCACTTTACTGAGTGTTTTTACCATAAATGGGTGCTGTATCTTATCAAATGCCTTTTCTACATCTATTGATATGATCATATGATTTTTGTCTTTCCTCTTGTTCATATAATGTATTACATTTACTGATGTGTGAATATTGAAACATTCTTGTACTCCTGGGTGAATCCCACTTCCTCATGGTGTATGATCTTTTTAATGTATTGTTGGATGCGATTTGCCAATATTTTTTGTAGGATTTTATTGTCTATGTTCAATAGCAATGTTGGGCTGAGATTTTCTTTCTTTGTTGTGTCTTTTTCTAGTCCTGGAATCAGGATGTTGCTGGCTCCATAAAAAGATTTTGGGAGTCTTCCATCACTTTGGATTATTTGGAATAGTCTTTGAAGAATAGGGGTTAGCTCTTCCTTAAATGCTTTGTAGAATTCTCCTGTGAAACCATTTGGTCCAGGGCTTTTGTGTGACGGGAGTTTTTTGATCACTGCTTCAATTCCACCAGGTCTTATTGGTCTGCTCAGGCATTCTGATTTTTCTTCATTAACTTTTGGAAGATTACATTTTTCTATAAATTTGTCCATTTCTCCTAGGTTTTCAAACTTCTTGGCATATAGTTTTTCATAGTAATTTCTTACACTCCTTTGTATTTCTGTGGTGTCAGTTGTAATCTCTCCTCTTTCATTTCTGATTGTGTTTATTGGGGTCCTCTCTCTTCTGTTCTTGATAAGTCTCCTTAAAGGCTTGTAAATTTTTATCTTTCAAAAAAAAACCAGCTCCTAGATTCATTGATCCTTAGAATTGTGGTTTTAGTCTCTCTGCCATTTAATCCTGCTGTCATCTTGGTTATTTCCTTCCTTCTACTATCTCTGGGCTGTCTTTGTTGTTGTTTCACGAGTTCTTGTAGGTGTAGGATTAGGTTGTTTGTTTAAAATGTTCCTGTCTTTATTAGGTAGGCTGGTATTGCTATGAACTTGCCTCTCAGGACTGACTTCGCCGTGTCCCATAAGTTTTGGATTGTTGTGATTTCATATTCATTTGATCTGAGAAACATTTTAATTTCTTCCCTACTTTTATGCTTGACCAATTCATTATTTAATAGCATGCTATTCAATCTCCATGATTTTGAGTGTTAGATTTTTTTCCCCTTGGGGTTGGTTTCTAGTTTCAGAACCTTGTGGTCAGAGAAAAGGCTTGGGATGACTTCCATTTTGTTGAATTTTTTGAGGCT
The DNA here is from genome assembly GCF_014824575.4 of Sturnira hondurensis. Lineage (NCBI taxonomy): Eukaryota > Metazoa > Chordata > Mammalia > Chiroptera > Phyllostomidae > Sturnira > Sturnira hondurensis. The sequence continues at coordinate 290,432 of NW_028090025.1, read as the reverse complement.
TGTTTTCTGCCCTATCGTATTGTATGTTTTTGAAAATATTCCATATGCATTTGAAAAGAATATATACTGAGCTTCTTTGGGATGAATCTCTCTCTCTCTCTCTCTCTCTCTCTATATATATATATATATATATATATATATATACATCGACTGTGTATATATATAACATTCATTTCATCTAGGGCATTGATCAATGCCACGATATCTTTCTTGATATTTTGTTCCGAAGATCTGTCCATTTTTGACAGTGTGATGTTAAAATCCCTTATTACAATTGTCTTTTGTCAATATCTTACTTGAAGTCCTCTAAAATTTTCTTAATTTATTTTGGTGCTCTTATGTTGGGTACATGTATATTTACAATGTTTATGTGTTCTTGCTGGCTTCTTCCCATAAGCATTATGAAGTGACCTTCTGGGTCTCTCTTTATGGCCCATTTTTTTTAAGTCAATTTTGTCTGATATAGATATTGCTATCCCAGCTTTTTCCCCCTGTTCATTTGCTTGGAAAATGTTTCCAGCCCTTCACTTTCAGTCTGTGTAGGTCTTTTGTCCTGAAGTGGGTCCCTTGTAGGCAGCATATGTGTCAGTTATGCTTTCATGTTCATTCAGCTATTCTGTCTTTTGATTGGAGGATTTAATCTGTTTACATTTAAGGTTATTATTAATAGGTACTTACTTGTTGCCATTTTTGTACCTGTGTTCCTTTCTCTTTCTCTTTTTTCTTTCCTTTCCTTAAAGCAGTCCCTTTAGGATCTCCCGCAGAGCTGGTTTGGTAGAGGTGTATTCCTTTAGACTTCCTCTGTCTTGGAAGCTCTTTATTTGGCCTTCTATCTTGATTGAGAGCCTTGTTGGGTAAAGTAGCCATGGTTGCAGGCCTCTGGTTCTCATCACTTGGTATATTTCTTGCCATTCTCTTCTGGCTTGGAGTGTTTCCATTGAGAAATAAGCAGCTAACCTTATTGGGGCTCCCTTGTATGTTACCTCCTTTTTTTCCCTTGTTGACTTTAGTATTCTCTCTTTGTCTTGAAATTTTGCCATTTTTTAAAAAGATTTTATTTATTTATCCTTAGAGGGGAGGGGAAGTAGAGAAGGAGAGAAACATCAATGTATGCTTGCCTCTGGTATGTCCCCTGCCGGGAACTGGCCTGCAGACCAGGCATGTGCCCTGACTGGGAATCGAACTGCGATCGTGTGGTTCGCAGGCCTGCGCTCAATCCACTGAGCCACACCAGCCAGGGCGAAATTTTGCCATTTTAATGATGATGTGTCTTGAAGTGGACCTCTTTGGGTTCCTCTTGGTTTTAACTCTCTGTGTTCCGTGAATTTGTGTGACTTTTTCACCAAATTAGGGAAGTTTTCCATCATTACTTTTTCAAACAGGTTTTCTATACCTTGATATTCCTTTTCTCTTCTGGTATCTCTATTATATGAATATTATTACATTTCACATTGTCTTGCATTTCCCTTAGTCCCTCTTAATTGTTTCTAAGCTTCTTTTCCTTTTTTTTTTTTTTTTTGCTCTTTCTGGGTGTTTTTTCTAATTTATCCTCCAGCTCACTGATCTGATATTCTGCTTCATCTTTCCAGCTTTTGATTCCTTCTACTGTGTTGTTCACACCAGAAATTGTATTCTCCATTTCTTTTTTGGCCCTTGCAGATAGTTTCTATTTCCTTTTTCATGTTCATGTAGTTTGCAGTCAGTTCATTGTAGTTTCTGATAATTCATTGTGAGCTCATTTATCTTCCTGAGAACCATTGCCTTGAACTCATTATCTGATATTTGCGTTGCCTCTATTTTATTTAGCATTCTTTCTGAGGCTTCCATTTTTCCTTTCATTTGGGGATTGTTTCTTTTCCTTCCCATTATTTGTGAGACTCTTCTTGTTAGCTTAAGCTTCTTAAATTGATCTGTTCTTGCTCCCTGGATTTATGGTGTGAATTTCTGTGTTCGAATACCTGTGAGATTCAGTGGTGCAGTCTCCTTGGTCTCCTGAGCTCACTGGTCTCAGGCTGTCATTTAACTTGGCTATGTTTTGTGTTTTGGTTTTGATCCTTGTTGGGTCTTTCTTTGGTGGGTTCTTCCCATCATCTGGTTAATTGAGGGTCACTCTGTCGACCACCTTTTGTATTTTCTTGTGCTGGTGAGGGTATGTTGTATTGAAGCTCGTTCTTCCTGTGTACAAAGTTTTGAGGATCCTCTCTTGCTCTTTTTCAGTTGTTTGTTCTAGGTAGTTTCTCCACGGCTTATTTGTATTTCCACATAGGTCCTGGATAGAGGGTTGTGTGGTTTCCACTCCCTCCTTCACCTTCTTTTGTTATATTTTGGTGGTTCCTTTCTGGTTGGGTTTCCTCTTTCAGTAGTTTCCTGGTGTTCTCTGCTTCCACCTACTCCTTTTTGTGTGTGATCAGTTGGAGGGGGAGGCAAAATATTTTATGACAGCAGGAGAGTATTCTATGATATATATAGTATCAGCTGGTATAGAAGAGATATGAGAATCCTTTAGCGATGTATAGTGTTAACCATGGTCTTGAACCCAACTATCCACTTTTAAGAAAGGATGGAAAGAAGATAAGACTCTTTTGGGGGATAGAAGGATTGTGAGTTGGATCTAGAAAGCAGTGAGGTTGTGGGAGGTCAGAATCTGAGGTACGATGAGAGTAAAGGATAGTAAATAGGTGTAGTGTGTGAGAGAACAGAGTTAACCATTACAGTAATACAGTTCAGGAAACTGTGAAGTGGGCTAAGATCCAGGAGGAGTTTTGTGAAGTATTTACAATAGTATTGAACAGTTATGATTTACAATAATATTGGAGCAACAACCATATGACAGAATCTATGTGATCTGGATGATAAGAATAGGGAGTATAAGACCTTGAGTAGTGTGCTAATGGAACAAAAGTAAAAGACAGTAAATTAGCAATATGCTATGAAAGAGAGAACAGGGGAAACCTTTGAAAGGATACGATATAACCAACTAAGCAAAGAAGACTAAACATAAAGAAGACTAAACAGGAATACAAAATACTATTAAAATAAAAAATGTAAGAAGAATAAAAACAATAATGGTAATACAAATATGCAATAATTTGTTGGTTTTCTGTAATAGGAAAGTGAAATTTGTCTCACTGTCTCAGCTATTGGGATGCATACCCTTTGGGTCCTTCTCTGGTCTTTTCACAGTTCCAGGATTTTTTGTATCACTTGTGGGTATTTTTTAAAAAGGCAGAAGAAGAAAGAAAGAAGAGAAAAAATTGTAAACAATGGAAGGAGGAGTAAACCAAGAAAGAAGTAAAGAGAGGAAAAGAGAATGAAAAGATAAAAAAATAAAAAATACTTTCCGAAAAGGAAAGAAAAATAGCCTCATGTTGGTTTCCAACTGGCCAAACCAGTTTTGTCTTGCTTGCTGCAGCAAGCTGAGGGGCGATTTGTGTGGTTTTCTCCCTTACCGATCTGCACTCTGTCAGCTTCATGCACACTCCCCAGAGGTAGGCTGGTGCCTGTCCCCAGTGCCTTGGGTGTGGGATTCAGGTCATCCCCAGAGTGCACTTTCCCTGAGGTTATCACTGTGGGCTGGGGTGCGGATGTATGCACACTAGGCCAGGCCAACTTAGTATCATTGCTTGGCAGGGCACCCTTTCCTATGCTATGAGGATGCACAAGGCCTTCCAGGAAACCTAGGGATCACTGCCAGACTAGGTGGGGAGGTAGCCAAAGAAGCTGTTACAGGAGAATTCCCCAAACAGTGTCTCTCTCTCTCTCTACCTTCTTTTTTTAAAAATATATTTTCTCGATTAGGCCATTACAGTTACCCTATTTCCTCCCCTTCATCCCCCTCCACCATACACCCCACCAAACACAATTCCCCCCTTTAGTTCATGTCCATATGCCATAAGTTCTTTAGCTTCTACATTTCCCACACTACTCTTGCCCTCCCACTGTCTATTTTCTCCCCACCACATATGCTACTTATTCTATATACCTTCTGCCCCATCTCCTCCTCCCAGTCCCATTGCAAAACCTCCATGTGGTTTCCATTTCTGTGGCCCCCCACTAAAGTAGATGTCAACTTAGTTTGCTTTTCTTTAAGGTATAGTTGTTAATAACTATGAGTTTGCTGTCCTTTCACTGTTAATATTTTTCATCTTCTTTTTCTTATATAAGTCCCTTTAGCATTTCATATAATAAGGGCTTGGTGATGATGAACTCCTTGAACTTGACCTTATCTTAGAAGCACTTTATCTGTCCCTCCATTCTAAATGAAAACTTTGCTGGATAAAGCAATGTTGGCTGTAGGTCTTTGGATTTCATGACTTGGAATACTTATTTCCAGCCCCTTCTTGCCTGTAAGGTCTCTTTTGAGAAATCCGCTGACAGTCTGATGGGCACTCCTTTGTAAGTGACTGTCCTCTTATCTCTTGCTGCTTCCAGGATTCTCTCCTTCATTTTAATCTTGGCTAATGTAATTATGATGTGCCTTTGTGTGTTCCTTCTTGGGTCCAACTTCTTTCAGACTCTCTGAACTCCCTGGATTTCCTGGAAGTCTATTTCCTATGTCAGACTGGATAAGTTCTCCTTTATTATTTGTTCAAATAAGGTTTCCAGCCGTGGCTGTTTCTTTTCCCTTCTGGTGCCCCTATAATCCGGATGTTGGAACGTTTAAAGATGTCCTGGAGGATCCTAAGCCTCTCTTCATTTTTTTGAATTCTAATTTCTTCATTCTTTCCTGGTTGGATGTTTTGTTCTTCCTTCTGGTCCATTCCACTGATTTGAGTCCCAGTTTCCTTTCCATCAATATTGGTTTCCTGTGCAACTCCTTTCATTTCAATTAGTTTAGCTTTCATATGTTCCTCTAATTTGTGAGTATAATCAACGAGTTCTGTGAGCATCCTGATAAACAGTGTCTTGAACTGTGCATCTGACAGGCTAGCAATCTCTTGGTCGCTTCGAGTTATTGGTCTGGGGCTTTGAGTTCTTCTTGAGCCATCTTTTGAAGTGTTCATGTCTGTTACGTATCAGGATCAGAGACCTAGGTGTTCACCAGAGCAGGACAACACAGTCACTGGGTTGTGACGCTGTATGTGGAAGCGGGGCAAAAGAGCAGCAATGCCTGTCCCATCTGTCACCTCTTGCTGCCTTCGCCGCTGCCTCCACAGGTGCCGCAGATGCCACCGTCAACGGGGCCCGCGCGTTTCTTCCCACTGCAGGTGAATGTACCACAGCTGTCAGCCCTCCACCACTGGGTTCGCTGCTGGGGCCTGCACGGTCCATCTCATTGTAGGCAAATCTGCTACCACAGTCTCTCTGCCCCACACCCTGATTGTGTCCTGGCTGCCTGTGCACCTAGGTTGGGGGGTCTTCCCTGCCTGACCTTGTCCGCTGCTGGCTCTGTCCCTCTTACCGTCCCGGGTGAACGGTTAGTTGTTGTCGGACTTCCAAATAATTCAATTTTCTGTTCTTTGGCTGTATCTTTGTTCTCCAAACCTTTGTTGTATTCAAACGTGGTTATGGGAGAAGGCACAGTGTTTCCACCTATACCTTCATCTTGGCAGAAGTCCTCTCTTCTTTTCTTGATGAGCCTACTTAAAGTTTTGTCTACTTTATCTTTTCAAAAAACAAACTCCTAGATTCATTGATCCTTAGAATTGTGTTTTTAGTCTCTATGTCATTTAGTTCTGCTCTGATCTTGGTTATTTCCTTCCTTCTACTTGCTCTGTCTTTGTTGTTGTTCCTCAAGTTCTTGGAGGGGTAGGGTTAGGTGGTTTGTTTGAAATGTTTCTATCTTCTTCAGGTAAGGCTGTATTGCTATGAACTTCCCTCTCAGGACTCCCTTCAATGTGTCCCATAAGTTTTGGGTTGTTGTGAGCTCATTTTCATTAATTTCCAGAAGATTTTGATTTCTTCCCTAATTTCAATTTTGACACATTATTTGTCTAATAGCATAGCACTCAGTCTCATGCTTTTGCATGTTTTGGGTTTTTTCCTGTGGGGTTGGTTTCCAATTTCAGTCCCTTGTGATCAGAGGAAATGCTTAGTATGATTTCAATTTTCTTGAATTTGTTGAGGCTCGTTTTGTGTCCTATCATGTGGTTTATCTTTGAAAATATTCCATGTGCACTTGAAAAGAATGTGTATTTAGCTTTTTGGGGATGGAGAGTTCTATATATAACAATTAGGTCCGTTTCATCTAGAGTGTCCTTTAATGCTGCAATATCTTTGTTGATATTTTTTTGTAAGATCTGTCCATTTTTGACAGTTGGGTGTTAAATTCCCCTACTATAATTGTGTTGCTGTCAATATCTTTGTTGAGGTCCTCTAGGATTTTCTTTATATATTTGGAGGCTCGTATGTTGGGTGCATATATATTTACGATATTAATGTCTTCTTGGTGGATTGTTCCCTTGAGTATTATGAAGTGACCTTCTGGGTCTCTCTTTATGTCCCTTTTTTGGAAGTCTAGTTTGTCTGATATGAGAATTGCTACCCTGCCTTTTTATTCCTGTCCATTTGCTTGGAAGATTTGTTTCCATCCTTTCACTTTTAGTCTGTGGTGGTCTTTTGAACTGAGGTAGGTCTCTTGTAGGCAGCATATGTGTGGCTCATGCTTTAACCATTCAGCTATTTCATGTCTTTTAATTGGTGCATTTATTCCATTTACATTTAAGGTTATTATTGAAAGGTACTTATTCATTGCCATTTCTGTACCTGTGTTTCTCTCTTTCTCTCTACTTTCCTTTCCAGCACTTTTTGTAATTCTTATAGAGCTGGTTTGGTGGAGGCATATTCTTTTAGACCTCTTTTGTCTTGGAAGCTCTTTATTTGGCCTTCTATCCTGATTGAGAGCCTTGCTGGATAAAGTAGCCTTGGTTGTAGGCCTATGGTTCTCATTACTTGGAATATTTCCTGTCATTCTCTTCTTGCTTGGAATGTTCCCATTGAGACGTCAGTAGCCAACCTTATTGGAACCCCCTTGTATGTTACTTCGTTTTTCTCCCTTGCTGCCTTTAGGATTCTCTCTTTGTCCTGGAGTTTTGCCATTTTAATGATGATGTCTCTTGCAGTAGGCCTCTTTGGCTTCCACCTGCCTGGGACTCTCTGCGATTCCTGGATTTGTGTGACTTTATGTCTCCTCAACTTAGGAAAATTTTCTGTTATTACTGTTTCATGTAGGTTTTCTATCCCTTGTTCTTCTTCTCCTTCTGGTATTCCTATTATTTGGATATTATTACATTTCATATTCTCTTGCATTTCTCTTAAACTCTCCTCATTTTTTCTGGTTGTCTTTTCTATTACTTGGTCTGTCTGGGAGATTCTTTCTACCCTGTCTTCGAGCTCGCTTATGCGGTTTTCTGCCTCATCAATCCTATTCTTCATACCTTCTACTGTGTTCTTCATTTCAGAAATTATATTCTTCATTTCCTCTTGGCCTTTGCTGATGGTTTCTGTTTCCTTTTTCATGTTGGTATAGTTTGCAGAGAGTTCATTGTAGCTCCCCTGTAGTTTCTGGTAGCTCATTGTAAGCTCTTTGAATTTCCTGATAACCAGTGCTTTGAATTCAATATCTGATAGTTGACTTGCCTCTATTTCATCTAACATTCTTTCTGAGACTTCCTCCTTTTCTTTCATTTGGGGATTGTTTCTTTGTCTTTCCATTGTTTGTGATGCTCTTCTTGTTGGCCTCAGCTTCTTAAATTGATCTGTACTGTTTCCCTGGGTTTATGGTGTGAACTTTTGTGGTAGGATACCTGTGAAATTCAGTGGTTCAGTCTCTTCTAGGTATCTTGGTGTTCTCCACTTCCACCTACTCCTCTGGTTCGATTCCAGCTGGTCAAACCTTTTCTTCTGGACTCACTAGCTGCAGCAGCCTGAGGGGCTGTTAGTGTGGACTTTCTCGAGCCTTGGTGAGCTCAACTGGTCTGGCCAGTGCCCTCCCAAGATCCAGACTGGCGCCCCACTGAGAGCGGATTTTTCCTCCGGCTTTTCAGCCCTGGTCTGGCATGAGAGTGCGCATTCCCAGCCAAGCTTTCCTGGTCTCGCAGGCTTGGGCTTGGACCTTTCCCTGTGCTGTGGCTGAACACACAGGGTAACTCACAATTCTCCCAAGCCGACAGGCACAGCCTGACTTCAGGTCCTTTCCAGTCTGCACCAGCTGAGTAGGGATGGAGCTGGAGACTCGCTCTCTTCCAGGGGCCTGTCAGCAGCATGAGACTCCTGAGACTGTTTGAGAGCCAGCGCAGGTCCCACACCGCAGGGAAAGCATGGGAGACTCTCAATTCCCCAAGCCAAGTGCTGGCGCAGGCCTCGCGCCACCGGGAAAGCAAGGACGACTCATAGTTCCCCAAGCCGAGGGCCAGCCCAGGCCCCCTGCTGTCGGGAAAGCACAGGCGACTCTTGGTTCCCCAAGCCCACAGCCACGGTTTGACTCCCAGTGCTTCCCAGTCTGCAATGGCTAGGTAGCGATGGAGCTGGTCTGCGCCAGCTGAGTTGGAATGGAGCTTGCGACTGACTCACTTCCAGGGGTCCTGCCAGCAGTCCAAGACTCCCTGAGACTGTTCGAGAGGGAGTCTCGAACAGGCCCCGTGACACAGGGAATGCTTGGGCAACTGTCAGTTCTCCCAGGCCAGCAACCACAGGCTGACTCCACGGGTTACCAGATCTCTCTGGTTTGCTTCCTAATGCTCACTCCTCTCTCTGCCACTACTGGCAAACCGATCTCTCTTGGTGTTTTCCAATCTGCGCCCTGCCAGATGGGGGGGTGCCAGTGACTAGTTCTCTCCCAGCATTGATGTTGCCCACCCTCAGGTCTCAGAGACCAGGGCGGCCAGACAGGACCCTGGCGAGGCCTGGTTGAGGGCCTGCCTCCGCCTCTGTGCTGCTCCCTTGTACCTTGTTAATCTGCGGTCCTCTCCTCTCCTCAACCTCTGGTCATTCAGTATCCGCTACACTCTCTGGAGTCCTGCCTTCTTATATGCTGGGTCCCTGTTAGGCATCTGCTGCGCTCCTCCACAGATCAGCCCAGTCTTTCTCCGGCGTGTGGAGGGAAGCAAAATCCTGGGTCCTACTCGGCCACCATCTTCCTGCCTGCACCCCCCCAGTTTTGTTTTCCTCACTGTTGGTTTCCTGTGCATTTCCCTTCATTTCACTTAGTGTAGCCATTTGTTTCTCTAATTTGTGACCAAAATCAACCAGTTCTGTGAGCATCCTGATCACCAGTGTTTTGAACTGAGCCAACTAATAAGTTGGCTATCTCTTGGCCATTTAAAAGTATTGGCTCTGGGGCTTTGATTTGTTCTTCTGTTTGAGACATAATTTATTTGATCTGGTCATGCCTGTTACATATGAGGGGCGGAGCCTTCGGTGTTCACCAGGGCAGGGCAACCACATGGCTGGCTTTGATGCTATATGTGGGGGCGGTGTCAGAGAGGGAACAATGGCACTTGCTCCACTGTCTCTCGGATTTAAGTCCGCTCTGCTGCTTCCAACATGCAAATTGGGCCCTTCCTGTATTGGTTCTCAGGTGAGTGGGCTTGTGCATGTTCTCAGACCCTGTGGGTCTCTCCAATGAACTCTCCTCTGCGGCTCAGAATCTCTCCTGGCACATCAACCTCCACAAGTGTTTTCAATTGGTGCTTTTTGGCTTTATTTCCCATCGCTGGGGCCCTGGGTTGCACAGTCTGTCTCACTGCCCGTTTTTAACTAGTTTATCTGCATGCAAATGTATTCGCACAATCAGCCAACTGCCTTGCTTGCCTCACTGGGTCTGCTCATTTCCTCCCTGTGTCTGGGGTCTGCTAGCCCTACACTGACTGCGTGAGCTTTTTCCTTCCATAACCCCTCTCCACTGACTGCCAACTCCGCCCCTCTTACTGGTGTGGATGAAAGGTTCATTGTTGGACTTCCATACAGTTCAATTTTCTGTCTCTTCTGGTTGTGTTGTTGTTTCTAAATCTTCATTGTCCATAAATTTGGTTGTATGAAGAAGCAATGTTTCCACCTACACCTCCATCTTGGCTGGAATAACAGTGTCTCTCTATTCACTTTTTCTTTTTGAGAGATTACTCCTACTCAAAGCCTGCCACTACTTACAGCCCAATTCTCCAGCTAGACTGATGACTATCAGTGTTAGGGCCATCACTGTGCAACTCTCAATTCTCCTCAATCAGCATCCACAGACTCCGTGGGTGCTCATAGCTCCTGTGATGAGATTTCACAGCCCCTGTGAAAGACTAAGTTTGCCACTTAGTCTTTATTGCCCTCTCTGCAACTTCAAGCAGCCAGGTCTCTCTTGGTGCTGCTCAAACTTTGTTTGACTGGGGGGGGGGGGGTAGCAATTGACCTGGTTCTCTCCCAAGGACCCTGTGGCAGACCTGGTGGCTAGCATCAGGCCTGGGGCTGCAGCCACCCTGGACCTCAAGCTGGTCCCTGGGGCCTTATTGTCGAGAAGCACTCTCCTTACCGTCTCATTTTTCAATGTCCGCTATAATTTTTGGTCTCCTATTTTCACACATGCGGGAGTACTGTTGGCTGTTTGCTCTGTTTCTTCGTAGATCAGCTAGGTTTTTCTCCCGTGTATAGCGAGAGGTGGAATCTGCTCTCTTCTACCTCGCCGCCATCTTACTTCTCATGTGCATTTTTAAAGTTCATTCCTAGGCATTTTATACTTCTAGTTGAAATTGTTAATGGGACCTTTCTCCATTATATTTCCCCACTAGTACTCTTTAAACATGGGAAAACTATAGACTTTTGTCTTATTTATTTTGACTCTGGCCATACTACCAAAACCTGTTCACCAGGGCTATTTAAATCTGCAATTGATTTATATCTGTATTTTGAAATTCTCAAGTACTGGCATAATTTCAGGGGCCTGGCTTTAAATAAAGGAGGTAACCAGAGAAGCAAATACCATTTTATATTATTTCTTTTTAAGTTAAAGAAATCTTGCACTTAAATGAGCAAGTGTTCAAGAGACAGTCTCATTTCCCTAATCACAGGGATAGAGCAGGGTTTTTCAACATGGCACTAATGACATTTTTAGCCAAATAATTCTTAGTTGTGCAGGACTATCCCATGCTGGGACATAATAAGAAATGTATATAAGGTGTTTGTTCCCTTTCCTGGACACAGATTCTAAAACCCTTGTAATTCCCAAAATGATACGAGTTATAGGAGCATCTTTATGTTGTAACATAGCTCCTAGAGTGATGCAGACACTGGCCAGCACTGTTCACAGCATTATGGATGACATAAGATACATTCAGATGGTCTACCAAGTCCTGTGGAGGAAAAGAGATGGCACGGCTACTCTCTCAAGAGGAGAGTGCCTTGGAGCAGTATGACCATTCTCTCAAGAGGAGAGTGCCCCGACCCTTGCCTTGACAGGCTTTTATTGGGTTCACTTTGCACAGGAATACAGGTAAAGCTCATTAATCATTGTCAGGCAGTAAGGATCAAACAATGGACAGCATACAAAGAACCATTAGGAACTATTCTGAGTCAGAGTCTGTTAGCTAAAGGGCTACAAAACTTTGGGAAACAAACTCATTTCCTGCTTGGACCCTTATCATTTAATTGAGAGCATTCTTAGCAAAGCAGGTTTCATAGGATTTTATATATTCTTTCTTAGGCCTGATCACCTGGGAAACCTGCCCCTTCCAACACAGGGCTGCACTGCCCTCTGTCATTGTTTCAGGCTTAAGTCAGGCAGAGGAAGTAAGGCAGCCAAGAGATTAGGAGGCTTATTGGAGGAAGAATGAGAACTCAGGCTATGTAAAAGCTGAGGGGTGAGAGTCCATCGCCCCCTTTTGCTGTAGCACCCCAAGTCCTTCCTTGGGGCCTCCCCATGATTGTGCCTGTCTTAGGATCTTCCCCCCTGAGGGAATCTTACCTGTCATTGGATAACCAACCAAGCATAGAGGCCAGTTATGGAAGAAGTAAAAGGAGCAGAAGTGGCAATCTTGCCAGGGAAATAAGCTTTGTCTCCTTAGTGGCTTATGGTCTGAAGGTCACTCACTCAGCCTTTTCCATGGGAGGATTACAGCTTCTGAAAGCAGGCAGGGAGGTTCCCAACACTAGAGTAATAAAAGAGAACAGAATCAAAAACTTGTCATTCATTTATAACAAGCCCATTTCAACCACCTGTAGTATATGTTAATTAGGTAAATCTTAGAAAGCCCTTAGGAATGAGGTGCTGGGCAGGGCAGGGGAGAGCATTCAAGAGAAATGTGGGACAACTACAACTGAACGATAAAAAAATAAAACTCAGCACAAAGCATTAGAATCACTTACGGTGTTATGAATACAGAACAATGGAGGATACCACAAACGGTGATGAATAAATCTTAGTTGTTAAACCCATTTTTAAAAATTAGGTGCTAGTATCAGAGGAACCAACCAAGTGATTAAAGGGTTGAAACTTTTAGCTCCACCCCCTGAGCTCCAGGGAGGGAAGAAGGGCTACAGATAAACTTATACCACCCACCCAGGGCCAAGATTTAATGAATCATGCCTATATAACAGCACCTCCATCAAAACCCTAAATGAAGAATTTTGGACAGCTTCTGAGTGGTGAACATAAGGAGGTACTAAAACAGTGAGGCACCTGGAGAGTACATGGAAGATTTGGGCTGTTCTCCCATACCTTGTCATATGCATTGCTGCTGTTTGGCTGTTCCTAAGTTGTATCATTTATAACAAACCAATAATTGTAAGTAAAGTGTTTTTCCAGAGTTGTGATCTGTCCTAGCAAATTATCAAACCCAGGGAGGGGGTCATGGGAACTTCCTGATGTATAGCCAGTTGGTCAAAAGTACAGGCAATTGGTATCTGAACTGGGGAAAAGGCTTAGGTGACTAAGACTTTAACATGTGAGGGCTACACTTACTCCAGGTAATGATCATCATAACAGAACCGTAAGACATCTAGTTAGTGTTTAGAGAGTTGAAGACTTGGGTGGAATGGGGATAACACATAATTCATAGCTAAATCACAGGCTACATATTTGGTGCCAGAACAGTTATATGGAGAGGACAAAAAGATTTCTTTATGTGCACTATAGGATATTTAGCAGTATACCTGGGATCTACACACTAGATGCCAGTAACACCTCTCCAGTATTGAAAACTAAAAACGTCTCCAGAGATTTCCAAATATCCCCTGGGAGAGGATGCAAAATCACCTCCAGTTGACACCCACTAAACTAGAAAAAGGTTTCAATATCATAATTTCTTCCATCTAGTGCTATAAAGATAACAAAATCAGATGTAAAAAAAGCTTAAAAACATAAGAAAATGTTGACTATATTGACAATTTGTTGACCATAGAAAATATGCAAGAATTTTTTAAAAGAATGGGAGAAGGTAGACTTAAAGTATAAGATAACATGGCATACTATAATAACTAAAGTGGTAATTGTAGAATAAGAAAGGCGAGATAAATAGAACAGAATAGGAAGTCCAGAAGCACGGCAAGCATATACAATAATTTGGTATATAAGGAGGGCATCATCACAAATCAACAAGGGAAGAATGGATGGCTAATTACTGAAATACAAAAGTTTAATTCATTAATCATTTAGAAAAAAATAAGATTCCTAAATACGTAAACCATAAAATAACAAAAAGTTAAGAATCTTGAGATGGAAAAGGCCTATATAAATAAGTCCAAGAGGAATTCAGAAGAATAAGAGATTTGACAATATAAAACTTAAAACCTGTGGGGGTGACTTTTCCCTCAAGTTCCCCCGTGTGCCATAGATGAGAGTAAATATGACTGAGACATGATGTGATCTTCTTAGAGAGGAGAAGTGGCCATTTTCTCAGAGGAAAAAGGCTGTGAACACTGGCCAGTTTCTCAGAGGAAAAAGGCCAGCAGCGGCCAGTTTCTCCAAGGAGAAAAAGGCCTCGAGCCCCCTCTTCCAGGGCCTTTTATTTGGTTGTAATACACAGGAATACAGGGCAGCAAGGATCAAACAGTAGATAACATTTCAAAGAAATCTGAGGGCTTCGGAACCTGTCAGGACAGAGTTTTAGGGTTTCCTGCTCAAACCCTTAACATATGAATGAAAGCACTCTTAGCAGAGCAGATTTCACAGGTTTATCAGGAAGTCTTTGTGATGCCAGATTTTCCCCCAGGACACACTCTAGCAAGGCAAGGAGCTGCACCTCTCCCCATCAGGTATTCAGGCTTAAGGGTATTAGAGCCAGGAAGTGCTTCTCCCAGAGAACATGGGGACTCAGGCTTTGTCAAAGCCAGGGGGGGCAAGAGTCCATTGCTCTTTGTTTCAGCCCCCTGAGTCCTTCCATGAAGGCCTCCCAAGTGATCGAGTATGGCTTAGTTTGCCCCCCCACTGTGAGGGGTCTTACCCATTATTGACTTCCGACCAAGTTTGGGGGATAGGGAGAGGAAACTGAGGCAGCATTTACTACCAGAGACAAGCTTTGTCTCCTGTGGCTGGCATTCCAAATGTCGTCCCTCCCCCTTAGCCACAAGGGGTCAAGATACAATTCCTAGAACCAGGCAGATAGGTCTACAACAAAAACCTTAAGGACTTCCAACTGCTGGAAGTCCTTACTTTTCCTCCATTCCTCCTGCTAAATACAACTAAAACCCCTAGACATTATATATAAAACCAACATAAGCAGATCCTGGAAAGTGGAGAGAATGCGGCAAACCAGCTAGGGATCTTGAGACCAAAAAAACAATATGGTGGTGAGTTCCATAGCTTTTGTTTTTGCCTCGTATTTCCCAAGATTGGAGTTGAATAGGCTGGCATCCCAGAAACACCAATGAATACAGACCAAAAGCGAAACAAAACAAAACTCACCACCCCCCACCAAAAAAAAAATCCTGCTCTCTAAAAAAAAAAAGACAAGGAACAGGTTAACAAGAAAGAAAACTTTGAGACAATAATCACTCTACTACAACCAAACACTTCTACCTATACCATCAAACCCTAAACAAGGAGCCTAGACTTCTACCCTTGTGAAGCTGTTATGAGGTATCCCAATACCCAGGTCTCGGTGATGTCAGAGAAGGTCAAGTAAGTAGCCAGGTTTTCATCCTTGCCAGTTAATGAAATCTGTCCTCACAGTGTCAGTGAAAATCATATCAGGATCAGAATCCCCCACCCCAACGTGGGAGTAACTAGAAAACCCTCACCTTGAGTAGCAATGGAATATGTGTGAGGAAAATGAACTTTTACTCCAACATTGAAGTTGTGAAGCAGCACCCTTTCTCCCCCTACCAGAGCAATGTCAAATAAAGCCAGCTAAAGAAAAAGGTTGTAATTAGATTCAGAATCTCATAACATAATATCACAATGCTCAGCTTTCAATGAAAAATCATGCATCCCACCAGAACCAGAAAGATCTCAAAATAAATGAAAAAGTTAAATACCAAGATGTCAGAAACATTAGAACTATATGTCAAACACTTTTAAAGGGCCCATGATAAAAATGCATTACTAAGAAGAATCAAATGAAAATTTGAGAACTGAAAAGTACCACAATCAAAATGCAAAGCTAGTTAAAGGACCCAGCAGAACACAGAGGGAAGAAATAAGAATCAACAAATTGAATGATATAATAACAGAGATCCAAACCAAGATACATAGTTAAACTTAAGAACACTACTCAAAGAAAAATCTTGAAAAGCTGAAAGAGAAAAAGGCATGTAACTTATATGGGAAAAATATTTGAATGGAAGATTTCTCATCAGCAATGATAGAGGCAAGAAGGAAGTAGTGCAACATTTTTCAAGTGCTGAAAGAAAAGAACTGCCAACCCAGAATCTTATACTTAGCAAAAAACATCATCCAGGAATGAAGAAACCAAGACATTGAGAAAACCCAGAATTTGCTGTCAGTAGACCACCCTAAAATATACCTAAAGTTCTCTAAACAGAAAGGAAATGATAAAAGAAGGAATCTTGAAATGTTAGGATGGAGAAAAAAACAAATAGAAGAGAAAAATAAGCATAAACACAATAGGCTTTCCTTCTTGCATTTTTAAAACTATTTTTGATGGTTGAAGCAAACATTATAACCCTCACCGATGTGGTTCTAAATGTATATAGATGGAATATTTAGATAATTATATTACAAATAGTGAAGGGTTATGGGACATATGAGGTGGGAGGTTCTATACTTCACTCAAACTGGTAAAATGACATCAGTAGACTATAATAAGTTATATATATATATATATATATATATATATATATATATCCTACAGCAACTACCAAAAATGCTATAAAGCGAGGTACTCCACAAATCACTATAGATAAGCAAAAATGGAACTTTGAAAAATGTTGAAGTAAACAATAAGATAGCAGGAAGCAGAAAATGTAGAAATGGAAAACATAACAAAGCCAAAAATAAACTAGAAGACTTAAGCCCAAACACAGCAATAATTACAGTAAATATAAATGGCCTAAGTAAATGAATTAAAGAAAGATTGGCAGAGTACTAAAAAACAAAAAAAACCACACAACTCACCCTGGCTGGTATGGCTCAGTGGATTGAGTGCCAACCTGCAAACCAAATGGTCACTGGTTCTATTCCCAGTCAGGGCACATGCCTGGCTTGCAAGCCAGGTCCTCAGTAGGGAGCACACAAGAGGCAACCACACATTGATGTTTCTATCCCTCTCTTTCTCCCTCCCTTCCCCTCTCTCTAACAATAAATGAGTAAAATCTTAAAAAAAATACAACTCACCTGTATGGTGTCTATAAGAAACTTCATTCAAAAATAATGACAAAGGTGAGATCATATGGAAAAGACAGAACACTGTGCTTGAACAACAATTACAATTTTAAAAAATAAAAAAAATAATGACAAAGGCAAGTGGAGAATTAAAAGTAGGAAAAATATACCACGCAGTGTTAACTAAAAGAAATAGAAATGGATAATATAGACTTCAAAGTGAAGAAAATTACCAGAGACAGAGGTGGGTATTACAGAATGATATCACATAAAGGATCAATTTCCCCAAGAACTCTTAGCAATCACTTGCATGCACCAAACAACAGTTTCAAAATATGTGAATCCAAAACTGATCACACTGTCAGAAAAAACAGAAAAATCTACTATTACAGTTAGAGGACAACACCACTCAATTACCAACTGATAGAACATCTAGACAGAAAATCAGCAAAGATAAAGAAGAACACAATGAAACAATTAACCATCAGAATCCAATTGACATTTACAGAGTACAAGCCAATAAAGTAGAATACACATTCTTTTCAAGTGCCCATGGAACATATACCAAGACAGACCTTATCCTGGGGCCACAAAACAAGCTTCAACTAATTTAAAGAATAAAACTAATACAGAGTGTGATCTCCAACTACAATGAAATCAAACTAGAAATCAATCAGAAAGCAACAGAAAAAATCTCTAAACTTTTGTAAACTAAACACATGTCTAAATAACCCATGGGTAAAAGAGGAAGTCTCAAGGGAAACTTTAAAAAATACACTGAACTGAATAAAAATGAAAATATGTGAAGACCCAAGATGGTGGAAGGGTAGTGAAAGCTGTGCAAAACTCCTCTGAGGATCAAAGTGGAATTAAAAATAAATTGCAAAGAAATCATCCTGAATAACTAACTGAACAGTAGCTGGAGAGAAGCCTAAACAGTAGCTGAAGAGAAGCCTTATAACCAAGGACAGACAGAAGAAACAGCTTTACCACAGTGTGACTGGTACGGAGTTCAGAAGAGATGCGAGAGTGCTGGCTGGGCTCCCATGGGTGACAACTGAAAGTTGGAAGGAGTTTTTCAGTGGCCATAGGGTTCCCCTGAGAAGTGTGGGATCTAAACCCCAAGCTGGGCTCTCCAGCCTACAGCACCAGAACCAGAAAGGAGCCTGGATATCATCCAGCTGTGAAAAGCAGCAGGGTTTCTGTTGGCCAGGGAGAGATTGCGGGAGATGCAGACATCTCTTAAAGGGCAATGCACAAAAATCCATTTCCAGCCACTTACCCTGGATTCTGGCAGAGGGAGGGCAGAGAACCAGAGATGCTTAAGGAGAATCTGGTGTTGGTGGCTCTGGGGAGAGAACCAAAGGAACAGCCTCCAGGATCCCTGTGCTGAGTCATTCCCCATACTGCAGAAACCATCTTCCTCAAGTAGAGCACTCCTCTCTGAATGGTATCAGCCTGAAGGAGAGCAATAGCCCCACCCACAGGAATTACTCTGCCTCGCCCTGTGGAGCATAAGCAGGGTTCCTGAAGAGTACAGTTTGAGGCTATATGATTGATTAAGTTTAACAACTAAGGCAAATCTCTGGGAGCTGAGATTTTACCTGAACCATCCTCAGGCCCAGTGCTGTAAAAGACAGCCTTTGTGCACAGTCTGGTTACTTTTGCACACAAAGTAGACCAGTAGAGGAAGCCACAAACTGCAGATCACAAACTGATAATTCCAAGCAGCTTTCCCAGGGCCAGTCACAAGCAGTGTCTGACAAACATCTATGCCAGAGTGTTTGTGGATCGACCTAATACAGAGCAACAAATACAGAGAAACAGCCAAAATAGGAAGACAAAGAAACAGAGCCCAAATGAAAGAACAAGAGAATTCTCCAAAAGGAGAACTACAAGAAATGGAAGCAAGCAGTTTATCAGGAAGAAATTTTACAGTAATGACTATAAGGATACTCAACAGCATGAAAAAAAAGACACAGAAACAATAAAAAGGTACAGTCAGAAATAAATAATGTAATATCTGAAATAAATAATACAATGGAAGGAATAAACAGTAGATTAGAGGAAGTAGAGGGTAGAATTAGTGATTTGGAAGACAGGTTAGAAAAAAACACCTAAGCAGAGCAGAAAAAGGGAGTATTAAAAATGAGGAGAGCTCAAGAAATATTTTGGGCAACATGTAACAACATCCACATCATGGGAGTACCAGAAGGAGAAGAGAGTAAGCAAGGAATCAAGAACCTATTTGAAGAGATAATGACTAAAAACTTCCCTAATCTGGTGAAGGAAAAAGACACAAATCCAGGAAACTCTGAGGCTAAAACAACTTGGAACTAAAGAGGGCTACACCTAGAAATATCATAATAAAAATGATAAAGCTTAAAGACAAGGAGAGAATCATAAAAGCCACAAGAGAAAAGCAGATAGTTACATATGAGAGAACACCAATTAGACTGCCATCTGATTAGTCAACAGAAACATTTTGGGCCCAAAGAGGGTGGTGATAAATGTCCACAGTGATGAAAAGCAAGGGCCTACAACCAAGGCTACTTTACCCACCAAGGCTATTATTTAAGACTGAAGGAGAAATAAGGAACTTCCCAGAGAAGAAAAAGCTAATAAAGTCATTTGTTAACACCAAACCAGCACTGCAACAAATGCTAAAGGGAGAAAAAGAAAAGAAGAAGAGAAAGAGGAAGGAGAAGAAGAAGGGAAAGGAGAAGAAAAATGAAAAAGGAAAAAGACAAAGTAGTTTAACAATAAAATGGCACTAAATATATATATATATATAAAACCACCTTCAATGTCCATGGCTTAAATGTTCCAACCAAAAAACATAAGGTAGCTGATGGATAAGAAAATAAGACCCATATGTATCCTGCCTATAAAAGATCCACCTCAGATATAATGATGTCCACAAACTAAAAGTAAAGGGATGGAGAAAGATATTTCATACAAATTAAAAGGGAAAAAAGATGTGGTAGCAATAATTATATTCAACAAAATAAAATTTAAAATAAAAGCTATAGTAAGAGACAAAGAAGTATACTACAAAATGGTAAAGGAAAAAGTCCAAGTAAAAGATATAACCCTAGTAAAAATTTACACACCCAACAAAGGAGCACCCAAATATGTAAAGCAAATCTTAATGGATATAAAGTGATATTTCCAGAAATACAGACATAGTTGGGGAATTAACACACCATTGACTTCAATGGATAGATCTTCCAGGCAAAAAATCAAAAAGGAGACGGGAGCCTTAAATGACACACAAGATCAAATGGACTTAATTGATATCATCAGAGAATTTCACCCCCAAACAGCAAAATATACATACTTTTCAAGTGCACATGGAACATTTCCTAGGATAGGCCATATGTTAGGACAGAAAACAAATCCTGATAAATTTAAAAATATTAAAATCGTATCAAGCATCTTCTCTGACCACAATGCTCTGAAACTAGAAATCAATCACAAGAACACTGAAACACATGTAAGAGCATATAAGCTAAAAATGTGTTATTCAACAATAAATGGGTCAACAAGATCAGTGAAGAAATCAAAAGAAACCTTGAAACAAATAAAAATGAGAACACAACAATCCAAAATCTGTGGCAAACAGGAAACGCAATAAGAAGAGGGAAATGCATAGCATTACAGGCCTATCTCAAAAATAAAACTGAAATAAAAAATAACAGAAAAATCTCAAATTAGAAATCTAACTGTACACTTATAGAAACTTAAAAAAGAAGTACAAACAAAGCCCAAATTGAATACAAGGAAGAAAATAATAAAGACCAGAGTAGAAATAAACAGAATAGAGTCTAAAAAATGATACAAAAGATCAATGAATTCAAAAGTTGGTTGTTTGAAAGGGTTGAAAAAACTTTAACGAGATTCATCAAGAAAAAAAGGGAAAGAACCCAAATAAATACAATCAGAAACAAAAAGGGAGGAATAACATGACAACAAAAAATACAAAGGGTTTTAAGAAAATATTACAAACAACTATGTGCCAACAAACTGGACAACCTGGACAAAATGGATAAATACCTATGATATTCCAAAACCAAATCAGGAAGAATCAGAGAATCTGAACAGGTTACACCCAGTGAAATTGAAGCTATAATTAAAAAAAAAAAAAAAACTCCAAACAAATAAACCCCTGGACTAGATGCCTTCACAGTTGAATTTTATCAAACAATTCAAGAAGAACTAACATCTCTCCTTCTCAAAGAATTTCAAAAAATTCAACAGGAGGGAAGGCTCCCAAGCTCATTTTAGGAGGCCAGCATTATTCTTAATTCAAAACTAGATAATGAAACAACAGAAAAAGAAAATTATAAGCCACTATCCCTAATGAATATAGATGTTAAAATCCTCAACAAAATATTAGCAAACCAAATACAAAAATGCATCAAAAAGACCATACAACATGATTGAGTGAGATTTATTTCAGAAATGTAAGGTTGGCACAACACTCATCAAACAGTAAATGCGATTCACCACATAAAAAAATGAAGGATAAAAACCACACAATCATATCAATAAATGCAGAAAAATCATTTTATAAAATCCAGCATCCATTTGTGATAAACATTCTCAGCAAAGTGGGAATAGAGGGAACATACCTAAACATAAAAAGACCATACATGACAAACCCACTTCCAGCATCATACTTGACAGGCAACAACAAGTGTTCCACTTAAGATCTGGAAAAAGACAAGGATGTGTTCTTTCCCCTCTCTTATTCAACATAGTACTAGAAGTCTTAGCCACAATAATCAAACAAGAGGAAGAAATAAAACGCAGCCAAATTCAAAAGGAAGAAGTAAAACTGTATTTATTTGCAGATGACATGTTACTACACATAAAAAAAACCAAAGATTCTAAAAAGAAACTACTAGAACTAATCAATGAATTCATCAAAGTAGCAGGATAAAAAAAATAATATTCAGAAATCAGTTGCATTTTACTTTTTTAAAAATTTTATTTTATTTATCCTTAGAAGGGAAGGGAAGGACAGGAGTGAAATATCAATGTATGGTTGCTTCTGGTGCATCCCCTGCTGGGAACTGGCCTGCAACCCAGGCATGTGCCTTGACTGGGAATCGAACCGAAATCATGTGGTTCACAGGCCCATGCTCAATCCACTGAGCTACACTAGCCAGGAGTTTTTTTGGTTCTTTTTTTTAAAAGATTTTATTTATATATTTTTAGAGGGGAAGGGAAGGAGAGAGGGAGAGAAATATCAATGTATGGTTGCCTCTCGTGCGTCCGCTGCTGGGAACTGGCCTGCAACCCAAGCATGTACCCTGACTGGGAATCAAACCATGATCCTCTGGTTCCCAGGCCCGCACTCAATCCACTGAGCTACACCAGCCATCAGCTGCATTTTTATATGCCAAAAACAAATTATGAAAGGGATATTAAGAAAATAATCTTATTCACAATTGCTTCATAAAGAATAAAATATCAGGAATAAACCTAACCACAGATATAAAATAACTGTACTTAGAAAATTACAAGATACTGAAGAAAGAAATTAAGGAAGATTCAAATAAGTGAAGCACATTCCATGTTGATGGAGAGGAAGAATTAATATCATTAAAATTTCCACACTACCCAAAGCAATCTATATGTTCAATGGAATCCTATCAAGATTCCAATGCTGTACTTTCAAAACAAAAATAAATATTTCCAAAATTCATATGGAACCATAAAAAATGCCACATAGCAACAACACTCCCGAGAAAGAAGAATAAAGTTGGAGGAATCATACTAGCTAATATGACACTATATTATAATGATATAGTAATCAAAAACAGTATGTTACTGGCATAATACACACATAGATCAATGAAAAAAATAGAGAGATCAGAAACAGACTCACACCTTTACAGTCACGTAATATTTGTCAGAGGAAGCAAGCACATACCATGGGCTAAACATAGTTCATTCAATAAATGGTGTTGGGAAAATTGGACAGATACATACAGAAAAATTAAACTATACCGCTGAGGCAGACACCGGCTCACAGTGTCCGTGGTGTTATGAATGAGACACAAGACAAATTCACACGAACTACCGAGTCCTGTGGAGGAAAAGGGATGTCACAGCTACTCTCTCAAGGGGAGAGCGCCTTGCAGCAGCCTGACCACTCTCTCAAGAGGAGAGTGCCCGGACCCTTGCCTTGACAGGCTTTTATTGGGTTCAATTTGCACAGAAATACAGGTAAAGCTCATTAATCATTGTCAGGCAGTAAGAATCAAACAATAGACAGCATACAAAGAACCATTAGGAACTATTCTGAGTCAGAGTCTGTTAGCTAAAGGGCTACAAAACTTTGGGAAACAAACTCATTTCCTGCTCGGACCTTTATCATTTAATTGAGAACATTCTTAGCAAAGCAGGTTCCACAGGATTTTATATATTCTTTCTTAGGCCTAATCACCTGGGAAACCTGCCCTTTCCAGCAGAGGGCTGCACTGCCCTCTGTCATTGTTTCAGGCTTAAGTCAGGCAGAGGAAGTAAGGCAGCCAAGAGATTAGGAGATTTCTAGAAAACAGAATGAGGACTCAGGCTATGTGAAAGCTGAGGGGTGAGAGTCCATCACCCCCCTTTTCTGTAGCCCCCCCAAATTCTTCCCTGGGGCCTCCCGATGATTGTGCCTCTCTTAGGTCATTCCTCCCTTGAGGAAACGTACTTGCCATTGGCTAACTGATGAAGCACTGGGGGCCAGTTATGGATGAAGTAAAAGAAGCAGAAGTGGCATTCTTGCCAGGGAGATAAGCTTCGTTTCCTTAGTGGCTTATGGTCTGAAGGTCACTCACTCAGCCTTAGTCATGGTGGGGGTTACAGCTTCTGAAATCAGGCAGGGTGATTCCCAACAGACCACCTTCTTATATACCACACACAAAAATGAATTCAAGGACTTCTGGCCAAGATGGAAGCATAGGTGGAAACACTGTGCCTCCTCCCACAACTAAGTTTAAAGACAATGAAGTTTTAGGAACAAAAATGCAGCCAAAACACAGAAAATTGAAGTGTATGGAAGTCTGACAACAACAAACCATTCAGACAGACCGCATCACAACCCAGCAACTGGGTCGCCCTGCCCCAGTGAACATCTAAGGCCCTGCCCCTCATACATAACAGGTGCAAACAGACCAAAACATTATGGCTCAAGAACAGCTCAAAGCCCCAGAGCCTATAATTCTAAGCGATGAAGAAATAACCAACCTGTTCCATCCATGTTGTTGCAAAAGGTAGGAGCTCCTTCTTTCTTTCTGCAGCATAAAATTCCATTGTAACTGGAAAGCATTATGCTCAGTGAAATAAGCCAGGTGTTGAAGGACAAATACCATATGATCTCACCTCTAACAGGAAGCTAAACAACAAAACAAACAAGCAAGCAAACTATAATCAAAGACACTGAAATAGAGAACAGGCTGACAGTGACCAGAGGGGAGAGGGGAGGGAATTTCAGGGGAAATAAGGGAGGGATTTAGAGGAACCTATATAAAGGATGCATGGACAACAACTGAGAAGGGTGGAAATGGGAGGGAGGGGGGAGGATGGGGGGTGGGATGGGATGGGAGTAATAGACAGAAAACCGTACTTGAAAAATAATTAAATAAAAATTTTGGGGAAAAAAAAGAAATAACCAACCTTTCAGATGCACAGTTTAAAACACTGGTGATCAGGATGCTAACAGAACTGGTTGATTTTAGTCACAAATTAGAGGAACAAATGAAGATAAAACTAATTGAAATGAAGGGAAATACACAGGAAACCAAGAGTGATGGAAAGGAAACTGGGGCTCAAATCAATGGAGTGGACCAGAAGGAAGAAAAAAATCACCAAACAGAAAACAATGAAGAAACAAGAATTCAAAAAAATGAGGAGAGGCTTAGAAACCTTCAGGACATCATTAAACATTCCAACATCCAAATGATAGTGGTACCAGAAGGGGAAAAGAAACAGCCATGAGTGGAAAACTTATTTGAATAAATAATAAAGGAGAACTTCCCCAGTTTGGCAAAGGAAATAGACTTCCAGGAAATCCAGGAAGCTCAGAGAGTTCCAAAGAAGTTGGACCCAAGAAGGAACACACCAAGGCACATCATAATTACATTAGCCAAGATTAAAACGAAGGAGAGAATCCTAGAAGCAGCATGAGATAAGGGGACAGTCACCTACAAAGGAGTACCCATCAGACTGTCAGCGGATTTCTCAAAAGAGACCTTCCAGGCAAGAAGGGGCTGGAAAGAAGTATTCCAAGTCATGAAATCCAAAGACCTACAGCCAAGATTGCTTTATCCAGAAAAGCTTTCATTTAGAATGGAAGGGCAGATAAAGTGCTTCTCAGATAAGGTCAAATTCAAGGAGTTCATCATCACCAAGCCCTTATTATATGAAATGTTAAAGGCACTTATCTAAGGAAAAGAAGATAAAAAATGTGAACAGTGAAAGGACAGCAAACTCACATTTATTGACAACCATACCTAAAACAAAAGCAAACTAAGAGGACAGCTAGATCGGGAACAGAACCATAGAAATGGAGATCACATGGAGGGTTTGCAACAGGGGAGTGGGAGGAGGAGAAGGGAGGAGAAGGTATGGAGAATAAGTACCACAGATGTTAGGTAGAAAATAGACAGAGGGGTCAGGAATACTATGGAAAATACACAATCTAAAGAACTTGTGACACATGTACATGAACGAAAGGGGAGGAATGGTGGGGGAGGGTTGTGCAGCGGGGAGGGGTGTGAAGTGGGGAATGGGACAACTGTAATGGCATAATCAATAAAATACATTTAAAAAATGAATTCAAAATGTATTAAAAATGTTAAATGTGAAACTATAAAAATCATAGAAGAAAACATAGGCAGCAAAATCTCAGACACTGTTCATAGCAATATTTTATCTGATATATCTCCCCAGCATGAAAACAATAGAAAAAATTAAAAATGAGATTACATCAAACTAAAATATTTTTGGAGAACAAAGGGAAACGTAAACTAAGTAAAAAGACAGCCCACAGAATAGAAGAACATATTTGCTGGTACATCTAATAAGGAGTTAATATCCAAAATACATAAAGACTTTACAAAATCAACACCAAAAAACAAACAATCCTGTTAAAAAATGGATAAAGGACCTGAATAGACACCTCTCCAAAGAGGACATACAGATGGCCAACAGATGTATGAAAAGATGCTCAAGGTCACTAATCACTAGAGAAATGCAAATTAAAACCACAATGAGATATCATTTTCACACCTGTCAGAATGGCTGTCATCAATAAATTAACAAACAACAAGCGCTGGCAAGGATATAGAGAAAGGGAAATCCTTTTGCAGTGTTGGTGGGAATGCAGATTGGTGCAGCTACAATACAAAGCATTATGGAGATACCTCAAAACAATAAAAATGGATCTGCCTTTTGACCCAGCAATCCTACTTCTGGGAATATATCCGAAGGAACCCAAACACTAATTTGAATGAACATAAGCACCCAATGTCCATTGCAGTGTTATTTACAAGCACCAAGATATGGACATAGTCCAATTGTCCATCAATAGAGAGTGGCCCAGTAGCTGAGTTGGTTAGAGTGTTGTCCCAATACGCCAAGGTTGTGGATTCAATCCCTAGTTAGGACACATACAAGAATCAAGCAATGAATGCATAAATAAATGAAACAATAAATTGATATTTTTCTCTCTATCTCCCTTCCTCTCTCTCTCTAAAATAAAAAAGTCTCCATACAACCTCCTACAATAAATATGTTCAACAAAGTCACAGGATACAGGATAAGCATAAAAATCAATTATATTTCTATATACTAGCAACAAACAAATGAACACTGAAATTAAAAATACAGTACCATTTACGATCACTTTTAAAAAAGGAATACTTAGGAGTAAACATAACAATAGGGAAAATATTTCAGTTGAACAATACTTCTGTCTTTTGTAAAAATATTTCCCAAATACCTCTGTAAAAAGGACCCATGTATACATTACTATATTTGTGGGTTTGTTTCTGGCTAAAAAAGACATTCACAAACAGGATATGTAGATGATGAATAGGCACAGGAAAATGCCATATTACCATTGGAACTTAAAAAATATAAATAAAACTTAAAATATGCTATCATTATTTATAAGAATGGCTAAAATGAAAAATATTTCTCATACAAAATGATAGTGAAGATACACAGAAATTGGATTGTACATACTTTCTGAGTATGTAAATGGTACAACCACTCTTGAAAAGAGCTTGGCAGTTTCTTATAAGACTGAATATGTCACTAGCATATGACTGTGCAATTGCACTCCTGGGCATTTATTCCAGAGAAATAAAGACTATGTACACAAACATTTACAGCAGTTTCATTCATAATATCGCAAAAGTGGAAACAATGTCCATCTATGGGCAAATTGTTAATACAAAATGTACATCCATGCCATGGAATAAGACTATAAAAGTTTAAAAAACAATCAATAAACAAAACAATCTGAATGAATCTTTAAATTATGTGGAGCGGGATAAAATATTGCAAAAAGATTATATACTATATGATGCCATTTATATAATATTTTTAAAATAACAAAAATATAGTAATGGAAAACAGATTAATGATTGCCATGTTTACTTTAAAAATATTTTTATTTTTAAAGTATGTTATTGATTATGCTATTACACTTTTCCCAATCTTTCCCCCTTTACTCCCCTCTGCCCTGTATTCCCAACCCACCTGCACTCCCCACCACTGTCATACATGTCCATAAGTTGCACATATAAGTTCTTTGATTTGTTTCCTATGCCATTCTTAATCTCTCCCCATCTATTTTATGCCAACAAATTATCCTTCTTATTCCCTGTACCTTTCCCTCCTATACTTCACCTTCTCTTCCCCACTGAAAACCCTCCATGTGATGTCCTTTTCTTTCTGTTCCTGTTCTAGTTGTTTGCTTAGTTTCTGTTTTCATTTATTTCTCTGTTTTTTTTAGGTCTAATTGTTGATAGTTGTGAGTTTGTGGCCATTTTACTGTTTATAGTTTTTGATCTTCTATTTCTTAGATAAATCCCTTTAACATTTCATATAATAAGGGCTTGGTGATGATGAACCCCTTTAATTTGACCTTATCTGGGAAGCACTTCATCTGCCTATCCATTCTAAATGAGAGCTTTTGCTGGATAGAGTAATCTTGGATGTTGGTCCCTCCTTTTCATGACTTCGAATACTTCTTTCCAGCCCCTTCTTGCCTGTAAGGTTTGTTTTGAGAAATAAGCTGATAGCCTTATGGGCACCCCTTTGTAGGCAACTCTGTGCGTTCCTCTTGCTGCTGTCTAAGATTCTCTCTGTATCTTTACTATTTGGTAAGTTAATTATGATGTGCCTTGGTGTGTTCCTCTTTGGTTCGAGTTTCTTTGGGACTCTCTGGGCTTCCTGGGCTTCCTGAAAGTCTATTCCCTTCAACAGATTGGGGAAGATTTCTTTCATTATTTGTTCAAATAAGTTTTCAACTTCTTGCTCTTGTTCTTCCCCTTCTGGTACCCCTATGATTCAGATATTGGAACATTTAAAGCTGTCCCAGAGGTTTCTAAGCCTCTCCTCATTTTTTTGTATTCTTGTATGTTCATTCTGTTCCAGTTGGATGTTTATTTCTTCTTTTTCTTCCAAATTGTTGATTTGAGTCCCAGTTTCCTTCCTGTCACTGTTGGTTTCCTGAATATTTTGCTTTATTTCACTTCACATAGCCTTCATTTGTTCTTTCATTTTGCAACCACGTTTAATTAGTTCTGTGAGCATTTTGACTACCAGGGTTTTGAATGCTCCATTAGATAGGTTGGCCATCTCATTGCTTAGCTCTTTCTCTGGAGCTTTGATCTGTTCTTTAATTTGGGACATATTTCTTTGTCTTAGTGCACCTGTTAAGTTGTAAGTGGGTGGGGCCTTAGGTATTCACCAAGGCAGGGCAGCCCACTTTGCTGGGTTGTGGTGCTTTCTGTGGGAGAGGGGTCAGAGAGTGAACAATGCAGCTCACTTCCTCGACTGTAGCCCCACTTTCCAACAAACTCTGATGTGAGACTGTGACTTTCTCCCACTGTAGCAACCCCTGCTCTAGTTTATTGCTAGGTTTGAGTCTTAGTTTCTAGTTCAGCCAGCCCTGCCTCACTCGCACAGTCCAACACCTCACCAAGGGCCATTTCAGCCAGCCCTGTTCCCCAGTTCCACCTCCTTGCCATGGGTTTTCTCCCTCCTTGCCATGGGTCTCCTCTTCAAACCCGGCTGCCTATCTCCTTCCTACCAGTCTGGTTGAATGTTTCCGTAATTTCTTCAGTGTCGGAGTTCCATGCAGGTTGATTTTCTGGCACTTCTAGTTGTTTATTGTTTTTAGATTGGTTGTTATCCTCCTTTTGGTTGTGTGAGGAAGAGAAGGATTTCTATGTATGCCTCCATGTTGGCCAGAACTCTCTATTTTTAAAATACTTTATTTATTTATTTTTAGAGAGAGGGGAAGGGAGGAAGAGAAGGAGAAAACAATTGATGTGTGAGAGAAACACTGATCAGTTGCCTCCCACCCATGCCACAACAGGGGGAGCCAACCCACAACCCAGGCATGTGCCCTGAACAGGAAATCAATGAAGCGGACTTTTACTTTCTGGGACAATGCCCAACCCACTGAGCCACACCAGTCAGAGGTATGGCTGTCAAATTTAAATGGGAGTGGGAACAAAGAGAAGTGGGTGATCCTATGAAAGAGCAAAATGGGGAATCTTTGTGGTGGCAGAACTATTCTATATTTTTACTATCAATATCAATATCCTGGGTGAGATTACTGCATTACAGTTATGCAAGATGATACCACTAGCGGAAAATTAGCAAGGGCCTGTGGGATCTCTCTGTATTATTAATTACAAGTGAATATCTACTTACAATTAGGTAAAATAAAAGGCTTAATTTTAAAATTAAAATATTTTAATATCTATTAAATTCTTAAAAAATTAAAAAGCAAACAAATTGGGAAAATATGTCTTATGTCAGTGAGAAAGGCATGAACAGCATATTAGAAAACAGCAAGAGACAGAATTCTCTCTCTCCCCTCCACATACACACACACACAAAAACAATAACCAATTTGAAAAATCAGCTTTACTAGTAACTATAAAATGTAAAGGAAGATGATGCATACATAGAAATCTACATAAATCCAGTTTATATCTTATATAAATTTGAGTTTTATATATCTTATAAACCAGTTTATATGTCTTATGAACCAGAACTCTTTATGACTACATTTTGCTTTAGCAAGATTCTAAATATCTTCTGATCAATATTCAATAGAGCATAAATGTATTTTACTGAATCCTGTTTGTTTTTCCTTTTTTTCTTTTCTGAATCCTAAATATTTGGAACCTTATAACCCATGCATGTCAGATGTGTCTACTAGCCACACATTTTAACATTCCCCAACAGTGCCATGTAATTGACTTATTACATTAGTACTTTAATACTATCTAAAACTTTATACTACTCTGAAGATATTATTTCCTGTTCTATTGTACTTTCTGATAAATTTCATTTCATAAGTTTCTTTAATAAAAAATAACATATCAACAGGTTGACAACAAGAACATATTTGCCAAACACAAGCAGTAACTGAATAAATAAAACATTTCAACTCTATTATTACTAAATGCCAATCTGGTCAGACTGCTGTTTCTCAGAAGGCAACTTTTTTCTCTGTACTTACTTTTCTTTATTTTTAAATTATTTTCTTTTTAATTTTTAAAAATAACTTATTTAATTGTTGTTCAAGGAAAACTTTGTCTTTTACTTTCCCCCGAGCCCACCGCCCCCAGCCCTCCCCACCTTCCTCTAGTTTCCACCCCACTTTAGTTCTGGTCCATGTGTCCTTTACACTAGTTCCTGTAAATCCTTCCACTTTCCCCTGAAATTCCCTTCCTTCTCCCCTCTGGTCACTGTCAACCTGTTCTCTATTTCAGTGTCTTTGGTTATATTTTGCTTGCTTGTTTGTTGTTTAGCTTCCTGTTAAAGGTGAGATCATATGGTATTTGTCCTT
Organism: Sturnira hondurensis; assembly: GCF_014824575.4. NCBI lineage: Eukaryota > Metazoa > Chordata > Mammalia > Chiroptera > Phyllostomidae > Sturnira > Sturnira hondurensis. Next base: position 259,635 of record NW_028090025.1, on the reverse strand, counting down.
CAACACCTGGCTTATTTCACTCAGCATAATGCTTTCCAGTTCCATCCATGCTGTTGCAAAGCGTAGTAGCTCCCTCTTTCTTTCTGCTGCATAGAATTCCATTGTGTAAATGTACCATAGTTTTGGGATCCATTCATTTGCTGATGGGCACCTAGGTTGCGTCCAACTCTTGGCTATTGTAAATTGTGCTGCTATAAACACGGGGGTGTATAGGTTCTTTTGGACTTGTGTTTCAGGGTTCTTAGGATATAATCCTAGCAGTGTAATTTCTGGGTCAAAAGGCAGGTACATTTTTAGTTTTCTGAGAAAATTCCATACTGTTTTCCATAGTGGTTGTACCAGTCTGCAATTGCACGAACAGTGAACTTGGGCCCCCTTTTCTCCACAAGGACTTCAACACTTGTTGCTTCTTGCTTTGTTTATGAAGGCCATTCTGACCAGGGTGAAGTGGTATCTCATTGTGGTTTTAATTTCCATCTCTCTGACAGCTAGGGATACTGAGCATCTTTTCACGCATCTCTGGATCTTCTGTATGTCCTCCTTGGAGAAATGTCTGTTCAAGTCCTCCGCCCACTTTTTAATTGCGTTGCTTGTCTTCTTAGACTGGAATCGTGTAACTCCTTTGTATATTTTGGAGATTAAACCCTTGTCTGAGGTATCATTGGCAAATATGTTTCCCATACGGTTGGTTCTTTTTATTTTAATACTGTTTTCTTTAGCTGTGGAGAAGCTTTCTATTTTGATGAGATCCCATTTGTTTTTCCTTTCCTTTATGTCCCTTGCTCTAAGGGACATATGAGTAAAAATATTTCTGCACAAAATAACTGAGATTTTCCTGCCTATGTTCTCCTCTAGGACTTTAATGGTGTCACAGCTTATCTTTAAGTCTTTTATCCACCTTGAATTTATTTTGGTGTATTTTGTAAGTTTGTGCTTGAGTTTCATTTTTTTGCACATAGCTGTACAGTTCTCCCACAATTTGTTAAAGAGGCTATTTTTACTCCATTTTATGTTGCTGATGCCTTTGTCCGATATTAATTCACCATAGACACTTGGGTTTATTTCTGGGCTCTCTATTCTGTTCCATTGGTCTATACGCCTCTTTTTATGCCAGTACCAAACTGTTTTGATCACAGTGGCCTTGTAATACAGTTTCATATGAGGTATTGTGATACCTCCTACTTTGTTCTTCTTTCTCAATACTGCAGCTGCTATTCGGGGTCATTTAGAGTTCCATATAAATTTTTGAAGACTTTGTCCTATGCCTCTGAAATATAGTATTGGCACTTTAATAGGGATTACATTGAATCTGTAAATTGCCTTCGGTAGTATGGAAATGTTGATGATCTTACTTTTTCCAATCCAGGAACTTGGTACATGCTTCCATTTGTTTGTGTCTTCCTTGATTTCTTTCTTCAGTGTTGTGTAGATTTCTGCATATAGGTCTTTTACCTCCTTGGTTAGGTTTATTCCCAGATATTTTATTTTTCTTTTTGCTATATCAAATGGGATTTTTTTCTTGATTTGTGCTTCTGCTGATTCATTGTTAGTATACAAAAATGCCTTTGATTTTTGGAGATTGACTTTGTATCCCGCTGTTAAGCCAAATTCATTTATTAGTTCAAGCAGTTTTTTGGTAAAGGCTATAGGATTTTCCATGTACACTATCATGTCATCTGCAAACAGCGCCAGTTTTGTTTCCTCCGTTCCGATTTTGAGGCCTTTTGTTTCCTTTTCTTGCCTGATTGTGAGGCTAAAACTTCCAATAGTATATTAACTAGAAGTGGTGAAAGTGGACAACCTTGTCTTGTTCCTGTACTTAGTGGAAAAGATTTTAGTTTTTACCCATTGGGTATGATGTTAGCTGTAGGTCTTTCATATATGGCCTTTATTATATTGATGAATGCTCTCTCTATTCCCACTTTGCTGAGTGTTTCTATCATAAATGGGTGCTGTATTCTATGAAAATCTTTTTCCCTATCTATTAATATGACCATGTGACTTCTGTCTTTGCTTTTGTTTATGTGATGTAGTATATTTACTGATTTTCAACTACTGAACCAACCTTGGATCCCTGGGATGAATCCCACTTGGTCATGGTGTGTGATATTTTTAATGTGTTGTTTGATGCTGTTTGCCACTATTTTGTGTTGGATTTTAGCATCTATGTTCATCAGCAATATTAGCCTGATATTTTCTTTCTTTGTTGTGTCTCTATCTGATTTTGGAATAAGGATGATGCTGGCTTTATATAAAGAATTTGGGAGTGTTCCATCATTTTCAATTTTTTGGAATAGTCTATGAAGAATAGGGGTTAGCTCTTTCTTAAATGCTTTGTAGAATTCTCCTGTGGAACCATCTGGTCCAGGGCTTTTGTATATCAGGAGATTTTTGATTACTGCTTCATTTCATCTGCTGTTATTGGTCTCTTCAGGCTTTCTGCTTCTTCTCCATTGAGTTTAGGAAGATTATATATTTGTTTTAATATTTTATTTATTTATCTTTAGAGGGGGAGGGAAGGAGAGAGGAAGAGAAACATCAATGTATGGTTGCTTCTTGTGCATCCCCTGCTGGAAACTGGCCCCTGCCGGGAACTGGCCTGCAACCCAGGCATGTGCCCTGACTGGGAATCGAACTGCAATCGTCTGGTTCGCAGGCTCGCACTCAATCCACTGAGCTACACCAGCCAGGGCAGGAAGATTGTATTTTTCTAGAAATTTGTCCATTTCACTTAGGTTTTCCAATTTCTTGGCATACAGTTCTTCATAATTTCTTATGATCCTTTGTATTTCTGTGGTATCAATTGTAATCTCTCCTCTTTCATTTCTCATTGTGTTTATTTGGGTTCTCTCACTTCTTTTCTTGATGAGCCTACTTAAAGGCTTGTCTATTTTGTTTATCTTTTCAAAAAACCAGCTCCTGGATTCATTGATACTTAGAAATGTGCTTTTAGTCTCTATGTCATTTAATCCTGCTCTGATCTTGGTTATTTCCTTCCTTCTACTATCTCTGGGGTGTCTTTGTTGTTGTTCCTCGAGTTCTTGTAGGTGTAGGGTTAGGTTGTGTGTTTGAAATGTTTCTGTCTTTATTAGGTAGGCCTGTATTGCTATGAACTTCCCTCTCAGGACTCCCTTCATTGTGTCCCATAAATTTTGGGTTGTCTTGAGTTCATTTTCATTTGTTTCCAGAAACTTTTTGATTTCTTCCCTAATTTGATTCTTGACCCATTCGTTCTTTAATAGCATGCTATTCATGCTATTCAATCTCCACGATTTTGAGTGTTTTGGATGTTTCCCTTGGGGTTAGTTTCCAGTTTCACTGCCTTGTGGTCAGAGAAAATTCTTGGGATGATTTCAATTTTCTTAAATTTGTTGAGGCTTGTTTTGTGTCCTATCATGTGGTCTATCTTTGAAATTGTTCCATGTGCATTTAAAAAGAATATGTATTTGGCTTCTTTGGGATGAAGTGCTCTCTATATATATATCAGTTAAGTCCATTTCATCCAGAGTATTGTTCAATGTCATAATGTCTTTGTTGACATTTTGTTTGGGAGATCTGTCCATTTTTCACAGTGAGGTGTTAAAATCCCCCAAAATAATTGTGTTGCTTTCAATATATTTCTTGAAGTCCTGTAAGATTTTCTTTATATATTTGAGTGCTCCTATGTTGGGTGCATATATATTTACAATGTTTATGTCTTCTTGGTGGATTCTTCCCCTGTGTATTATGAAGTTACCTTCTGGGTATCTCTTAATCGCCCTGGTTTTGATGTCTATTTTCTGTGATATAAGTATTGGTACAGGTCTTTTTCTTTTTCCTGGCTGTTTGCTTGGAAAATTTGTTTCCAGCCCTTCACTTTTAGTCCATGTAGGTCTTTTTTCCTGAGGTGGGTCTCTTGTAGGCAGCATATGTGTGGTCATGCTTTCTTATCCATTCAGCGATTCTATGTCTTTTGACTGGAGCACTTAATCCTTTTACATTTAAGGTCATTATTGATAGGTACTTATTCATTGACTTTTTTGTACCTGTGTTCCTCTTTGTCTCTCTCTTTTCCTTCCTTTCCTTAAATCAGTCCTTTTAGCGTGTCTTGCAGAGCTGGTTTGGTGGAGGTATATTCATTTAGACTTCTTTTGTCTTGGAAGCTCTTTATTTGGCCTTCTATTGTGATTGAGAGTCTTGCTGGGTAAAGTATCCTTAGTTGCACGCCTCTGGTTCTCATTACTTGGAATATTTCTTTCCATTCTCTTCTTGCTTGGAGTGTTTCCATTGAGAAGTCAGTAGCTAAGCTTATTGGGACTCCCTTGTATGTCACTTCCTTTTTTTCCCTTGCTGCTTTTAAGATTCTGTCTTTGTCTTGGAATTTTGCTATTGTAATGATGATGTGTCTTGAAGTGGGCCTCTTTGGGTTCCTCTTGATTGGGACTCTCTGTGTTTCCTGGATTTGTGTGACATTTTCTCTCATCAAATTAGGGAAGTTTTTCATCATAACTTTTTCAAATAAATTTTCTATCCCCTTCTCTTCTTCTTCTGCTTCTGGCATCCCTATTATTCATATATCATTACATTTCATATTATCATATTATTACATTTCATTTCATATTTCATACAATCCCTCTTCATTATTCCTAAGCCTCTTTTCTTTTTCTTGCTCTTTCTGGGAGTTTTTTCTACTTTATCCTCAAACTCACTGATCCAATCTTCTGCTTCATCTGCTTTTGATTCCTTCCACTGTGTTCTTCAGTTGAGAATTTGTATTCTTCATTTCCTCTTGGCCCTTGCCGATAGTTTCTATTTTCTCTTTCATGTTGATATAGTTTGCAGTGAGTTCATTGTAGCTCCCCTATAGTTTCTGGTAGCTCATTGTGAGGTCTTTGAACTTCCTGATACCCAGTGCTTTGAATTCAATATGTGATAGCTGACTTGCCTCTATTTCATCTATTGTTCTTTCTGAGGCTTCCTCCTATCCTTTCATTTGGGGATTGTTTCTTTGTCTTCCTATTTTTTGTGAGACTCTTCTTGTTAGCTTCAGCTCCTTAAATTAATTTGTTCTGGCTTCCTGGGTTCATGGTGTAAACTTCTGTGGGATAATACCTGTGAGATTCAGTGGTGCCATCTTCTTGATCTCCTGAGCTCACTGGTCTTGGGCTGTTCTTTACCTTGGCTCTGTGTTCATCTCTGGGTTTTGGTTGTTTTGGGGCCTGTCTTTTGTGGGTCCTTAGAAGGTAACTTAAAAAAGCATTGCTTGGTTCTCAACCTAAAACTGCACATTGAGAACCATCAGTTTGACTTAATTTCTATCACACTCATCAATAACAACAATCTCCACCAAGAGAAGTGAGTTATACTCATATGTGAAACAATCACAGAAGAATTTCAATATCAGTCTTGAATACTAAGCTTCTCCAGTAGAGAACAAAGTTTGAACCTTACCCATAGACTGTGTACCAGTGTTGAAAAGAGCAATTGGTTGTATAGCAATTGTTCCACAATACCTCAGTGGCAGGAATGAGGGGTAGTCCTGTCAATGCTTTTGCTTAAACTTCCTTCCCTGTGGAGAATCTGGTACTTGCAATTTGAGATGAGTACTCCCAGTACTGCCAGGTACTTCCTCTGTTAGTGAGAGATCTGTAGCAGTTCCAGACTGAATAGCAGATAGGGTAGGAGAGTCAAAAGCAAAGAACTGGATGATGCTACCTGGTGTGATGCGGATTCAATGTTTGTCACTGCAATAGTAAGAGTGCAAGTACCCAGCTCAAAACCACTGTAATCACTGCAGGTTGTGTAAAAGCAGTATCAGCAAAGTTTAATTTTGGTGCAATTATTCTACGCAGAAAAAGAAAAATATCAACATAATATTCTGTCAGCTAGGTTACATAGATCCTGTCAAATTACATTTTAAATACTAACAGTTTACATACTTTTCTTTCCATTATTTCATTTCTTTTTTAATGTGTATTATTGATTATGCAATTACAGTTGTCCCATTTCCCCCCCTTTATTCCACTCTGCCCTGTACCATCCTCCCAACAGGATACCCACCCTGAGTTCATGTCCATGGGTTGTACATGTAAGTTCTTGGGCTTCTCCATTTCCCATACTATTCTTAACTGCCCCCTGTCTATTTTGTACCTACCACTCATGCTTCTTATTTCCTGTACCTTTTCCTCCATTCTCTCCCCTTCCCCTCTCCCCTGAAAAGCCAATATATGATATGTATTTCTGTGAATCTGTTCCTGTTCTAGTTTGCTTAGTTCATTTTTTTCTATTTTAAGGTTCAGTTGTCAATAGTTGTGAGTTTGTTGTCATTTTCCTGTTCATATATTATATCTTCTTTTTCTTAGATAAGTCCCTTTTACATTTCATGTAATAAGAGCCTAGTGATGATGAACTCTTTTAACTTGACCTTATCTGGGAAACCCTTTATCCTCCCTTCCATTCTAAATCCACTGAGCTACACCAGCCAGGGTAATCTTCCCTTCCATTCTAAATTATAGCTTTGCTGGATAAAGTGATCTTGAATGCAGGTCCCTGTTTTCAATGACTTCAAATACTTGTTTCCAACCCCTTCTTGCCTGCAAGGTAACTTTTGAGAAATCAGCTGACAGTCTTATGGGAACTCCTTTGTAGGTAACTGTCTCCTTTTCTCTTGCTGCTTTTAAGATTTTCTCCTTATTTTTAAACTTGGGTAATATAATTATGCTGTGCCTTGGTGTGTGCTTCCTTGGGTCCAACTTTTGGGGGACTCTGTGAGCTTCCTGGACTTCCTATAATTCTATTTCTTTCGCCAGATATGAGAAGTCCTCCTTCATTATGTTTTCAGATAAGTTTTCAATGACTTGCTATTCCTCTTCTACTTCTGGCACACCTATGATTCGGATGTTAAAATGTTTAAAGTTTTCCCAGTGGTTCCTAAGCCTCTACTAATTTTTTGAAGTCTTGTTTCTTTATTCTGTTCTGGTTGAATGTTTATTTCTTCCTTCTCCAAAACATTGAGTTGAGTTCCAGTTTCCTTCCCTTCACTGTTGGTTCCTGTACATTTTTCTTTGTTTCAATTTTTACAGCCTTCACTTTTTCCTCTATTTTGTGACCATACTTAACCATTTCTGTGAGAATCCTGATTACCAGTGGTTTGAACTCGGTTTCTGATAGCTTGGCTATCTCTTTATTGCTAACTTGTATGTTTTCTGGAGCTTTGATCTTTTCATTTGGGCCATTTTTTTTGTCTTGGCATACCTGTTATGTAGTCAGGGCCAGATTCTTAGGTATTCACCAGGGTGGGGCAACATACTTTGCTGCATTGTGGTACTATATGTTGGGGAGGTGCCCAAGAGGGAAGAATGCTGCTTGCTGGGCTTTCAGTCTGCTTTCAGTCACTTCCTCCACTACCCACAAGCAAATTGGGCCCTTTTGGTGCTGATTCCTCGGTGGGTGGGTTTGTGTACACTCTAAGACCTTGTGGGTCTTTAGAATGAACTCTCCTGTCAGGCTGGGAGTTTCTCCTGCCACCTCAAACCCCACAGGTTTTTTTTTTTTAAGCCAGAGGTTTTGAGGCTTTTTCCCCTGCACTAGAACCCTGGGTTGCTTGGTCTGTCTCTCTCTCCTGTTGTTCCTCCCAGTTTATGCACATGCAAATGTGGGACCCCTGCTCCATCAGCTGCCACCTTACCCACCCCAGCTCTCCAGCCATCACCTTGCCATGAGTCCTCTCTGCCCCAGCTGCCTATCTCCACCCCTCCTACCAGTCTAGGTGAATGTTTCTTCTTTAACTTCTTGGTTGTTGGACTTTCACACAGTTTGATTTTTCAGGCACTTCTTATTATTTTTTGTTTCTAAACGTGTTGTTTTTTTGGTTGTGTGAGGAGGCATAGTGTATGTACCTATGCCTCTATGTTGGCCAAAGTCCTATATTATTTCATTTCAATACAGAACAAAAGATAGCCAGATATTACAGTTACAAATTATTAGATAGCTAAAAGAATAGGGAAGGTTTTCCAAAAGAATACTCTAGCTTTCACTGGACAACAAGTACCACTGAAAGACACGGAGGGAGTCCAAGTAGATTTGCATAGAAATGCATTAAAAGAGTGCTCTCTTAAAAATTCTGAGATGCAGGAGGGATGAATGTATATTCAAGGTCATTATAATGATCATAGTTAAAGATATCTCTAGAGAAAGACATAATAAGTGACCCAGAATAGTCACAGTAATTTTGAGAAAGAACAAAGTAGGAGGGATCACAATACTGGTACCAATGATATTACAAGGCCCCTATAATCAAAGGTGATTTTAGTTTGAGGAAAAGACAGAAGTTGTAGAACACCAAATCTATGGTGTAGGGGGCCTGAGTCACCTGGGTGATTTGATGTTTCACCAAAAAACTCTGCAAGAGATGTGATACATTAGTAGGTGCATTGTCCTGGTGAAACTGCCCATCACCAGTTGCCCATATCTTTCACACTATGAATCTTCCTGATAGTTTCTGAAGGGGAATGTTCAAGTTTAATGCAAAATTTTATGTGGATCTGTTGCTCTACTCACTCAGTCATTTTTTAATGCAATAGCCACAGAGCACACATCCTCACTCAATGGCATCTACCACCCTCAATGACTAGTACAGTGAAGTCGTCAGTCATCAGGCATGTGCATTCGAGTCCACTCTCCTTGGCTGCCAGGTTACACTGATGTCTGGCTAACTATTCTCAGTATACTAACAATGGTTGGACTTTTATCTGGGCAGATCTTAGTGTACAATGTATTGAAACCCTAGAATATTACGTATAGAGAAAAAATCTGAATATTACCAGTGAGAAAAAATAGATTTACTTAATAAGGAGTAACGATAAGAATGACATGAGGCTCTTCATTAGCAACAATTAATATTAAAAGATGATGGAATAACACCTTTTATATGTTAATGGAAAAATCATTGTGTATTTATACTTCTATCCCTATCAATATTTATACAATGGGATGTGACTATAGATCAGTTTTTACACAATAGCTCTGAAAGTCACTTCTGATAAATCAGTTTAAAAAATATTTCTTCAATTTAAGATCCCCAATATTTTGAACAAGAGAAAGAAAAAAACATCAACCTCTCACAATTCCACCCTATTACTTAAATTTTTTATACTTTTTGAAAGAGCTCTTTTCAATGTAGATTTCAATCAAATATGCATACACTAGGAAAATATTTCAAATCCAATTTTCAACTCAAACTCCTTGACATCTTTCCTCTCAAAGAGCATTGTTGCCTCAGTGTTTCTTCAGTCACAACAGAACTAAAAGTTATTTTTACTAACTTTTGAGCTAGCTATACAAATGTGTAGACTAGCTTCCTTTTGTCTCCCATTTCAGCATAATCAATAAATAAATGTGATTCATAAATCTCCATTCTCTGCTCAAAATCACTAGTTTCTGGGAGTTAAAGGAGATCCCCTCTTGTCTCAGGGATTTTCACCCAAGCCATTCATTGTACAAGTTTTGTTTTATTTGTTTTGTTTTGTTTTATTTTGCTTGCTTGTTTTTTTAATATAATTTATATTTAATTCTTGTTCAAGTACAGGTTTCTGTCTTATATTCCCAACCCTGCCCGACGCCCGCCCCATGCTCCCCACCTCCCTCCCCTCTCCACCCCCCACCCTTAGTTATTGTCCATGTGTCCTTTATACTTGTTCATAAGAGTCCATTCCCTTTTCCCCTTTGATTCTCTCCCCTCTCCCCTCTGGCCCCTGTCAGCCTGTTCCATATTTGAGTGTCATTGGTCGTATTTTGCTTGCTTGTTTGGTTTGTTTAGATTCCTGTTAACGGTGAGATCATATATTTGTCTTTCACTGCCTGGCTTATTTCACTTAGCATAATGCTTTCCAGTTCCATCCATGAGGTTGCAAAGGGTAGTAGTTCCTTCTTCCGTTCTGCAGCATAGAATTCCATTGTGTAAATGTACCATAGTTTTTTGATCCAGTCATTTACCGATGGGCATCTAGGCTGCTTCCAACTCTTGGCTATCGTAAATTGTGCTGCTATGAACATCGGGGTGCATAGGTTCTTTTGGATTGGTGTTTCAGGGTTCTTAGGATATACTCCCAAGAGTGGAATTGCTGGGTCAAAAGGTACGTTCATTTTTAGTTTTCTTAGAAAATTCCATACTGTTTTCCATAGTGGTTGTACCAGTCTGCAATCCCACCAACAGTGAACTAGAGTCCCCTTTTCCCCACAACCTCTCCAGCACTTGTTGTTTGTTTCTTTGTTTATGATAGCCAATCTGACTGGTGTTAAGTGGTATCTCATTGCGGTTTTAATTTGCATCTCTCTGATAGCTAGTGATATCGAGCATCTTTTCATGTGTCTCTGGATTCTCTGTATGTCCTCCTTGGAGAAATGTCTGTTCAAGTCCTCTGCCCATTTTTTGATTGGGTTGCTTGTCTTCTTTGAGTGGAGCCGAATGAGTTCTTTGTATACTTTGGAGATTAAACCCTTATCTGAGGTATCATTGGCAAATATGTTTTCCCAAACTGTTGCTTCTCTTTGTATCTTGATACTGTTTTCCTTAGCCATGCAGAAGCTTTTAATTTTGATGAGATCCCATTTGTTTATTCTTTCCTTTATATTCCTTGCTCTAGGGGATGTATCAGTGAAAATATTGCTGCGTGGAATATCTGAGATTTTCTTGCCAATGCTCTCCTCTAGGGTTTTAATGGTTTCACGGCGGCTTATATTTAAGTCTTTTATCCACCTTGAATTTATTTTGGTGTATGGTGTAAGTTGGTGCTCAAGTTTCATTTTTTTGCATGTAGCTGTCCAGTTCTCCCAACACCATTTGTTGAAAAGGCTGTCTTTACTCCATTTTATGTTATTGCACCCTTTGTCGAATATTAATTGACTGTAGAGAGTTGGGTTTATTTCTGAGCTCTCTGTTCTCTTCCATTGGTCTATGTGCCTGTTTTTGTGCCAGTACCAGGCTGTTTTGATTACAGTGGCCTTGTAATATGCAGGAACAACTAGCATGTCCTAACTGTCACCTGATCAAAAGGGATTGTAAAACTCTATCAACTGTTAAGACTTATTTCAATTTCAGGGATGTTAAAATATAAAAAAACTGTAATACTTAAAATTGAAATATGGTATCTGTAGTAAAGTTAGTGTCATGGGTAAAAGTGAAGACCTTCCCAAAGGTAACTCTGAAGGACAATATCCATCTCAATGTGTTAGTTATGACATGTTGTTAAGTCATATATACACCTAAAACTTCAAACATGTAAGCTCCAAATGGTTATTTGAAGTATAATAACTTACTCCTGGAAGACATAGAATGAGAGGTATTTTGGGCAGATAAGAGTACTTGGTGTATTTAGTCTTATCTTCCCAATGATACCACTCATGAGATTATGATATTATAAACTATATTATAATAATAGTATATTAGTACATATCTTATGTAATATATAGTTATACATTATAAATTTATGATTTATATAATATTTTAAATATCAGCAGAAAAACTCACTATTGTTAAAGCATGGATTGGTACTGTAATAGAAATTGACACTTTCAGATTTAGATATTGTCATCAAAGTCATATTCCAGGCCAAAGAAAAGTCTTCTGGCAGCCATCAGAAGGTGGAAATTTTTTCTGTGCCTTTGCATTTGTGGAATTTCTATTCTTTTGGAAGTAACCTAAGAAACTCCCTGTTAAGTATGCATGAACTTTTAAATTTTTTCTACCTTAGAAACTTGAGAAAATCACTTTTGGGCTAAAAATGCATTTTGGTCACTGAGAATTAGAAACTAAAGATTTTCTCCCTTCCATCTCATCTACATTGTTCATATCCACAAACACTGAAACAACCTATTCTGCTTAACCATTTCTTTCTTTCTTTATTATTGTCTTAAGTACAGTTGTCTCTATACCACCCCCCCCCCGCCACAATCCCCTCCACACCAGCAATCCCCACCTCCCACTCTCGATCCTACCCACCTTTGGCTTTGTCCATGTGTCCTTTATACATGTTTCTTTATAACCCTTCCCTTTCTCCCCTTAGACTCCTCCCCCAGTTACTGTCAGTTTGTTCTTTATTTCAGTGTCTCTGGTTATATTCTGCTTGTTTGTTTTGTTGATTAGGTTCCACTTATAAGTGAAATCACTTCTGACAAATGTGTTTTTAAAAGTCTTCTGTTATTACCAAGAATTATAATTTCTCATTATAATCCCATCACTTTTTGTTTTATATACTGTGTTGGCCAAAAAGTTCATTTAGTTTTTTTCATATGATGGCTCTACTAGTGCTTAGCTGTGAGTAACTTCATTGGAAACAATTTTGTCAGGTTGCATTGTGACAGCTGTCACATCAGCATGTCTTTTTTTTAGATTTTATTTATTTAACTTTTTTTAGAGGAGAAGGGAAGGAGAGAGGGAGAGAAGTATCAATGTATGGTTACCTCTCGTGTGTCCCCTGCTGGGAATGGGCCTGCAACCCAGGCATGTGCCCTGACTGGGAATTGAACCACAATCATGTGGTTCGCAGACCTGTGCTCAATCCATTGAGCTACACCAGCCAGGGCTATCAGCATGTCTTTTAAAAAAATTAAAATATGTGAATTTTTGTGCAGCCATTCTAATAGTGAAGATGGAAGCTATACAATATTTTCAGTCTATTTTGCTTTATTATTTCAAGAAAGGTAAAATACATGACTGAAATACAAGGTTTGTGCAGTGTATGGAGAAGGTGTTTTGACTGATCGAATATTTCAAAAATGGTTTGTATAGTTTCTCAGTATTATTGGTATTTTGGGCAAATAATTCTTTGCTCTGGGGCTATCTTATGCATTAGAACATGCTTACCAGCACCCCTAGCTTCCACCCAGTAGAAGCCAATAATGGGAGACAGACAACATACTCAAAATATCCAAATCAATAAGATTATTGGTGAAAATGAAAAGTGCCTTTTAATTGGAAAGCATTATTCTAAGTGAAAGAAGCCAGGTGGTAAAAGAAAAATACCATATGATCTCACCTATAAGTGGAACACAATCAACAAAACAAACAAGCAAGCAAAATACAATCAGAGCTATTGAAATAGAGAAACAATCTGACAGTAACAAATGAGGAGGGAGGAGAAGGAAAATAGGGGACAATGGAGGGAGCACCAGGAATATGTATGAAGGATACATGGACAACGCCAAAAGGGGTGGGTTTCAAGGTGCGAGGTAAGGATGGGTGGGGCACAGGTGTGGTGTGGTGAAAATGAAGACATCTATACTTGAACAACAAGTTTTTAAAAAGTAAACTCTTTATTTTATGGAAAGAAACTAAACGGACTTTAGATCATTTAATACACACAATGTTTCAAGATTATGTTGTTAGGGGCAAAAAATCATGGTTGATAATCTCTTGGTAGATTTCCTTCCTTGCAACAGTGTGAAATGTCTCTTTATCACTGAATTTCCCTGAATTATATACATTTTGTTGAACATTAATACTGCTTTATCATTTTCTTTTGGGTGGTATCTATCTTGTGTATTATTTTCCATCCCCTTGTTTTCAACCTTTCTGTGTCATTTTATGTACGGTTTTTGTAAAGAGCAACAATAAAAAAATTTAAATCCCATGTAAGACCCTCTTAATGAGATCAATTTATCCACATTTATAGTGACTACTGTTACAATAGGACTTATTTCTTCCATTTTATTGTGTTTTTTAATTTGCCATGTTTTATATATCTTTTATTTTTTCTGAATATTTGGATAGATGGAATTTACTCTAAGTTTAGTTTTCCTACACTTTAAAGCTATATATTCTAATTATGTTAATACTTATGAGTTTCTCTTGAATTTTTAAAAATATATTTTAATAATTATGACATTATAGTTGTCCCATTGCTGCCCTTCATTCCCCTCCACCCTACACTAGCCCTCCCACCCACATTCCCCCCTGTAGTTCATGTCCATGTGTCATAAGTTCTTTAGCTTCTACATTTCCCACACTACTTTTGCCCTCCCCAAGTCTATTTTCTCCCCACTGTCTATGCTATTTATTCTCTATACATTCTTTCCACTTGTCCTCCTTTCACTCCTCTGTTGCTAACCCTCCATCTGATCTTCATTTCTGTGGCCCCACTCCTAATCCAGCTGTCCACTTAGTTTACTTTTGTTTTAAGTGTGGTTAATAACTGTGAGTTTGCTGCCCTTTCACTGTTCATATTTTTTTATTTTCTTTTTCTAAGTCCTTTTAACATTTCCTATAATAAGGGCTTGGAGATGATGAACTCCTTGAACTTGACATTATCTGAGAAGCATTTTATCTGCCCTTCCATTCTAAATGAAAGCTTTGATGGATAGAGCACTCTTGGATGTAGGTCCTTGCCTTTCATGACTTGGAATACTTCTTTCCAGCCCCTTCTTAGCTGTAAGGTCTCTTTTGAGAAATCAGCTGACAGTCTGATGGGAACTCCTTTGTAAGTGACTGTACCCTTATCTCTTGCTGCTTCTAGGATTCTCTCCTTCATTTTCATCTCAGTTACTGTAATTATGAGGTGCCTTGGTGTGTTCCTCTTTGGGTCCACATTCTTTGGGACTCTCTGAGCTTCCTGGAAGTCTATTTTCTTTGCCAGATTGGGGAAGTTCTCCTTTATTATTTGTTCAAAGAAGTTTTCCACTTGTTGCTCTTCCTCTTCCCCTTCAGATACCCCTATAATTCAGATGTTGAGATGCTTAAAGATGTCCTGGAGGCTCCTAAGACTCTCCTCATTTTTTAAAATTCTTGTTTCTTCATTCTTTTTTGTTTGGTTGTTTCTTTCTTCCTTCTGATCCACTCCATTTATTTGAGTCCCCGTTTTCTTCCCATCACTATTGGTTCCCTGTGCATTTTCCTTCACTTCACTTAGTGTAGCCTTCATTTGTTCCTCTAATTTGTGACCAAAATCAACCAGTTCTGTGAGCATCCTGATCACCAGTATTTTGAACTGAGCTAACTGATAAGTTGGCTATCTCTTGGTCACTTAAAAGTATTGGCTCTGGGGCTTTCATTTGTTCTTCTGTTTGGGACATAATTTTTTGGTCTGGTTACACCTGTTAAGTATGAAGGGCAGATCCTTAGGTGTTCACCAGGGCAGGGCAACCCACGTAGCTGAGTTGTGATGCTGTATGTGAAGGCCAGGTCAGAGAGGGAACAATGGCACTTGCTCCGCTGTCTCTCGAATTTCAGTCCCTTCTGCTGTTTCCTACAAGCAAATTGGGCCCTTCTGGTGCTGGTTCCTTGGTGGGTGGGCTTGTGTATGTTCTAGGACCCTGTGGGTCTCTGCCACGAACCCTCCTGTAAGGCTGGGAGCCACTTGCAACACCTCAACCTCCACAAGTTTTTTCAATCGGTGCTTTAGGCTTTATTTCCCATTGCTGGGACCCTGGTTTGCACTGTTTGTCTCACTGTTCATTTTCTGCCTGGTTTATCTGCCCATGAATGTGTGTCCAGGTTCAGCCAACCACCTTGCATGACTTACTGGGTTTGCTCGTTTCTTCCTCACACCCGTGTCTGCCAACCATCACCTTTTCCTGCTGGGACCCCTCTCCACCGGCCGCCGACTCCGCCCCTCTTACCAGTCTGGATTAATGGTTCGTTGTTAATCATACTTCAGTAGAGTTCAATTTTCTGTCTGTTGTGGTTGTGTTTTTGTTTCTAAATCTTTGTTGTCCTTAAATTTGGTTGTGCAATGAGGCAGAGTGTTTCCACCTACACCTCCATCTTGGCCAGAAGTCGAATTTTTTCTTTTAACATACACATTAATCCATGTTTTTCTAACAAAACCTGAAATTAATCAGTATTCTGTATCCTTTTTAACAAACAGGACCTTAGCACACTTTAACTTCCATACGCATATATAGCACTACTTTAGTAAAAATGGAAAAACAAATATGTACTCCCTATATCTGGCTAAGAGTAGGAATATCTGTCTTTGTTAGTGTTGAATTCCCCCAGCCAATTTCTCGTCTATCTTCAGAGTAATCTCTCCTTATCCATACTGCCTAACTGTACAGCATAAAGTTAACAAAGCTACAGCTTTTTATGCTGGTCTCACCTTACAGTTTTATACTGGATACCTTAATGCAACCACACATGTTCAGAGAAAGAAATAATGGATGGTAAAAGGCTTCTGCAGAAAATCCACTACACTCAAGAGAAATTAATTACTGGAGCTCACTGAAAATGCCCCTGGAAATGAGAAGATAGGTGTTCCCTGCCTAGAAGTCCAACCTAAATGGGGCTTGCTGAATTAGATAAACTATTGGACAGAAAAAAAAAAAAACAATTTAATGAGTGCAACTGCCATTAATGTTGCTTCATTTTTCTTTTGGTGATCAGACTATGTTAGCCACTTTAAATGCATTGCAATCTGAATTTACTTGCCTCTAAAATTCTTGCAGTTCAATTAAGTAACATTATATACATTAATTTTACAAATGGTCCTCCACATATATTACTTTCTCTAATTTAATGTAAAGTGATACATAAAAGTTTTCCAAAATATAAAGCCTGGGTTCTCCTTAGTGTCAGTAGAAGATCAATGTATCAGGGATATTTATGGAACATAAATATCCCTAATGTATTTAGCTGGCCCAGAGAGTGAATATAAAATGGATTTCAAATTACAATTCAAAAAATCACTACATAGAAGAAAGCTAAGATGGCGGCCTAAGTAATCAGAGCTCGCCTCCACATACAACCACATCAAAATTACAACTAAACTACAGAGTAACCATTATTCAAAACCTCAGAAATTGAGCTCAATGGAAGTCCTACAACTACAGAATTAAAGAAGAAACTACATCGAGACTGGTGTGAGGGATGGATACATGGAACAGGCTGGTCCCACACCCACATGTGGCAAATAAAAACCAGGCAGGATATCTTGGAAATGACATTTCCCAGTCCCACAACAGGACTCTAGCCAGGGTTCCACTGCAAGGAAGATAAGTCCTCATAACTTCTACCTGTATAGACCAGTGAGGATTGAGGCTGAGGAAAACAGAAACTGCTGGATTTCTCTAGGTACTTTACTCTTAAAGGGCCCACACACAGACTTGTGCAGACTCACTCCCTCTGAGCTCCAGTGTGCGAACAACACTTGAAAGGTACCAAAGACATATGGGGAGGAACTGAACTGTCTGGCATCAGGGTGAGAGCTGGGGGCAGCTTTCTCCCAGACAGAAATGATAGCAGAAGCCATTGTTCCCTTTCTGAGCTCTCTCCCCACAGAGCTGGCAGATGTCATACATATAAGATTCCATCAACTTGGCTCACACTGTTTTCTCCACCCTGGTGATTCAATGAGGCCCTGCCCCACTTAACTTTCAGGCCCACTTAGGCTGTTTCCAGTGGCTCTTCCACATGAATGACTTGTCTTAACTCATACTTCGGGTTTTCTTAAATTCTCTCAAACAAGTAGCCTCTGGCCTCAGTGAGCCCCCTACTTCTTGCTAAGTGGTCCCAGGCCTGACAATAGTAGCAGTCGGTCTTGGTTCACAGTTTGTCTTCTCTTGGGCACCTCCAAATCCAGCACAGGTGGCAACCATCTGCAGATCATTTTAGCTTATGCTGCGTGGCCCCGGACAGAACACAGGCAGTGTTCTTGGTCTTCAACTTGGCCTTCACCTCCCAGGAAGCCCCAGAGCTGCACACCCAGTGAGCACCTTCAGACCATGTCAAAGCACCACCACCCAATGACCTCCACAAACAACACACTCAAGGGGAGGACTCAGCAGGTACCAGAGCCATGCTGAAGTAAGTCCTGCTCTGTGGACAGGGTCCTTGCACAGCTGATTTCCCACAGTGGTTAGAATTTGGTGGTCAGTGGTCACAGCTAGTACTTGCAGCTGATTAGCCTGGGTAAACCCCTCCCATTTACCTGTCAAAGCAATCAATGCTGAACTACAAGAGGAGTGTGTACACAGCCCACACAGGAGGCTAATCTCAAGTAGCCAGCTTGGGTGATGAGGAGTCTGTGCCACTGGATCCTACAGAACACCTGCTACATTAGGCCACTCTACCAAACCAGGGAGTCACAGCAGCTCTACCTAATACACAGAAACAAACACAGGGAATGTGCCAAAATGAATAGACAAAGAAACATGGCACAAATAAAAGACAAGAACAAAATGATATAAAAAGAACTAAACAAAATGGAGACAAGCAATCTATAAGATGGAGAGTTCAAAAAAACTGGTTATAAGGATGCTCAATGAACTTGGAGGAAGAACAGATAAACTCAGAGAGAACTTCAGCAGCATAAAAAAGGACACAGAAACCATAAAATAGAATCGCTCAGAAATAAAGGCTACACTAACTGAAATGAAGAACAATTTACAAGGTATCAACAGTAGAGTGGATGAAGCTGAGAATCAAATCAGTGATTTGGTATATAAAGAAGCAAAAAACACCCAATCAGAACAGCAAGAAGAAAAAAGAATACAAAAAATGAGGAACACCTAGGGCAACTTTAAATTCAATAACATTTGCATCATGGGGGTGACCGAATGAGAACAGAGAGAGCAAGAAATTAAAAACCTACTTGAAAAAGTAATGACAGAAAACTTCCCTAACTTGGTGACGGGAATAGACATACAAGTCCAGGAGTTGCTGAGAATCCCAAACAAGATGAACCCAAAGAGGCCCACACCAAGACATAACATAATTAAAATGCTAAAGGTTAAAAACAAAGACCAAATCTTAAAAGGAGCAAGAGTAAAGCAGTTAGTTACCTATAAGGGAACTGCCATAAGACTGTCAGCTAACTTCTCAAAAGAAATTTTGCAAGCTAGAAGGGAATAGCAAGAAATATTCGAAGTTATGAAAAGCAAGAAAGGACCTACAGCCAAGACTATTCTACCCAGCAAAGCTATCATATACAATAGAAGGACAAAGTTCTACTTTGGCAAAAAAGAAAAAAAAGCTAAAGGAGTTCATCACCACCAAAACAGTATTATATGAAATGTGAAAGTGTCACCTTTAAGAAGATCACAAGCAGGATAATAAAATGACAATAAATGCATACCTATCAATAACTGAATCTAAAACACAAAATAAATAAACAAATGAAACTGAAACAGAACCATAGATACAGGGGATGTTTTGGTGGTTACTAGATGGGAGGGGAGATCAGAGGGATGGGTGAGAAAGGTGAAGAGAATAAGAAGTACAAACTGGTAAATACAGAATAATCATGGGGATGTAAAGTACAGCATAGGGAATATAACTAGCAAAGAATATATACACATGACCGGTGGACATAGACAACCAGGTAGGGATTGCCTGAGGGAGTTGGGGGAGGGTCTGGGTGGAGGGAAGCAAAACGGGAAAAATTGGGACAACTGTAATAGCATAAACAATAAAATATAATTTAATTTAAAAATTACTACATGCAAATAATCTTACCTGTGAACTACCTATCATCATTAATCTGGGGAGAATTCTGGGCAGTAGGAAATCTGACCTAAAATCAATAAATGATGGTAAGTCATTTCAGTACACATTTCTTTATCACTTGAATTCTTTAATCTCTTATATAATATAAAGGGAGAAAGATAACAGCACTTAACTGAATCTAAAATACCTTATTTACCTTAAACAAACCAAAAGGGTATCTTGATCTCCATTCTATAGTTTAGGAAATTGAGGCTCTGAGACACTAAATAACTTCCCCAAGGTCAAGCAAATAACTAAGTGAAGAAACTAGACACAATACTTCCTTTTCAATATTTGCTTAAGCAGCACATTATCAGAAAGACAAATCTGTGTTTCAAAAAGCTGAAACAAGGTAAAGTCAAGCCAGGACACCCATTCTAAGCAATTTTGGCATTAATGTTTAGGGGTTTCAGTCTCACAAAGTATAAATGATTTTGAAGGAATCATTCATGCTACTCTGTTCCTCTACATTACTCTGAATAATGATTGTCAAGCACTAACTGGCAAAGAAGCTCAGCTATATAATTTATTAAATTCTTCCCTACCTTCTTGGAAGCAAATATACTATTCTTCCTTAAAGGCAACATTCTCCCTAAACTGCCCAATTACTTAACAGTGATCAAGTTCTCTGAGTTCACTTCCATTCCCCAAAACATCATGCCTAATTGATCTGACCTGAAAATTCACACAATGTGATTACTCATGTCATAAAACCATTCTGATAAATAACAACTTCTGATAAAACATGATTCTTTAATATATATATTATAAATTATTCAAATAATGAGAGAGACAAAGAAGCAAAGGAAAAGTACAAATGCACTGGACACTTTGTTCCACCAAAGAAACCTCCCAAAGAATGTTAATTAAGAAGTAGAAAATTATTAGCCTCAAAGTAAAATAGGGTCCTTATTGGCACAGATAGTTACAAATGCCAGCTCTGGAAATATGAACTGAATTACTAGTGTTTTATTATAAATGTTTGAGCCCCCAACCCAGAGACATACTGACAGGGAGAGATAAAATTAGCACAGCCATTTTTAAGGAAATTGGGAGAGATCGACATTTTAATGTTGATCATTTTATTTCATGCAGAAATAAAACACAGCGTTACTAAATATGGTGTGTTAATTTCAGCTCATATTAAACATCTTAAGCAGTATAACTTACTGATTACCTTTCACATCAAGTGCCTTTCTCCTCCTTCATACTCTAGCATGTCAAAGCCATAAGATCAGAATATTATTTTAAGGGCTAGAAAAAAAATTTAAATCCCAACATTAAGATGACCTTTCCAAATATTAGAAGGGTGACTGTAAATGGCCATGAAAGAGGTCTCAACCTCAATGAATACCTTTATCAGTAACAAAATTGGAAAACTAAACACCAGGGGTGGGACCAGCAGGGACTGTGTACTAAGGACTGAAGAGAGGAAGAATCTCATAGATACAAAGAACAAACTGCTGGTTGCCAAATGGGAAGGGTTTTGGGGACTGGATGAAAAAGGTTAACAGATTTAGAAGTACAAATTGGTAGCTACAAAATAGTCACAGGGAACAGTACAGCATAAGGGATATAGTCAGCAATATCATAGTAACTATGCATGGTAAAGGTGGGTACTATCCTTATGGAGGAATGCCATTTTGTAAGTTACATATCTATAACACTATGTTGTACCCCTGAATCTAATACAATATTGAATGTCAACCATAATTGGCGAGCAATTTTTTAAATTTAAATATTTTTCTCCTTGCCTTTTAAAAAATTTGTATTGTTCAAATAGAACTGTCCCCAATGTCCCCATTAATCTCCCCAGATTAACTCAACACACGAATCCCACACTCAATTCTCCCCCAGTCCATTATCTTTTTCCATGAATCCTTTATGGATACTATTCCTTGACTTGCCCCTCCCCCTTCATTCCCCCATTATCTTCCTTCCCTCTCCCCAATGGTGACTGCCAGTTTGTTTTTTTATTTCCATGACTCTGGTTCTATTTTGATCACTTGTTTTTTTGTTGATAAGGTTCCAGTTATAGGTGAAATCATATGGTATTTATCTTCAAATAAGGGCTTATCTCACTTAGCATAATGGTCTCCAGTTCCATCCATGCTGTCGCAAGGGGTAGGAGTTACTTCTTTCATTCTCCTGCATAGTATTCCATTGTGTAAATGTACTACACTTTTTTTATCCACTCATTTACTGATGGGCACTTAGGCTGTTTCTAGTACTTGGCTATTGTAAGTAGCACTCCTATGAACATTGGGGTGCATAAGTTCTTTTGAATTTCTGATTCCGGATTCTTAGGGTATAATCCTAGCAATGGGATCAATGGATCAAAAGATACTTCCATCTTTACCTTTTCAAGTAAATTCCATACTGTTTTCCACAATGGCTGCACCAGTCTGCATTCCCACCAACACTGTACTACAGGTTCCATTTTCTCCACAACCTTGCCAGCACTTGTATGCTGATTTATTGATGATGGCCATTCTGACCGGTATGAAGTGGTATTACATTGTGGTTATAATTTGCATCTCTCTGATGGCTACTAGTGCCAACCATCCTTTCACATATCTATGTGTCCTCTCTATATTCTCCATGGAGAAGTATCTGTTCAGCTCCCTTGCCTATGTTTTAATTGAATTGTCTATCTTCCTGATGCAGAGTTGTGTGAGTTCTTTATATATTTTGGACATCAAATCCATGTATGTGGTATCACTGGCATATAAATTTTCCCATGTGGTTGGTTCCCTTTTCCTTTTGCTGATGTTTTCTTTAGCCACACAGAAGCTTCTTAATTTGATGAAGTCCCATTTCTTCCTATCCTTTATATGCCTTGCTCTAGGAGACATATTAAGGAACATACTGCTGCATGGAATGGCTGAAATTTTCCTGCCTCTGTACTCCTCTAGGACTTTTATGATGTCATGACTTATCTCTAAGTCTTTTATCCATCTTAGGTTAATTTTGCATATGGTGTAAGTTGGTGGTCAACTTTCATACTTTTGCCTGCAACTACCTAAATCTCCCAACACCATTTGTTGAAGAGGCTATTTTTACTCTATTTTATGTTCCTGCCTACTTTGTCAAATACTACTTGCCCATAGAGACATAGGTTATTTCTGGGCTCTGTATTCTGTTCCATCAACCTATGTGCCTGTTCTTATACCAGTGTCAGACTGTTTTGACTAAAATGGCCCAGTAATATAGCTTGATATCAGATATTGTGATCCCTCCTACATTTTTACTCTTTCTCAAAATTGCTGCAACTATTCAGGGTCATTTGTGGTTCTAAATAAACTTTTGAAATATTTGTTTACTCTCTGTGAAGTATGTCATTGGCATTCTAATACGGATTGCATTGAATCTATAAAAGTTTTTAGGTAGTATGGGCATTTTGATGATGCTAATTCTTCCAACACATGAACATGGTATACACTTCCATTTATTTCTTTCTTCCTGAATTTCTTTCTTCAGTGTTGTGTAGTTTTCTGAGTACATGATTTTCACTTCCTTGGTTAGGTTTTTTCCTAGGTACTTTATTTTACTTGTTGCTATAGAAAATGGAATTTTTTTCTAATTTCTGATATTTTGTTGTTGGTGTAAAAAAATGCCATTGATTTCTGAATATTTGTATTCCACTGTTTTGCCACATTCACTCATTAGTTCCAGTAAATTTTTTATGGAGTCAATAGGGTACAGGTGGCAAACACAAGGTCTCCTGGCCCAATCCGGCTGCCCAGGCACCTTGTTTCCACCCAGTGGCAATGTCAAGCTCTCACTTTACTGTTAAGGAGTAGTTATATTTTTACAGTCCTAAAATTACATTCAGCCCTTTGAAGGCAACCATAAGGCTGATGTGGCCCTCAGTGAAAATGAGTTTGACACACCTGTTATAGGGTTTTCTATGTACAATATCATGTCATCTACAGTGACACTTTTACTTTGACCTTTTCGATTTGGATGCCTCTATTTCCTTTTCTTGTCTGATCATTGTGGCTAGAACTTCCAATACTATATTGAATAAAAGTGGTGAAAGTGGACAACCTTGTCTTGTTCCTGATCTTAGTGGGAAAGCTTTTAGGTTTTACCCATTTAGTACGATGTTGGCTGTAGGTTTCTTGTATATGACCTTTATCAAGTTGAGGAATACTCCCTCCACTCCCACGTGGCTGAGTATTTCTATCAAAAAGGGTGCTGTGCATTACCAAAACGTTTTCTGCATGTATTGATATCATCATGATTTTTATCTTTTTGGGGTGTGATGTATTACGTTTATTGATTTCCGAATATTGTACCATCCTTGCATCCCTGGGATGAATCCCACCTGATCGTGGTGTATGATCTTTTCAATGTATTGCTGGATGTGGTTTGCCAGTATTATGTTGAGGATTTAAGCACCTATGTTCATCGGCAATATTGGCCTGTAGTTTTCTTTCTTTGTTTTGTCTTTGTCTGCTTTTAGAACTAGGATGATGCTGGCCTCATAAAAATAGTCTGGAAGTTTTCTATCTTCTTGGATTTTTTAAAAATAGTTAGAGAAGGATAGGGATTAGCTCTTCCTTAAATGTTTCATAAAATTCTCCTGTAACTGTCCAGTCAGGGGCCTTGGGGTGCTCCGAGTTTTTTGATTATTGCCTTACTCACCAGCTGTTATTAGTCTGTTGAAGCTTTCTACTTCTTCATCATGAAGTTTTGGAATATTATACATTTCTAGAAATTTGTCCATTTTGCCCAGGTTTCCAAATCTCTCACCATGCAGTTGTAGTAATTTTTTACAATCCTTTGTATTTCTGTGGTATTATTTGTAATTTTCCTCTTTCATTTCTGATTTTATTTATTTGTGTCCCTTCTCTTTTTCTCTTGATGAGTCTGATTAAAGGCCTGTTGATTTTGTTTATCTTTTCAAAGAACAAGCTCCTGGATTTTTTGATCCATAGAATTATTCTTTTAGTCTCTATGTCATTTAATTCTGCCCTGATCTTGATTATTTCCTTCCTTCCTTCTTGCTCTGGGTTTTGTTTTTTTTTGTTTCTACAGTTCTTGTAGAGTTAGGTTATTTAAAATGTTTCTATCTTTTTTAGCTAGGCCTGTATGGCTAGGAACTTCCCTCTCAGCACTGACTTCACTGTGTCCAATAAGATTTGGATTGTTGTGTGCCTTCATTTTCATTTTTTTCGAGAAACCTTTTGATTTCTTCCTTGATCTCATTATTAACCCATTCACTGGTTTTTAAGATGTTATTTAATTTTAGAGAGCGGAAAGGAGGGAGAAATAGAGGGAGAGAAATATCAGTGTGTAGTTGTCCCTTGTATGCCCACAACTGGGGCCCTGTCCTGCAAACCAGGCATGTTGGTTCAATTCCCACAACTGGGAATTGAACCAACATGCCTGGTTTGCAGGACAGGGCCCCAGTTGTGGGCATACAAGGGACAACTGGGAATTGAACATACAACATACAATTCCCACAACTGGGAATTGAACCAACAACCCTTTGGTTCACAGGCTGGCTTTCAATCTACTGAGCCACACCAGCCAGGGCCCTATACATTGTCTAATATCATGCTATTTAGTATCTATGAATTTAAATATTTTTGACATTTTTCCTTCAGGTTGGTTTCTAATTTCAAGCCATAGTGGTCTGAGAAAATGTTTGATATGATTTTAATTTTCTTGAATTTTTGAGGCTTGTTTTGTGTCCTACCATGTAGTCTATCTTTGAAAATGTACCATGTGCATTCAAAAAGATTATGTATTTTGATTCTTTGGGATGAATGGTTCTGCATACATCTATTACATCCATTTGATCTAGTGCATCGCTGAGTGTCACAATATCCTTCTTGATATTTGGTTTGGAAGATCTATCCATTGTTCAGAATAGGGTGTCAAAATCCCCTCTATAAGTGTGTTGCTGTCTGTATTTTTCCTGAAGTTCCCCAACATTTTCCTTATGTTTTTGTTCCCTCTTATGTTCGCTATATATATGTTTACAATGTTTATGTCTTCTTGATGGACTCTGCCCTTGAGTATTATGAAGCTTCCTTTTGTGTCTCAGTTTTTAAATATTTTACTTGCTTATTTTTACAGAGAGGTAAAGGGAGGGAGAGACATTAATGTGTGGTTGCCTCTCTCACACCCTCTACTGGGGAACTGGCCCACAACCCAGGCATGTGCACTGAGTGGGAATTGAACCAGCAACCCTTTAATCCTCGGGTGGGCACTCAATCCACTGAGTCGCACCAGCCAGGGCCTATCCTGCTCTAGATTCCTTCTGCTGTGTTCTTCAAATCAGAAATTGTATTCTTCATTTCTTCCTGATTCAGTGATAGTTTCTACTTCCTTTTTAATGCTGATGTGGTTCACAGGTAGTTCCTTGTAGCTTCCCTGTAGTTTTTCATAATTCTCACTCAGCTCATGAGCTCCCTTTTAACCACTGTTTTGCACTCAGTACCTGATAGTTTACTTGCCTCTATTTCATTTAGCACTCTTTCTGGGGATTCCTCCTTTCCCTGAGATGGGGGGGATGTTTCTTTGTCTTCCATTTTTTTAACGATTCTTATTGCTTGTTTCTAATTCTTAAATTGATCTACTTTGACTCTCTGTCTTGTGGTCTTTTATAGTAGGACACCTGTGTGATTCCATGGTATAGTCTCCTTGATCTCCTCAACTTGATGCTCTTGGGGTGTCCTTCATGCCTTTTATGTTGGCTCCCTGGATTTAATTGTGGTAGCATCATTGTTTAATGGGTACTTTCTTCCAGCTTGTTGAGTGAGTGTCACTCCAACCACCACATCTTCTATGCTGTTGTGCAGGTGCTGCCAGAAGAGACCCACAAAGCCCAGTAAACAATCTCACACCCACAAAAATAACTCCCACCCACAATCCCACTACTAACAGCAAATGAACCAGTATTCATAAGGGTTTTAAGAGATTAAGAATATTATAAGAATGGAGAGAAAATATGAGATAAATAATGGAAAGAAAAGTGATTTTGAGAGCATAGAGTGAGGAACAGTAATCAGAGGAGAGAATCAGAGAAATGCAAAGAGAGAAAATAAAATGTACATGATAAATAGAAAAGGGAATGGAGTAAGGGAAGGGAAGTGTATAGTATGAGGTTTAAACAGAAATCAAAATGAAATGAAATGAAGTGAGAGGAAGAAAGATAAAGGAAAAAAAGTAAATAAATAATAAAAAATAGGAACCAAATTGTAAAGATCCACCACAGCACTATCAACAAGTGAGCTAAAATTAATATAGGTGAGATGGAAATGAGAGGGAAAAAAAGAAAGAAAAGCTTAAGAGATGTCTAGAGGAAAGCGAGTGATTTAGAGATGATAGAGGGAGAAATGAAAACCAGGCTGTCAGGGATAAATTAAAAGCTGAGATGAAAAGGAAAATAAAAACAAGTAAAAAGGGCAGAATGAAAGAAAAACATAAAAAAAGACTGAAATAGGGCAAAATTAAAATTTGAGATAAAAAAAGTAGGAGAGGGGAACAGTAAAATCTGAGATTTGAAAGGCAAAATTAGGAGGAAAATGGCAGCAGAGTAGGACGGAGCTACTCGAGTTCTTGTACCCCTGGGAGAAAATCCTGGCAGATTTACTGAAGAACAGCACAATCAATTCCCCAACCAACAATTCCCCAGCATTTATGAAAGTAAGAAATCAGAGATAGTGACGAACCAGACAGCTACAGGTCATTGGGGTCTCAGGGACGCAAGTAAGGACAGAGGCGGCCAGACCAGTGGCAGACCTCGGACGGCACATAACGGCCATGGAGCCCCGGCTGCCACAGCAGTTGGAGCCCACAGGCTTCCTTTCATCTGTGCCCAGTGACAGGGGTGTCTGCCACAAAGAACTCATCAGGAGCGCGGTAACCCTGAGTAAAGTCAAGGACAGTGGTGAGGGCGGCAGCGGTGACAGCGGGACAGCAGCCATTGGCCGGTGCGTAAAGACCTTGGAGCTGCTGCTGCCGCAGCTTCCAGGGCCCAGAGGCTTCTATCTATGGCCAGCATCAGGGCATCTGCCACAGAGGACTCATCGGGAGCCCAGCACCTGTGAGTAAAGACAAAAGGAGCAGCAGCAGGGCCGGCTTCCCTCGGCCAGCCTGTAACGCCTCAGGGCCGCCCCTGCAGCCACGTTAGGTGTGTAGAGGCTTCCGTCTGCGGCCAGTGCCACGGAGGACTCATAGGGAGCCCAGCACCCAGTGGAGCATTGGGCCGGCTGCGAGGTCCTTGGAAGAGCTGGCTCCCTCCCTTACCATCTAGGCGGGGCGGGGTGGCACAGACCTGTCTGCCTAGGTGTGCAGGGAGGCTGGCAAGGACAGGGAGCGAAGTTCATTTGCGATCTCTATGGTCACCATCCGACCAGCCTGCCAGCCCAGGAAATTTGAGAGGAGCATTGTCCTAACCAGTCAGGTTGGGGATTGGGCTGGGCTGAGAGGCAGGCTTTCTGGAGAAGTTTTTACTGGAAAGTGGACTGAGGTGTTCTCCTGTGAAGGCAGCTTGACTTGGTTCTCACCCAGCCACAGGACTGGGAAGGACCAGTACCAGATCCTGCGGGACCCAGTCAGCCTGTTGGGGGGGCGGGCGCCAGCACCCCAGTCTGGTAGCCTGGCTGGCGGGCGGGTGTGTGCCTGGGCCTAAAACACAGCCCACAAAGGGGTCCTACTGAAATCAGAAAAAGCAGATTGGACACTTTGAAACCAACAAGGGAGGAGTTTTTTGTTTTTTTTTAATTTTTTTAAACTCTTTTTAAACTTTTTTTTTTACTTTTTAAAAATTTTTTTTCAGTAATCGAATATTTTTTTTATTTTATTGTTGCTGTATCTTTCAGTACTCTGTTCCTCTCCTTTCTTTTTTCCTGTTTTAGTCCTTCCTCCTTTCACTCCAAGCTTAATTGCTTTTTCCTCACTTCTCTTGCACTTTTTTTGTGTGTTTGTTTCTTTGTCTGTTTGTTGATTTCTATACCACTGTAAATACTTCAAAATACATCTCTCGGGTCTTAGCCCACTTTACAGGTTCCTGAATTCTATTACTGTAGTGATTAACTCTACTTGTTCACACGCTATATGTATTTACTATTCTTTACTCTCACCTGACCTCAAAATCTGACCACCCTCAACCTCACTGCTTTCTAGATACAACTGACAAGCCTTCCCTCCCCAAGAAGAGACTTATCTTTGGTCTATCCTTTCTTAAAAGTGGCAAATTGGGTTGAAGATTACAGTTAACACTATATATAGCCTAAAGATCTTCTATCTCTTCTCTACCGGCAGTGACTATAAATATCATAAAGTACTCTCCTCCTGTCATA
Organism: Sturnira hondurensis; assembly: GCF_014824575.4. NCBI lineage: Eukaryota > Metazoa > Chordata > Mammalia > Chiroptera > Phyllostomidae > Sturnira > Sturnira hondurensis. The sequence goes on along the minus strand of NW_028090025.1, from coordinate 230,862 downwards.
AACCATTTTGCCCCCCTGCCACCTGATCACACACACACACACAAAGAAAGGAGTAGGTGGAAGCGGAGAACATGAAGATACCTGCAGGAGACTGTACCACTGAATTTCACAGGTATTCTACCACAGAAGTTCACACCATAAACCCAGGGAGTCAGAACAGATCAACTTAAGAAGCTGAGGCTAACAGGAAGAGTCTCATAAGCAATGGGAATACAAAGAAACAATGCCCAAATGAAAGAAAAGGTGGAAGTCTCAGAAATAATGTCAGATGAAAGAGAGGCAAGTCACCTATCAGATATTGAATTCAAAGCACTTAGTTATCAGGAAATTCAAAGAGCTCACAATGAGCTAGGAGAAACTAGAGGGGAGCTACAATGAGCTCTCAGCAAACTATATCAACATGAAAAAGGAAATAGAAATTACCAGCAAAGGCCAAGAAGAAATGAAGAATACAATTTCAGAACTGAAGAACACAGCAGAAGGAATGAAAAGCAGGATCGATGAGGCAGAAGATCGGATCAGCGAGTTGGAGGACACAGTAGAAAGAATCTCCCAGAAAGAGCAAGAAAGGGAAAAGAGGCTCAAAAAGAATGAAGACCGACTAAGAGAAATGCAAGATAATATGAAATGTAATAATATCTGAATAATAGGAATACTAGAAAGAGAAGAAGAAGAAGAGATAGAAAACCTATTTGAAAGAGTAATGATGGAGAATTTTCCTAATTTGATGAATTTTCCGAATTTGATGAAAGTAATGATGAAATTTTCCTAATTCCTGTGATCCAGGAATCACAGACTCCCATTCAAGAGGTACCCAAAGAGGACCACTTCAAGACACATCATCATTAAAATGGCAAAATTCCAACACAAAGAGAGAATCTTAAAAGCAGCAAGGGAGAAAAAGGAAGTAACATACAAGGGGGCCCCAGTAAGGTGAGCTACTGACTTCTCAATGGAAACACTCCAAGCAAGAAGAGAACGGCAAGAAATATTTCAGGTAATGAGAACTAGAGACCTACAACCAAGGCTACTTCACCCAGCAAGGCTCTCAATCAAGATAGAAGGCCAAATAAAGAGCTTCCAAGACAAAAGAAGTCTAAAAGAATATGCCACCACCAAACCAGCTCTACAAGAAATACTAAAAGGACTGCTTTAAGTAAAGGAAGGAAAATTGAGAGACAGAGAGGAACTGTGGTACAAAAATGGCAATGAATAAGTACCTATCAATAATAACCTTAAATGTAAATGGATTAAATGCTCCAATCCAAAGACATAGAATAGCTGAATGGATAAGAAAGCATGACCCACACATATGCTGCCTACAGGAGACCCACCTCAGGACAAAAGACCACCACAGACTGAAAGTGAAAGGATGGAAACAAATTTTCCAAGCAAATGGACAAGAAAAAAAAGCCATGGTAGTAATTCTAATATCAGACAAAATAGATTTCAAAAAAGGGGGCCATAAAGAGAGACCCACAAGGTCACTTCATAATACTCAAGGGAAGAATCCACCAAGAAGATATAAACATCGTAAATATATATGCACCGAACATAGGAGCACCCAAATATATAAAGAACATCCTGGAGGTCTTCAAGAAAGATATTGACAGCAACACAATTATAGTAGGGGATTTTAAAACCCCACTGTCAAAAATGGACAGATCTTCCAAACAAAATATCAAGAAAGATATAGCTGTACTAAACAACACCCCAGATGAAATGGACTTGACTGATATATAGAGAGCGCTTCATCCCAAAGAAGCTAAATACACATTCTTTTCAAATGCACATGGCACATTTTCAAAGATAGACCACATGATAGGACACAAAACGAGTCTCAACAAATTCAAGAAAATTGAAATCACACCAAGCATTTTCTCTGACCACAAGGGACTGAAATTAGAACCAAACCCACAGGAAAAAACCCAAAAAACACCAAATCATGGAGACTGAATGGTACACTATGAAACAACGAATGGGTCATGATTGAAACTAGGGAAGAAATCAAAAAGTTTCTGGAAACAAATGAAAATGAACTCACAACAACCCAAAACTTATGGGACACGGTGACGGCAGTCCTGAGAGGGTGGTTCATAGCAATACAGGCTTACCTAAAGAAAATAGAAACATTTCAAACAAACAACCAATCCCGAAGCCTGCAAGAACTCGAAGAACAACAACAAAGACAGCCCAGAGCAAGTACAAGGAAGGAAATAACCAAGATCAGAACAGAATTAAATGACATAGAGACTGAAAGCACAATTCTAAGGATCAATGAATCCAAGAGTTGGTTATTTGAAAAGATAAACAATATAGACAAGCCATTAACTAGGCACATCAAGAAAAGGAGAGGACACAAAGAAACACAATAAGAAATTAAAGAGGAGAATTTACAACTGATAAAACAGAAATAGAAGAGATTATAAGAAATTACTATGAAGAACTCTATGCCAAGAAATTGGAAAACCTAAGTGAAATGGACAAATTTCTAGAAAAATATAATCTTCCAAAACTCAATGAAGAAGTAGAAAGCCTGAACAGACCAATAACAGCAGATTAAATTGAAGCAGTAATCAAGAAACTCCCATCACACAAAAGCTCTGGACCAGATGGATTCACAGGAGAATTCTACAAAGCATTTAAGGAAGAGCTAACCCCTATTCTTCACAGAGTTTTCCAAAAAATCCAAAATGACGGGAAACTCCCAAACTCTTTTTATGAAACTAGCATCATCCTAATTCCAAAACCAGATAGAAACAGAACAAAGAAAGAAAACTTCAGGCCAATATCGCTGATGAACATAGATGCTAAAATCCTCAACAAAATAGTGGCAAATCGCATCCAACAATACATCAAAAAGATCATACACCACGACCAAGTGTGATTCATCCCAGGGATGCAAGGATGGTTTCATATCCGCAAATCAGTAAATGTAATACACCACATAAACAAAAGCAAAGACAAAAGCCACATGGTCATATCAATAGATGCAGAAAAAGCTTTTGATAAGGTTCAACACCGATTTATGATAAAGGTACTCAGAAAAAGGGGAATAGAGGGAACATTCCTCAATATAATAAAGGCCATATATGAAAGACCTACAGCCAACATCATACTCAATGGTAAAAACTACAATCTTTTCCATTAAGATCAGTAACAAGACAAGGTTGTTCACTTTCCACACTTCTATTTAATACAGTATTGGAAGTTTTAGCCTCAGCAATTAGGGAAGAAAGGAAATAAAAGGCATTCAAATTGGAAAGGAGGAAACAAAACTGTCATTGTTTGCAGATGACATGATATTGTACATGAAAAATCCTATAGACTCTACCAAAAAACTGCTTGAACTAATCAATGAATTTGGCAAAGCAGCGGGATACAAAGTCAATATCCAGAAATCAAAAGCATTTTTGTATACCAACAATGAAGCAGCAGAAGCAGAAATCAAGAAAAAAATCCCATTCGATATAGCAAAAACAAAAATAAAATATCTGGGAATAAAGTTAACCAAGGAGGTAAAAGACCTGTATGCAGAAAACTACACAACACTGAAGAAAGAAATCAAGGAAGACACAAACAAATGGAAACATATACCCTGTTCATGGATTGGAAGAATTAATGTCATCAAAATGTCCATACTACCCAAAGCAATTTACAGATTCAATACCTATGAAAGTACCAGTGGCATATTTCACAGACATAGAACAAACACTTCAAAAATTTATATGGAACCAGAAAAGACCCCGAATAGCTGCTGCAATTTTGAGAAAGAAGAACAAAGTAGGAGGGATCACAATACCTGATATCAAACTGTATTACAAGGCCACTGTAATCAAAACAGCCTGGTACTGGCACAAAAACAGGCACATAGACCAATGGAATAGAACAGAGAGCCCAGAAATAAACCCAACTCTCTACAGTCAATTAATATTCGACAAAGGGGGCAATAACATAAAATGGAGTAAAGACAGCCTTTTCAACAAATGGTGTTGGGAGAACTGGACAGCTACATGCAAAAAAATGAAACTTGAGCACCAACTTACACCATACACCAAAATAAATTCAAGGTGGATAAAAGACTTAAATATAAGCCGTGAAACCATTAAAACCCTAGAGGAGAGCCTTGGCAAGAAAATCTCAGATATTCCACGCAGCAATATTTTTACTGATACGTCCCCTAGAGCAAGGAACATAAAGGAAAGAATAAACAAATGGGATCTCATCAAAATTAAAAGCTTCTGCATGGCTAAGGAAAACAGTATCAAGATACAAAGAGAAGCAACAGCTTGGGAAAACATATTTGCCAATGATACCTCAGATAAGGGTTTAATCTCCAAAATATACAAAGAACTCATTCGGCTCCACTCAAAGAAGACAAGCAACCCAATCAAAAAATGGGCAGAGGACTTGAACAGACATTTCTCCAAGGAGGACATACAGAGAATCCAGAGACACATGAAAAGATGCTCGATATCACTAGCTATCAGAGAGATGCAAATTAAAACCGCAATGAGATACCACTTAACACCAGTCAGATTGGCTATCATAAACAAAGAAACAAACAACAAGTGCTGGAGAGGTTGTGGGGAAAAGGGGACTCTAGTTCACTGTTGGTGGGATTGCAGACTGGTACAACCACTATGGAAAACAGTATGGAATTTTCTAAGAAAACTAAAAATGAACGTACCTTTTGACCCAGCAATTCCACTCTTGGGAGTATATCCTAAGAACCCTGAAACACCAATCCAAAAGAACCTATGCACCCCGATGTTCATAGCAGCACAATTTACGATAGCCAAGAGTTGGAAGCAGCCTAGATGCCCATCGGTAAATGACTGGATCAAAAAACTATGGTACATTTACACAATGGAATTCTATGCTGCAGAAAGGAAGAAGGAACTACTACCCTTTGCAACATCATGGATGGAACTGGAAAGCATTATGCTGAGCGAAATAAGCCAGGCGGTGAAAGACAAATATCATATGATCTCACCATTAACAGGAATCTAAACAAACCAAACAAGCAAGCAAAATACAACCAATGACACTCAAATATGGAACAGGCTGTCAGGGCCCAGAGGGAAAAGGGGAGAGAATCATAGGGGAAAAGGGGATGGACTCACATGAACGAGTATAAAAGACACATGGACAATAACTAAGGGTGGGGGGTGGAAAGGGGAGGGAGGCGGGGAGCATGGGGTGGGGGGCGGGCAGGGTTGGGATTATAAGACAGAAACCTGTACTTGAACAAGAATTAAATAAAAATTATATTTTAAAAAAAAAAGAAATGGTGTTGGGAGAACTGGATAGTTAGGTGAAAAAAAATGAAACTTGAGCACCAACTTACATCATACACAAAAATAAATTCGAGGTGGATAAAAGACTGAAAGATAAGCCATAACACCATTAATGTCCTAGAGGAGAACACTGGCAGGAAAATATCAGATATTTCATGCAGCAACATTTTTACTGATATGTCCCCTAGAGCAAGGAATATAAAGGAAAGTATAAACAAATGGGATCTCATCAAACTAAAAAGCTTCTGTGATGCTAAAGAAAAAAGCATTAAAATAAAAAGGCAACCAACTGTATGGGAAAACATATTTGCCAATGATACCTCAGACAAAGGTTTAATCTCCAAAATATACAAAGAACTCACACAACTTCACTCTAAGAACACAACTCACCCAATTAAAAAATGGGGAAAGGACTTGAACAGAGGCTTCTCCAAGGAGGACATACAGAGGATCCAGAGATACATGAAGAGATGCTCAATTATCGCTTGCTATCAGAGAGATACAAATGAAAACCACAATGAGATACCACTTTACACCAGGGAGAATGGCTATCATAAACAAAGCAATAAACAACAAATGTTGGAGAGGGTGTTCGGAAAAGGGGACTCTAGTCCACTGTTGTTGGGATTGGAGACAGGTACAACCATTATGGAAAACAGTATGGAATTTTCTAAGAAAATTAAAAATGAACATGCCTTTTGACCCAGCATGTCCACTGTTAGGAGTACATCCTAAGAACCCTGAAACACCAATCCAAAAGAACCTATGCACTCCAATGTTCACAGCAGCACAATTTGCAATAGCCAAGAGTTAGAAGCAACCTAGGTGCCCGTCAGTAAATGAATGGATCAAAAAACTATGGTACATATACACAACGGAATTTTCTGCTGCAGAAAGAAAGAAGGAGCTCCTACCTTTTGCAACATCATGGATGGAACTGGAAAGCATTGTGCTGAACGAAATAAGCCAGGTGTTGAAGGACAAATACCATATGATCTCACCTTTAACAAGAAGCTAAACAACAAAACAAACAAGCAAGCAAAATATAACCAAAGACACTGAAATAGAGAACAGGAGGACAGTGACCAGAGGGGAGAGGGGAGAGGGGAGAGGGGAGAGGGTAGGGAATTTCAGGGGAAATAGGGGAGGGATTTAGACGAACACATATAAAGGATACGTAGACAACACCTGAGAAGCGTGGAAATGGGAGGGAGGAGGGAGCACAGGGGTGAGATGGGCTGGGAGTAACAGACAGAAAACTGTACTTGAAAAATAATTAAATAAAAAATTTGGGAAAAAATAACAACAAATCCACTACATTTAAGCATAAAAAAAAGAAATGCAAAATTAGTGAAGATCTAGAGATAAAATTGAAAAAAATGCATCAAAAACTACCCTATGCACAATCAATGAGCAAAGACTGCTAAACAGAGAGAGTGAATGTATTTTAAGAGCAGAAAAAGGAATGTGAGATGACCATTGACAGGAAAATAGGTTTTCAGAGGCTGGATGGGAGAGAAAGAGTATGCATGTTGAATGGAAACACACTGTAGCAAAAGAGAAAACAAAATATAAAAGGAAGATAATAAGAGAAAAGAAGAAGGTAAAATGGAGTAAAGAAGGGAGGGGCAACATATGTGAATTAAAAGAGACTATAGTATAAAATCTAGCATCTTAATATGCTCATACCTGAAGGACAAGACATGAATGTTAAAAAGATTTACAGGAAAAAAAACATTGCAAATCATGGAGAAGATCATGGTGGATTTTGTCTCAATAGCACCTAGTGTTTAGCACTGTTTTTTTCTTTCTGGATCTGCCTCTGGTGATGTCAGATGTTGACACCGTCTGAGCTTAGGCAGCCTGTTCATGACTACCAGTGGTCTACTGTCTCTGGCTGACTCCTTCAGTCTTTAATCTAGTCACTCTGCACTCAGCAGTCAGGCTTAAGGACCACAGAATAACCCTGACAGAAACCCTCCTGGGTTCAGAGCTATTGTTTGCCCTCAGGCTATAGCCACTAGCAGGGGAGTGGTCTGCCTGAGCAGGATGGTTGCTGCAGTATGGAGGATAACTCAGTACTGGAATCCTGGCAGCTTCTCTCTCAGTTCTCTCTGGAAAGCTTCTGTCCCAAGTCTCTCCTCAAGCATCTCAAGTCCACTCTGCCCCCTCCTTTGCCAGAGCCCAGGGTAAGTGGCTGCAAATGAAAATTTATGTGCAGACCCTTTACACAGCTCTTTGCATCCCCAGCAACCCAACTCTGGCAGAGAGCAACCCTGCCACTTTGGCAATGGAATATTACTTTTTGAGCTCTGGTGGTATAGGCTGGGGAATCTCAGCTTAGGGTTTAGACCCCACACTTCTCAGAAGGATCCAACCCGTTGTTCAAATATCCCTCTGGTGCCTCAGCTACTGCCAGTAGATGCCCAGCTAGCCCTACCACATCCACTGTACTCCGTCCCAATCACATTGTGCTGAAGCCCTAAATTTCTTTTACAAAACAGAAAATAATAAGTATTAGTAAGGATATGGAGAAACAGGAATCTTCATACATTTCTGGTGGAAATACATATATAAAATGGAAAAAAGGGGGGACAATCTTGGAGGAGCTGAAAAAGACCCAAGAAAAGACAAATGTGTATGTGAGAGAGGGATACTCAAGAAAGAGTGGGTGTGAAGGGCAGAGAGACCCAAATGCTCTTCAGAGACCCATGCTTTTCAAATAGAAAGCATGGCTATGTGTAAGGGGGCAGAGAGGACCCAAGAGAGCAGTGAGGTGGAGAACAGGGTTATACACAGGGGGAAGGAGAAAGAGAAGAGAGAAAAACACTAGAGAGAACTAGTGAAAAAAACAAAGAAAGATTATCATTCAAATGAAGAGACAGGCTGAAAGGCAAACCCACCTTAAGAAGAATCTTCCCCCAAATGTTGGAGAAATAGAGCAAACAAACAAAAAACTGGAGAATTCAAAGCACAGTATTCATAAAAGCTTTATACAAACATACATTGCTTGCAAGACACTGCTCTAAGCAACAATTTTAGGATATGACTACAAAAGCAAAAGCAATAAAGTAAAAAATAAGCAAGTGGAACTGTATCAAACAAAAACACTTCTGCATGGCAAAGGAAACTATCAACACAATAAGAAGGTAACCTACAAAATGGGAGAAAATATTTGCAAACCAAATATCTGATAAGGAGTTAATATCCAAAATATATACGAAACTCAACACCAATTAAAAAAAGCCCAAATAATCTGTCAATTGCATCTCAATAAACCTGGAAAAATAAAGTGGCATAATTATATGATGGAATAATTCACAGCAAAAATATAAGTAACTTTATCTACATAATGTCAATCTGAATAAATCTCAAAAACAATGGTGACCAAAACAAGTTACAGAACAGTAAGTATATTATACCATTTAGTTCATGTTAAAAGGCATACAAAACAATATATTACAATTTATAGCCATCTGCATTTGAGTGCACTTAAAAACAGGAAAAATACATAACAACCTCTGAAGAACACTTATCTCTGAGATGGGAAGGAAATGAGATTGAGAAGGGGCACAAAGAAGTAGCTATGTTTTAGTTCTTTTTTTTTTTTACATTTCATTTATTTTTAGAGAGGGGAATGGAGGGAGAAAGAGGGGAAGAGAAACATTGATAGTTACCTCACATACCTGCCCCAACTGGGGACCAAATCTATAATCCAGGCATGTGCCCTGACTGGAAATCAAACCAGTAACCTTTTTCTGTGCAGGATGACAACCAACCAACCAACCACTGAGCCACATCAGTCAGGGCTGCTTTAGTTCTTTAAAAAATAGTATCTAAAGAAATTATGGCAAAATGTTAACAACTGTTAAATCTTTGGTAACACATGGCTGACAGTGTATAATAGTCTTTACTTTTCTGGTTAAATGTTACAACACAAAATAAGATAATATATGTGCTTTGAAAAAGGAAATATGCTAACATAGGCCAATTACAACTTTATTCTCCCAGTCATAATTGGCACCTTTATAACATTTTTACAGATGTCTTTTATTTATATTTTCATTTTAAATTCATTTTTATTTTTCAATGAGAGTTGACATACAATATTATATTAGTTTCATGTGCACACCCCAGTGATTAGATATTATAGAACTTAGTGATCATCTCAATAAAACTCACACCCATCTGACACAGTTATTAGAATATTACTGACTATATTCCCTAGGCTGTATTGTACATCCCAATGCTATTATATAACTATCGATTTGTATTCTTAATCTCTTCAGCTTTTTCAGCGCTCCCCCCACAGCCCCTCTTACCAGGCAACTGCCAAAATGTTCCTGTATCTATGAGTCAGTTTCTGTTCTGCTTGTTCATTTAGTCTTTTTTTATTCAATTGTTGGTTTATATTTATTTATTGTCATATTGTTCCCATTTTTATCTTTTCCTTCTCTTTCTCCTTCTTCTTAAAGAAGACCCTTTAACATTTCATACAATATTGGTTTGGTGATGATGGACTCCTTTAGCTTTTTCTTGTCTGCGAAGCTCTTCATCTGTCCTATTCTGAGTGATTGCATTGCTGGATAGAGCAATCTTGGTTATAGGTCCTTGCTTTTCATTATTTTAAATATTTCTTGCCAATTCCTTCTGGCCTGTAAAGTTTCTTTTGAGAAAACAGTTGACAGTCTATGTGAGCTTCCTTGTAGGTAACAAAATGCTTTTCTCTTGCTGCTTTTAAGATTCTTTGTTTTAAACCTTTTGCATTTTAATTATTATGTGTCTTGGTGTGGGCCATTTTAGGTTCATCTTGTTTGGGACTCTCTGTACTTCCTGGACTTCTATGTATATTTCCTTTACCAAATTAGGGAAGATTTTTGGTCATTCTTCTTTTAAAATAAGTTTTCAATTTCTTTTAATTAATTAATTTATTTTTAGACAGAGGGGAAGGGAGGGAGAAAGAGAGGGAGAGAAATATCAATGTGTGGTTGCCTCTCATGAGCCTCCCACTGGGGACCTGGCCTGCTACTGAGGCATGTGCTCTGACTGGGAATCGAACCAGTGACCCTTTGGTTTACAAGCCGGTGCTCAATCCGCTAAGCCACACCAGCCAGGGCAGTTTTCAATTTCTTGTTCTCTCTTCTCTTCTGGCATCCACAGGATGCAAATGTTGGTATGCTTGAACTTGTCCCAGGCTGGGGAAGCCCTAAATTTGTCCCAGGGGCTCCTTACACTATCCTCATTTTTGTGGATTCTTTTTCTTTGTGGTGTTTTGATTGTTTTTTTTTTTGCTTCCTTATATTGCAAATTGCTGATTTGATTCTTAGATTCATCTACTCTACTGTTAATTCCCTGTAAGTTATTCTCCATTTTAGTTAGTGTATCCCTCATTTCTTACTTGTCCTTTTTTATGCTGTTGAGATTCTTACTAAGTTCATTGAGCATCCTTATAACCAGTATTTCAAACTCTGCGTCTAGTACATTGCTTGTCTCCATTTTGTTTAGTTCTTTTACTATAGTTTTACTCTGTTCTTTAATTTGAGATATATTTCTTTGTCTCCTCATTTTGGCAGCCTCCTTGTGTTTGTCCCTATATATTAGGTAGAGATGCTATGACTCCCAGGCTTGGTTGAGTGAACTAATGTACTATGTGTTCTATAGAGGCCAGTGGCACAGCCTTTCCAATCACTTAAGCTGGGTACTTGAGGTGCACCCCGTGTGGGCTGTGTATACCCCTCCTATTGTAGTTGGGCCTTGATTGATGTTGGCATGTCAATGGGATGGATTTACCCCCAGGCCAGTCAGCTGCAAGCACTAGCTCTGACCCTCACCACCAACCAATCTCTTACCACCGTGAAAGATCAAATGTGCAAGTCCAAACCCACAGAGTAGTACTTACTTCAGTGGGGCTCTGGTGCCCATTGAATCCACCCCTTGAGTGTGTCACTTGTGGAAGTGGTTGGGTGGTGATGCTTCAAAGTTGTCTAAAGCTGTCCACTGGGTACACTTGCCTGGGACTGCCTGGGAAGTGCAGGCCAAGGTCAGTCACCACCTAAGTTCTGCCTGGGGCCACCTGGCATGAGCTACAAAGCAATCTGCAGGTGACTGCTACTTGTGCTGGGGTTGGAGGTATCCGGGGGAGGCCTAGCTGCAAACCAAGACCAGCTCCTGTTAGTGCCAGGCCTGGGGCCAATTAGCAAGAGGTAACAGCATGCTGAAGCCAGATGCTGCTTATTTCAAATATTTTAGGAATATCTAAAGCATGAGCTAAGCCAAGTCTTTTGTATGGAAAAGCCACTAGAAACAGCTTAGGTGGGCCAGAATGTTGGGTGGGGCAGGGTTTTAGGGAATCACCAGAGCAGGGTGAATAGTGTAAGCCAGGTTGATGTAGTCTCAGATATGGCGCCAGCCTTCTGGCTCTGTGTGGGGAGGACTCAGCCAAGGAACATTGGCCTCTACCAGCACTTCTGTATCAGAGAAAGCCGTCCCCCAGCTCTCTCCCTGATGCCAGACAATTCAGATCCTCCCATATATCTCTGGTGCCTTTTAGGCTGCTGCCCTAGTACTGGAGTTCAGAGGGAATGAGTTTAAGTAATTCCATGTATGGGCCCTTTCAGAGGAACTGCCTGGGACTCCAGAAGCCCTCTGTTTCTCTCAGCCTCATTCCCCACTGGTTTCCACAGCTAGAAGTTATGGGACTTCTATTCATGGCACTGGAATGCTAGGATTGGGTGCCTGGTGTGGGCTGGGACCTGTTGTTTCTCAGGATGGGACCTCTGCCACCAAGATACTCCTCCCAAAATTAATCTGCAACATGTGGGTGAGGGACCATCCAGTTCTACATATTCACCCTGGTCTCTGCCCCTCCTACCAGTCTCAATGTGGCTTCTTCCCTTAATTCCCTGGTCATAGGACTTCCATTCATCTATATGTCAGGCAGTTCTGAATGATGGTTGTTCTGTAGTTTAGTTATAAGTTTGATGTGGTTGTGGGAGAAGTTAAGTACCAAAATTTTTAATTATAAATGAATACACACTCATATAATCTTTGGAAAATGTATTCATAAAGAAAACTAATCCGCTTGAGTGTTATTGTGTCACTTGAATCTGCTTGAATATGCTACCACTCATATTTTTTATAGAAAATCATTTTGAAAATGTTTATACTTATTAGTAAAAAAATGCATTCAACCTCAGTTTCATGTGTAATGAATATTGTGGTTAATCACTGCTACTCCAGCACATGGAGACCTACCAGGCAAATCTATACATTCAAGGGGGAAAAAAACTCACAGCTCCCGTCCACATACCTGGCCTTCCTGTTAGGATTCCTCTTGAGTTTCATGAAAAGTGAGTCATATAAATGGTTTTAAACAGCCAAGACTTTACAGTGCTAAAGACTGCATGGAATAACTAGAAATAAATCTTTTGTTGGTTTATCTAGACTGAGTAAATTATGGTCATATCATTCTATGAAATATTAGGCTGCTATTAATAATGAAAAATATGAAGACTATCAACATAGAAAAATTTCCAGAACAGTATCAAATAAAAGGAGCAAAATATTTTATAAACAAAATGAAAATTATGTAAAAATATGGGTACATATACATACAATCAAAGGAGAATAGAAATATCAGTTATTTTGGTAGTCAAATCAAAAGAAATTTTTCATCTTTAATTTCTTTAAGTCTAGTTTAATAAATTATTAAATTGTGTTTTAAAACAGTTTACCTATATATTATAAAATAATTATCTAAACTATATCACTTTTTCATAACTATAACCCACAGAAACTTTTAGGTGTATCTTTTAAAACTTTTAGATCTCTCAACTTTCATTACTCTAAAGCCAACCTAGAAGTCAAAAGCTGGAAAATCTTTTACCTCTGTTTCTGGGATAGGGAATACAGGGAAGTCCCCATCCTATTTTAACTTCTGCCCCTAGATCTGACCTGCTATCAAGGCAGGATGGATGAAAATATTAGACTCAATCAAGTGAGTGCTATCTTACTGAACCTCTGTAATTTAGTATTCCTTAAGCCCTAAGTTTCTGTATTTATAAAATTATCCAAGGAAGTCAAATGCTTTAAGATTTATCTCAGATTCAGGACCAATTTCCTACCTTCTTCACTCTTCAACTCTGGAGAATACAGTGCTTAGCATTGTATTTCACCTTGCTAAAAGCAAGCCAAACCTTGATGTGGTGACTGTAGCCCTAAAGATAAAAATCATGTTTCTCAAAAAGAAAACTACCATTTATTGAGTACTTGTGAGCCCGCCCTGTACCAAGCACTTTGTACATGCTACGTGAACCACCATAGACCATAGAACCAGTTCCTAGAGTTGGCCAAGGAAATTTGCATTTGTAACAAATATCCTAATTAACTCCTAAACACACCCAAGTTTGAAAACCACAGGTATAAGGGCCAGCATTTTTCAAACTGTGAATGACAATTTATTAGTGGGTTGTGATCTACGTTTTTAAAATATATATAATGGAAAGTATTTGAGTCCACTGAATGTACTAAGTACTTATTCTGCAAAACAGATATCTATCTGTATTATGTGCTAGGTCACAATATAGAATTTATTTATTAACTGTGAGTCACTGCCAAAAGGTCTGAAAAGCGTGAACTAGGCATTATAGACTTAGAATAATGCAAAATGAGGTGGAACAGAAAAAAGCAAGGAGATAGCATAACACATATAACTTAAGCTCCATAAGTACCTAGCCAAGACAAAAGACAAGACATTTAAATTCTGATCATCTATAGGCATAACGGTCAAGAAACAACAACAAAAAAAGAGGGACAAGGAATAAGGGGTATTATGGTACACGTAATTTGGCCCCCAAATCAATAACTTAGCTTTAGAGAAAAATGAACATTCTACCTCCCTTTTTGTTTGTTTACCGTTGTAACAACAAGTAGAATAAACAAATTACTCAAGCTTCCCTATCACCTTCGCTAGATGGGGAAGGAAAAATATGACAGGAGAAAGAAGGAAAACATTTTACTTAATTCATGATCAAATTCCAAGCTCTGGATAACCAAAAGTAACTATCCATTAAAATCATTCTATCTCTTCTTGCTTAGAAAACTCAAATAAGGAATGCAGGATCCCACCAGCGAACAGAGCTAATCAGTTCCAATGCTCCAAAGCCATCCCTGTTTTACCCCTTTGATTAAAACCAAATCACGGAATCTGTCGGAACCTACAGTCACAAGTGTACCTCTAAGTGCAGATACTCTCAGACTGCCAAAAAGTGACAAACCAGAAACGCACCTGCGTTTCTCCTGTCTCAGGTGAGAAAGCGGGTCCCCTGCGATGTCCTGGGAAGTGGAAGCCACGGAGAGTTCCAGCTGGTGCCTAACAGGACCCACGTGGCCGAGGAAGCGGTGCTCCCACTGTGGCNCTGATGGCGGCGGGGGGGAGGGGGGAGGGGGGCGGGGGGGGGCATCTCACTCTATACACAGGAGCGCTAAGCCAGGGCGGAACCAAAACTCTCGTCTCTGTCGCAGGGTGGGAAGGAGTCGTGGGGAGCAAGTGTAGAGCAGCTGCAAAACTTCCGAACCACTGGACCACCGAGCCTACCCTTCAGCTGCAGCAACTCCGGAGTTGTCCAATCTGGAATTCGGGTGTCGGAAAAGTTTAATGAAGAGCAAGCCTGTGGATGACCCAGGACAAACAAAAGCCGCTGGTGGCTAGCGCAACTGCCGATCACTATCAGGACCCCAAAGTAATTGGGTAGCAGCCAGAGAGGCGGGTGGGTTCCACTCTGGCCGGAAGTAACCGGACTTCATAGAACACAAGTTCCCCCTACAGTGACGCTGGCCATCACAGACGGCAGCCATAGACCTTGACTGGCAAGCGCTCGGATTGGTTGATTTTGGTACGACTCTTCCACGATTGGCCACGCAAGTCAAGGGGCGGGAGGTGGGCGGGGGAAAGCAAAATTGTTACCCAGGCAACAGACTCAGAGCGCTGGGCTATTTTCTGAGCCTAACCTGAGACCAGAAAACTGACCCAGGTGAGGAACCCGTACCTTACATTGGGGAGGAAACAAAGGGTCCTCAGATCCCCTGGCTATCAGAGAAAAGTAGGGAGAACTCTAGGTACTTAACGCTGAGAAATAGCCCCCGCCGCCCACCCCAAAAGCCGCAAGTCGCAGATAGAACAGATCCTAAATTCCCCCGCCCGAGACACTCTAATCAAAAATCTTTAACAAAACTCAGTGTTATCAGAATGTGAGTTAGAGAGGGGGCAATTTTACCATACAGGGGATAGATGCTGATCCAATGTCAGAAAGCAACAATAAACAAGTGTAGGCTTCTCAGTCTTTTACTCCACTCACACACTTATGGTTGTAACACGAATTTGAGAGTGAAAACTACCTGTCCTTCCTGGTAAATCTGGGTGCTCCAAGTGGGAGTTATACATGTATAGGCATGATTTATCCTGGACCACCATGTCTTGGTTGGAATGTAATTTTTAGGGAGTATAACGCTGAAAAAAAATTGGTCTGTGCCATCGTTACTTGGACAACGTTCGGTGTTCAAGAACGTGAATGTCCTGGCCTGCGGGTTCCAACCGGCTTTGATCAGATCCCTTGAGGAGTGAGAGGCAGTTAGTCCTTACTTAGAAGAGTGGAGTGGAGTGTATAAAGACAAAGCGTACCTATCAAACCTGGTACTCATCAAGGGCTAGTTGGGAAGGTACGTCCCTTTCATCACGTAAGAAACTATCAAAAAATGAAATTTGAGTGAGGGAGAAAGCTGAATTTGACCAAGAGATAGGGGTCATTTCTCCTAAGAGTTTCCTGTTGTGAAAAGGATTCAGGACAGAGACTATTTCCTAAAGAATATGGAGAAAACAGGCCTGTTGGGGAAATTTTTCAAAGTACTGAAGGAAAACTTTCTGTTCCAAGTACTTTTTAGATAGAGGTGAAATATGAGAATAAGACAGAGAAACAGGAAAAAGTTATTGACAAGTGTGTTAAGTTTGGCTAAAATCAAAAAGAAGCTCATTTCTTGACCTTTAGGTTTATGAAAAATTCCAGCTACTTTCAAAAATCATCTTCAATTAAACATATTTTAGGTTTTTTACAAAACTCTTTTTAAGTCTCCATAGTTCTTCATGCCTTGGTACATTGAATGGCAGTGAAATTTAGAGACATAAAAGAAGAAACCATTTTTGGTTTTGTAAACATAAAGATGAATTATTTTAATGGACATTAAATCATGAATGTGTATAGTTGTGAAAAAGTGTAAAAAAGGAGAAATAATTAGCCAATATACTATAATTTAATTCAGACATAGGCAAAGATGATATTTACTTTTGTGTTTTCAGAAGAATATTAATAGCAGTATTGCTAAATAAGGCATTATGTAAGTAAAGTTGCAAAACATGCCAAATTTATTTAAAAGAGTACATAGATTTTTGAATACTTTGAAATATTCAGCTATAAATAGTGCTTTATAAAGGAGTGTGGATTTACCTGTTAAACAATTTCCCAAAGGATTCTATTTGGAGATTCTTTATTATTATTTTATGTACTACATATAGTTAAATTAATAAAGTAGCATTACTTTCTGAGTAGTCTAAAAACTACAGTTTTCACTAATTTAACCTAGACTTCTCTCCGATTAGTTCAGGTCAAAGAGCCATTGCCATTGACACTGTGGATGGAGGCAAATAAAATAGAAAGCATGACCCCAACCCTCACAACCAGGTTATTGATATTGCTTCAGTGCCATTGGTCTGGAGCTATTCTGGTTGAGCTTGTTTTGTCCCTAACTGGTTCCAGTGTTTTGGTAATGAGCCAGTTTTAAAGTGGTCAGCTCTTTAGCTCACTGTGGCCCTAAGGGCCCTGGTTGACATAGGAAAATCAGGAACTCTGTCTGGAATATGCTTCCATTGGAATTGGCCTAGCAAAGGAAAGTAAAAGAAATAAAAACAAAGGGCCTAGAAAATTATTTTCTAAATAACCAAATCTCAGGTAAAAGATTTAGTAATACATTTTAAATGAAACTCCTACTTAATTTTTTTTTAAATTTTATTTGTTTATCTTTAGAGGGGAAGGGAAGGAGAGAGGGACAGAAATATCAATGTATGGTTGCTTCTCCTGCATCCCCTGGTGGGGACTGGTTTGCAACCCAGGCATGTGCCCTGACTGGGAATCAAACCGTGATCATGTGGTTCGAAGGCCCGCACTCAATCCACTGAGCTACACCAGCCAGGACCTACTTAAATTTTTCTTAGTTTAAATTTATTGGCCTATTTAAGTGGCATTGTGATTCAAACATAAGCATTGTGACTCTAGAATATTTTTTATCCCTGCACTACACTACCTGAGTAGTCTAGGCAAAAGGAAGAATATTTTCCAGGGGCAGAAGATTATTGGATATATTTAATAAGCAGTTCAGTTTTTAACAAAATGCAAATTACTTGTAGGAGAAGTATAGGAGGAAAGGGAAGGAAATTAGGTTTGGGTAATATCTTGAAGAACCTTGATTGCTGATCTCAAGATAAACTTAATGTATATCAAATTTACAAACAACATAGCTCTACAAATAAATAACACTGTATAGTTCACACAAAAAATCTTGACTTAGTTTTACCAATGTTATCTGTTTGTCTCAAATGAGTATCTTTAATATGTTTTAAATAAATTCTAGTAAATTATTTGTAATGTGTTAGACTTCTGAAAAGCTAGTAGAATCTTAGTTCCATTAAATTTATAATTTTTTTCAAGAATTCACCTTGTTGTTTTTCTCTTTTGATACTACTGGTGATTCTCTTGTGTCTCAAAATTTAATATCCACAAACTTGTCATGATTTCTTATATTGTGTTTACAGATTATTATTACAGTGGATTTGATACAATTGTTTTGCTAAAGTACCAATTATATTCTGATAACTTTACTCTAATTTAGCTTAGTATGAATCTATGTTATTTTATGCCAACATAACTTGGAATTTAAGAAGTCCAACATATAATATGCTTCACATAAATAGAATGTAACTATAAATTATTGTGCATGATTTGTTTAAAAAATACACTCAAACATGTATGTCCTAAGGAGTAGCATCCCCTTTAAACTAGTTGTAAGACTACCCACTCATTTTAATGTTCTTATTATTGCTCATATTACTTTGAAAACTACTCTTTTAGAATTGCCTTGAGGCCAATAATACATTCTTTTGAATATCCTCACAGTAGCAAATCTTCACATTTTGAAAGTGGATGTGATATCTAGATATATCTAAAAATTACTTGGAGATGTGTTATCAAACTGAGTCATACCATAATGGGACCTATTTTCTTGGTAGTACATATTAAGGAATTTCAAAATATTTTGAGCATTGATAACATAATTTGTATCAGTGTATAACCTTATAAAGGAACTACTTTATTTTGTTTTATTGTTATTAAGATTTTATTTATTTATTTTTAGAGAGCAGGGAAAGGGAAGAAGAAAGAGAGGAAGAGAAACATCAGTGTGTGGCTGCTTCCTGTGCACCCCCTACTGGGGGTCTGGCACACAGCCCAGGATTGTGCCCTGACTGGGAATTGAACTGGCAGCCCTTTGGTTCACAGGCCCGCACTCAATCCACTGAGATACACCAACGAGGGCTACTTTATTTTATTTTTTAATTATATATTTTTTATTATGCTATTACTGTTGTTCCAATTTTTTATCCCCTTTATCCCCCTCCTTCCTGCACCACCCCCACCCTCCAGCATTTCCCTGCCCCCTCAGTACATGTCCATGGATTGTACATATACATTATTTGGCTTCACCATTTCCTATACTATTCTTAACCTACCCCTGTATATTTTGTGCCTACATATTATGCTTCTTACTCCATATATCTTTTCCCCCCATTCTCCTCCGCCCCCTCCCCACTGATAACCCTCCATATGATCTCCATTTCTGTGATTCTCTTCCTGTTCTAGTTGTTTGCTGTTTGTTTTTGTTTTGTTTTGTTTTTAGGCTCAGTTATTGATAGCTGTAGGTCTGGTGCCATTTTACTCTTCATAGTTTGGATCTATTTCCTAGATAAGTCCCTTTAACATTCCATATAATAAGGGCTTGGTGTTGATGAACTCCTTTAACTTCACCTTATCTGGAAAGCACTTTATCTGCCCTTCCAGTCTAAATGATAGCTTTGCTGGGTAGAGTAATCTTGGATGTAGGTCCTTGCCTTTCATGATTTGGAATACTTCTTTCCAGCACCTTCTTGCCTGCAAGGTTTCTTTGGAGAAATCAGCTGATAGCCTTTTGGGAACTTTTTTGTAGGTGACTATCTCCTTTTTTCTTGCTGCTTTTCAGATTCTCTCCTCATCATTAATCTTGGGTACCTTAATTATGATGTGTCTTGGTGTGTTTCTCCTTGGGTCTGATTTTTTTTTTTGGACTCTCTGGGCTTCCTGGACTTCCTTGAAGTTTATTTCCTTCGCCAGATTGGGGAAATTCTCCTTCATTATTTGTTCAAATAAGTTTTCAATATCTTGCTCTTCTTCTTGTCCTTCTGGAACTCCCATGATTCAAATATTGGAACACTTAAAGTTGTTCTGTAGGTTCCTAAGCCACTCCTCATTTTTTTCAATTCTTGTTTCTTCATTCTGTTCTGGTTGGATATTTATTTCTCCCTTTTGTTCCAAATTATTGATTTGAGTTCCAGTTTCCTTCCTTTCACTGTTGGTTCCCTGTGTATTTTCCTTTATTTCACTTTGTGTAGCCTTCATTTTGTGACTGAGTTCAATCTTTTCTGAGAACATCCTTATTACCAGTGTTGAATTCTGCATCAGATATGTTGTCTGTCTCCTCACCACTTCATTCTTTTTCTGGAACTTTGATCTGTTCTTTCATTTGGGCCATATTTTTTTGTGTCGGTGCACCTATTATGTGATAAGGGATAGAATCTAGGTATTTTCCAGGCCAGGGCAACCCTCTTTGCTGCATTGTGGCACTGTCTGTTGGGGAGGAGTCAGAGAGGGGACATGCTGCTTACTCTGCTCTCATCCCACTTTCTCTAACTTCCCTCCCTTCCCACAAGCAGATTGTGGAAAGGGACTACTTTAAAATATAAGATTTGTATGAAGTTAATCATACTTCAATCAGTGTTTGTCCACTGCTGACTACATGCCAGTTTAAGTTATTGAAGACATTTAGCCTACAAGTATAGCTTCCTGCCACCTACACTGTCCTGCTTCTCACCAAATGAGAACCAGGCCAGGGTTTCTTCCCAGTGTGGGGATTTATAATTAATATACTTTCCCTAAATCCAGTATTCAGTGTACCCACTGAAGCACAGGCTTTCTTTATAACTTGTACTGTGGATGCTCAGTTGACATGAGAAAGCCTTTGATGCAGTACCTGGTTTGTTTTCCCTTTCCCAGCTGTGACTTTTAGTCCTGCCCTATTCTATACCTTTGTCTATCTGCAAACTCTCCCACAATCTTCATGAACTAAACCCTGCCTCTTATCCCCCCACCTATGGGCCAGGGTCCTACTTCACCCTAAGTGGGCCTCCCTATAACCTTGACAATTCAACCTTCCTTCCCTGAAACACTGATCATATCCTGAAACCACCCCCAGCCATGCTTCTGCCTAGCAAATCAGGACACATGAATAACAGTTTTGATTACTATCTCAGACACTATATTTGAGACTTCTGAATACCCTTCTTCCATGTTAGCTCTACTGGTTTCAGTTTATTCCCCTTCTCACCAGCCCACCATTGAGATCTCAGAAGCCTCATCATCAAGTGTCTCTGGGTTCTGGCACTATGTACCAGGCAATAATGATATCTTTACATAGTGTTTCACAATGTAGCAAACTCTTTCAAAATCTTTGCATAAAATGGCATCACAGCAATTTTATTAGGTAGGTAATGCTGAAATAAGAAAACAATGTTTGCTATATTTGTTTTTTAAAATTCTCACTGTACAATCTCAAAATAGTAATTATATCATTGCATCTGATATTTGCGTCCATTTTCCCCCTTTGTTGTCAAAGGTAGAAAATGTTTTAAACTTTTTGCTTTTAATATTAAGTAAATATTATTCATTTCCATAGCAGACTACCAGACCATGCTGTGAGAAAAGATTCATGCCCAGAAATATGCAATTTTTAAAGAACCAATAATAGCTAACATGTCTAGTGCTGAGTGTGTACCAGGCACTGTTCCAAGCTCTTTTACAATTATTGAACTACTTAATCCTTGTAACAACCCTATGAGGCAGCACTATTATTATTCTTCTCACTTTATAGATAATAAAAATGAAACACAGAAAGTTTAAATTATGTGCCAAAAGTCACAGAGCTAGGAAGTAAATAATACATAACAAATCTAAACAGTGTGACTCCAGATCCCTTATTCTTTTTTCAATAATTATTTTATCATTGTTCAATTACAGTTGTCTGCATTTTCCTCCAACCACTCCAGATCCCTTAACCACTGTGATATACTGCAACTATACTTGGATGTACAGGACAATTTAACATTTGATTCACATTCTATATATCTCCTATAATCATTAAAATCAGTTTCCCATTTAAAAATGAAAATAAAAAATAATGGTTAAAATTATAATAAAACAGAATATTTGTAAAACACCATTTGCATGCAGATTGATTTTGACAGGTGATTATGCCAGTACACATTTCAGAATCCCTTTTGTATTCCTGTTCTAGGCACAATGCAAAAAAAAAATAGTGATTTAGCCCTGTCTGGTGTAGCTCAGTGGATTGAGCGCGGGCCTGTGAAGCAAAGGATCACGGTTCGATTCCCAGTCATGGCACATGCCTGGGTTGCAGGCCAGTTCCCAGCAAGGAACACATGAGAGGCAACCACACATTGATATTTCTCTCCCTCTCTCCTTCCCTTCCCCTCTCTCTGAAAATAAATAAATAAAATATTTTTAAAAAATAGTGATTTAATTATAGCACTAAACTAATGTTTAATGTGAATTAATTTTATAAAACAATATTTAAAATATCAGCAGAAATATAGAAAAGATTCCTATTACATCTATGCCTAAATTACTAAAAATAGGCCTAATTCTACAGTCTTTATTCAGGTTAGTCACTCAATTCTGATACTTCCATGATTTTTAAAGATCCTGAATTCCTACTCCAAATATAACTGTAGAGATTATTTAAAAGACTGATGTCTGGCTAGTAGGATTATATGTCATTGTGATTTTCTTATTTATACTTTTAATGTATTCCTAAAATTTTCACAGGACACTTTTACAATATCATTATTATAATCAGCGAAACAATTTATTTTGTGTGAACTTTTTTCTTTTCTTTTTAAAAATTTATTGAATTTTGGGGGTGCCATTGGTTAACAAAATTATATAGGTTTCAGAGGTACAATGCTATAATACATCATCTGTATATTGTATTGTATATTTACCACCCCAAGTCAAGTTGCCTTCTATCACCAATTATCTCCCCTTTACCCTCTCCCACTTTCCTCTCTGGTAATCACCATATTGTTGTCTTTATTCAATGTTTTTTTAATCCTTAACCCCTTCACCTCTTTTTACCCAACTCCTCTACCCCCTCCCCTCTGAGAGCTGTCAGTCTGTTCTCTATATCTATGAATCTGTTTCTATTTTGTGACCTAACCCATTTGAGTTCTCTAATGGCAATAAAATGCTAGGTATCATTTACAGTTAATTAATAATCTAAATAAATCAGAAGGTACAGGCTTAGCTGAGGCAAAAGTGTGAAGGAAGTCCCTTGAGTCATACCCCACAATAAACATTCTTTTCAGTTCATTAAAGGGCATACACAGCCTTACATGAGACAGCATACATGACACAGATAAAAAGGTAGTTTACACAAGTATGTTTCTAAATAATGATGTACATTTTATATAATATGGAATCCACTCTCTCTGGAGGTTGGGCTAAAATCTGCATTTTAACCAACTCTGCAAGTATTCTTAAGCACATTAAACCTTAGAACCACTAAGTAGGTGCTCAACAAATGCTTTTTAAATTGAGCATGAAGTTTGAGTAAAGTAAGCTGAGTACTTGACTTGCCACCCCCGGTCTGTGAGTCAGCTAACTACATACATAACTGAAGAGGTTTACAAGGATTTTCAAGGAAGAATAAAAAATAATGGAGTGACCCAGGGAAAGAAGAGAGATATGACAATAAAAAAACATGTCTTAAATAAAATAGAAAACTAAAATACCTCTTTCTGATTATTCCTCAGAATATGGAACTGGAAAATATGGAACCTGAACATACAGAAACTAAAAACATGAAATCAGAAAATATGGAAACTGAAACTCTTTCTTCAGTTTCAACTCTACAAGCCCTTTCTAAGCTACTTTATCCTGAAGAAGAGGATGATTTTGAGTCCGAACAGGTGGTTGTACATACAGATCAATTAGTTCTGTTCCCAATATGCTGTAAAACTGTATTTGAACAACTTGTTCCATCCTTACTCTGAGAGTAAGGCTATGTCATTTGATATGTTTGCAGGAGGTTGAAGAGCTCATTATTCATGACAGTAAAACCTTTAGTGCATTTCTAGAAAACATAATTATATATTTTTTCTAAACTACCTGAATGCTAAATAGGAAAAAATCATTCTGTAACTATGGTAACAATAGCCACATTTCAAAATGTTTGTCATTTATATTTACGGCCAGAGAGTGCTTGACAATCATTACAAAGTGATAGCTAGAATTTTAAAGCACAGACAGTATTTCTATAAAACAAATAATTTCAACTAGACAGTATTAATTATACCACCCAAATTCAGTCCCCTTATTTTTTATTTGTCTGCAGATGAAAGCAGAACAGAAAATACTTTGAGGCAAATAAGGGGATGAACTACACGCAGCCTACTAAAATTGACTTCCCAGTGCATGCTCATACAGAGCTGTGGAATGTAATTACATAGTTGAATAGCATTTGGGGTCAGGACAGGTAACCCCAGGGAAACTTGCAGCAACAAAGATGTGCAACATTTTGAATATGAAGAGTTCCATGAGCTGACTGACCTTTGGGCACTTCATAGTTACTGCTAATATTCCCAGTATAATCAAAATACATTTTTATGTAATCCCCCAATCTCCATTTCCTACTCCTTAGATATCAGCAAACTTTGGCTATCAGATTGCCTAAGACAAACAAAATTTGGGGCCGAAATCTCATACTATAGCAGATTATATCTATTTGCTTTCACTATTTTTAATAAAGCTTTTCATTATTATGACAAGTTTACCATGAGCAGACTATCTCCCATAAAAGTGCATATCAATTTGCTCCTGCCAAAATTCTTCTCTGCCATTGTGTGGAAAAAGTATTATAATCAGAATGGGCAGCAAATTTAGTGGCTCAGATGCACAGTGGACCTAGCTTCCACCCTTCAGGAAGAGCTTAGGTGGAACAGGGTAGAAACAAATAAGATGTACAATGTAAATAAAATTTGTAGAAAAGGGGAACTGAGTCACCTTGGGGCCAGAACCAGAAATCAAGACTTTCGAGACAGGGAAAAGTCTTAGTAGAGGCCAAAAATAAGGAAAAATTGGATGTTAATAACACCTTAAATATATGCGACAAAGACACAGGAGAAAAAGTCATGAGCATGTATCAATGAAGTTAGGAAGGCAAGCTCATTTTTGCTGACTTAGCTGAAATAGAATGATACATTCTAGGAAAGATGTGGTTATGTCAGATATAAAAAGTATATTAAGCCCTGGCTGGTGTAGCTCAGTGGATTGAGCACAGGCCTGTGAACCACATGATTGCGGTTCGATTCCCAATCGGGGCACATGCCTGGGTTGCAGGCCAGTTCCCAGCAGGGGACTCATAAGAGGCAACCATACACTGATACTTCTTTCCTTCTCTCCTTCCCTTCCCCTCTAAAGATAGATAAATAAAATCTTTTTTAAAAGTATATTAAGTATTTGAAAAACAGTGCTCTTAAACAAAAGGAAGTAGAACTTGTATTTGAAACAGATTCAAAAATAAGGAATTACTCTGATAAGAAAGCCTGTTTTCTTTGACATTTAAGTATGGACATAGTTATTTGCATCTAGAGTTGTTTCTTGGCTAATGATGAGTGCTTATGAGAATAGAGAAACTAGGACTATTTTACCAAACTGTACAATTTATAGAGGAAAATTACTATAGTAACATATGGTTCTGTATATCTGGGTTATAAGCAATTTTGAGATAATTGTTCATTCAGACACCTCAGTACAGATATCATTAGAAGATATAGAATTGGATTATTGGAACAGTAGGGGAATAATTAATGTTTTTAATAAATCAGTAAATTTTCCAGGAGAAAGTGTTTTTTCATTTTTTTCACTATTAATCTTGTGAACTATGGCATGATTACGAGTGATGTATTTTGAAAATACAGTCTCTGAAAATAATACTAGAACTGTCACATACACATTGGTTCATTTATATTATTCCCACCATGAGTTGTGAAGAATCTGGGAGATTGAGAAGATAGTACATCTATTGTATTGTTCCTTTGTTTGTTTTTTAATTCACAAAGGGATCTTAAAGACTATGGGGAATACCATTCGCTGCTCTTCACAGAGATTGTAACAAGGATGTTCTAACTCTCTTACATATTTCAAAGTGGCATGAACTGTAGCGATAAATTGCTCTGATAATTGGATATGGATTCATAGTGCAGGCTGACATGATAGTATTGTAGAAAATACTTGCCAGATGATTTTATCATCTAATTTTATCATCCTGATCCATCTTTTCACTTGAAAATTATATTTTTAATTATTGATTTTCCCTAAGTTAAACTGAAACACCCATGTTCTGATATACTAATCCAATTATCACTGTCTGTGTAGGGTATACTAATTTTTTCAGAAATGTTCAAGATTTTATTTATACAAATTTTATTTATTTTGTCGAAGGAGGCACTCAACACAACAAAAGGCTCTGATGTTCCAAGAAATGTTTTACCCTAATTGACTATTAGTATTCCAGTGATTAATAATTTAAGAGAGGCACTTCAAGTTTATATGACTTTAGTGCTTAAAAAGATAAAAAATGTACAAAGTATTTTCTTGGGATATTCATATTAAAATTCCTGTAACATTAACCACATACATAGCACTTTTGAAGCACCTTTTGAAAAGGAGTTTTCACTATCTCAGAAACTTTCCACATTATAAATTAATTTTTGATTTATAGCTGTTGGAATAGTTTAGCATGAAAAGACCTAGGTGAGTTTTTCTACCAGCTTTCAAGGACAGGACACTATTTCTCTTGACCAAACAGGACAGTATAACCTTCCTACACATATTAAGCCTTGGGAGATTGGTACGGGGACCTGAGAAAACGAGCTAGAGGTACTACTTTCCCAGGATCCAAGGAGATGAGAAATTTTTGACTGCCAGCAAATGAAGTGAATTAGAGCACAGAATCTGACATCAACAGAACAACCAATTTTTTAAAATAAGATTTTCTTCAAATATCAAAGAACCCCTGAGAAGGACCAATGAGTGGTTGCCACTATAATGATGTTATAATATGTGTTAGGCATAGCTGAAAAAAGAAAGCTGTTCTTGTACTGGTGCATCAGGGGCAGTCCTATAGGCATATATATGCTTGTGCAGACTATGGCAAAATAACCTTGAACTTGTGTGAAGACTTATACTGATTCAGCATATAGTTGACGGTATTAATTTGGATTTGCTGTTTACATTTTCTACTTTTATAATATGAAGTGGTGAGATGAAGCAGTGTTTCATACCCACAGCAAAGAAGTAAAAGATGAAATCAGGACTTTTTAAAAGTATATTTTATTGATTATTGATTATACTATTACAGTTATCCTATTATTTTTCTCCCTTTTATTCCCCTCCACCCTACACACCCCCCCTCTGATAAGCATTTCCTTCCTTAGTTCATCTCCATGGGTTTTACATATAAGTTCTGTGGCTTCTCCATTTCCCATACTATTCTTAACTGTCTAATGTGTACAAACCAATTATGCTTCTTATTCCCTGTACTTTATCCCCCATCCTTCCCCTTTTCCTTCCCATTGATAATCCTCCCTGTGCTCTCCATTTCTGTCATTCTGTTCCTGTTCTAGTTGTTTGCTTAGTTTGTTTGTTTGTTTGTTTTTTAGGTCCAGTTGTTGACAGTTGTGTTTGTTGCCATTTTACTCTTCATAGTTTTGATCTTCTTTTCCTTACATAAGTTCCTTTAACATTTCATATAATAAGGGCTTGGTGATGAGGTACTCATTTAACTTGACCTTATCTGAGAAGCACTTTATCTGCCCTTTGATTCTACATGATAGCTTTGCTGGATAGAGTCATCTTGGATGTAGCTCCTTGCCTTGCATGAATGTGACTACTTCTTTCCAGCCCCTCTTCCCTGCAAGGTTTCTTTGGAGAAATCAGCTGAGAGTCTTATGGGAACTCCTTTGTAGGTAACTGTCTCCTTTTCTCTTGCTGCTTTTCAGATTCTCTCCTTATCTTTAATCTTGGCTAATATAATTATGATGTGCCTTGGTGTGTTCCTCCTTGGGTCCAACTTCTTTGGGGCTCTCTGGGCTTCCTGGAATTCTGTTTCCTTCACCAGATTGGGGAAGTTCTCCTTCATTGTGTTTTCAATTCTTTGTTCTTTCTTTTCTCCTTCTGGCACCCCTAGAATTCAGATGTTGGAATGTTTAAAGTTGTCCCAGGGATTTCCAAGCCTCTGCTCATTTTTTTGAATTCTTGTTTCTTCATTCTTTTCTTGTTGAAGGTTTATTTCTTCCTTTTGCTTCAAATTGTTTGAGTCCTGGTTTCCTTCCCTTCACTGGTGGTTCCTTGTGTATATTTCTTCATTTCACTTTGTATAGCCTTCACTTCTTCCTCTGTTTTTACATCCACACTCAATCAATTCTGTGAGCATCCTGATTACCAGTGTTTTGAACTCTGCTTCTGATAGGTTAGCTATCTCTTCACCACTTTGTTCTTTTTCTGAGTTTTGACCTGTTCTTTCATTTGGGCCATATTTCTTTGTCTCAGTGCACTTGTTACATTGTAAGGCAAGGCGCCTTATTTATTTGTGAGGGTGGGTCAACCCACGTCACTGCATTGTGGGGCAGTCTGATTGAACATTTCTTCTTCAACTCCTTTGTCATTGGAGTTCTCTGCAGTTTGATAATCTGGCAATTCTGGTTGTTTTTTTGTTTTTAAATTTGTTGTTATTCTTATTTTTGTTGTGCAAGGAAGTGAAGTGTTTCTACCTATGCCTCCATCTTGACCAGCTGAAATCAAGACTTTTGAATGATTCATTTGATGTCTACTTAGATTCTACTTAGACTCTATTTAATGGTTTGTTTGTTTTTCTATAAAACTTTCCCATGCTTCAGTCTCCCATATAATTGTGAACAAACATTACCTATACCCAAAGGTGTTGATGCTCTTATATTAATACTTGGTTTTAACCTTCAAAGAAATGAATGTAGTTCATTCCCCTGTCCCCAGGATTACATAATTCACTGAGTTGGAACTGGGGATTTAGACTGATCAAAGGTCAATTCTGCCTTAGAGTCTATTAAACCAAACACTTTTTGAAAGACAAGTAAAACACATTCAAAATAATACTTGACATCTGGCTCTCTGTTGTATAACAACTATAGGTAATTAAACTTAAATGCTTTATGAGATCTTAGCTGGAAAGTGTATTAAGTTTAAGGTATTACTGGTCATATACATTAAACAAGTAATACAAAAAGTTGGGTTTTTTTCCATCTTTCCCAGTTTAAATGTTCATCTGCGATTGGAGCCATGGGTCCTGGTCATATTGGACCACCAAAACAAGAAGAGCGTAAAGGTAAGTTATTTAATAGGATATATGGGCCAAAATAAATAGTACAATCTTTTCTTTGGGAACAAAATTACAGGGAGAATATTACTAACACTAGCACTTATTAAAGATTAACTCAATTGTAGAAATGATGAACATTTATATATAAAAATGCTGCTTTTACTCTACTGTTATGGGTAAGTTGTTTTTCTAGTGATGAAAATTAATTTTCCTTTAATTATTTATATTTTGGCATATTTCCTGAGATAGAAAGCCACCACTATGCGTATTTAAGTAACTTACTACTCAGGATCTAGTTACCAAAATGTTTAGCTTCTTCACCTTCTACTCTGCTGTATTTTGGCAGTTTCACAGTATTCATTCTTTATCTCATTCAATAAATCTTTATTGAGAGCCTATTATGCATCATGCAATATGATTATCTCTGAGACTACAGTAAACATCAAAATAGAAGTGAACTCGCCCTGGCTGGTATAGCTCAGTGGATTGAGCGTGGGCCTGCGAACCACACAATCGCAGTTCGATTCCCAGTCAGGGCACATGCCTGGGTTGCAGGCCAGTTTCATACATTGATGTTTCTCTCCTTCTCTCTCTAAAGATAAATAAATAAAATATTTAAAAAAAAATAATAGAAGTGAACTCTGTTCCCAAGAAAACTACACAATTTTATCTTACATTGAACTGCTTACAAAATAAAGACCATGGGGTAACTTATAAGAGTCACAAGTACAATAATTAGAATAAATATTTTAAACATATTCCCAGCAATTTGGCTTATACATTTTCATGGAGCTGAACATTTTATACGTCTTAAAAACTATGGAAGCGTTGCCCTAGCTGGGTAGCTCAGTTGGTTTAAGTGTTGACCTGATACACCAAGGTTGTGGGTTTGATCCCTGGTCAGGGCACATACAAGAATCAACCAATGAATGCATAAATAAGTGGAACAACAAATTAATGTTTCTCTTTCTCACCCTCTCTGTCTCTCAAAATCAATAAATAAAAAAATAAAAATTGTAATGAAAAAACTTATAGAAGGCTCTAATTCTGTTGGTCAAGATCACAGTTACCAGAAGGTGGGCATAGAAAGGAAGTAAAGGCCTCTCACCAATTTAGCTAATTGTAAAAGATTTTACCTGAAAAAAATTTTAAATAATGGATAAAATGAGATCTGAGGGGATGATTTTAAAATATTAGTTATTACTACTCAAAAGTATATTTACCTCATTCTAGAGATATTCACTCCATGGAACACTAGTTAAATTTGGGTGTATTTCTGTGTTCTCTGTATTTCTGATAATGTAGGTCTAATAATCTCTCAGTTCTGAAGACAATGAGTAATATGCAAAGCGTTGTATATAAAATTTGTAATTAGGCTTTACAAAGCCCATACTAAACAGAAGCAGATAAATTTTAAACTTCAGCAGAATTAAAAATCAGGTGAATTTGAGGAAGGGTGCTTAAAATGACTCCAACTAATATTCTGCACCTAATCTAACCATCCATTTGCTTCCCTAGTAGTTGGAACAAATGTAAGCTGGGTTTTATATGCCTATTTCCTTTTAAACATTTTGAGTGGACATATAGAGACTTAGACACATGCTCAATTCTACATAAAGGACAAGTGACAGACTTTCTTTAAAGTTGATGTCTACATGAGAAAATACTGGATTAAAAAATTAACATTTTAAGTTTTTTAACTGATGGTGTATCTTAAGAATTATGTTATGCTTGAATGAAAAATGTATCAAATGGCTTTTATACAATAAAACACAATACAAGATAAGACATTTCTACCTAAACCAAAGTGTGTGTTTGGTTTGTTCTTTTGTACAAAAATATTTACAAGTGATTCTACTTGTTTCATTGCAAATATATTTTATATAATATTAAACATGATGTTATTTTATGTATTAAATATATTATATGCTATGTATATACATATATATGAGAGAGAAGGAGGGAGGGAGAGACAGACTGGAAGTTATACATCAGAATGCAATCGTTCATTATCTCCAGGTAGTTGGATATAGATTTTTATTTTCTTCTATTTCCTCAAATGTCCTTTCTAAATTTCCTGCGATTATTATTGTAACTCTACAGTGTATTGGTTGTGTATTGATAAAAATATTTAATCAGTTGTTACTGATTTCACTCATATACAGAATCTAACGAACAAACTGAACTAACAAAGCAAGACAGAGACAGACTTATAGACAGAGAGGAAGAGGACAACTAGAAGCGGGAGGATGGGGGTGGAGGGATTGAGCAAAAAGGAAAAAGGATTCATGCACGTAGACAACAGTGTGGTGACTGCTTGGGGGAGGGGAGTATAAGGGGCCTAAATGGTAATGGAAAAATATAATAAAGATTATGCTTTTAAAGAAATAATCAGTTGTTACTAATTTAGCTGGTTTTTGGTAAAAATACAAAATACAAAGAAATGTTTTACTTCGTGATCCCCAACTGAGTGTACAAGACCAATTTTGAGGGGAAATGGGCAACAGCTTCAGCTTTCTCTTCTCTGTCTTTACAGTTATTCCTCAAACCAGTGATGACATTAGGGAGGCCATCTGGAATCCAGAAGAAGTTCCAGAAGGAGCAGAGCACACTGATATGTGGGATGCTAGAGAAATACCAGAGTAAGTCAAATGAAGCTAAGAATCTGTTTAGGGGTTTAAACTAGATGTGTCATCTGATACCATTCTATTTTTGAAAAGATTCATAAAGTGACCTCTACCACATAAAAGATAAAACTATTAGTGACACACAGAAGGCATGTGTAGTTGATTATTTTTCCTTCTAAAGCAGAAATAAACAATAAAACCATAAGACCTTCCTTTCACTTATATCTAACAAAAATGGAAAATGCAATCCTTTTTTGTTGTATATTTATATTAAATGTCAGTTACTTATATAATGTGGAACTAATAGTAAGAAAATAGCCTTTTAAATCACAAACATTCGTACAAACTAAACTATTATTCCATGTTTATATGTCAAAGATCTGCTTTGAATTACTCAATGTTCCACAGTAACTGTAACTATAAAACTATGTCCAATGCCTCAAAAAAAAAAAAAACCCACAAAACCCTATGCTTCTATCTTATAAGTCAGTTATGAAAATAAAGGCTGTTGGAGATGGAAGATAGTTAACTGGAAAAAAGTATCCAGCTTTCAAATAAACAATGTCAAAAATTGTAACCTTCATAAAAATCAAATGGGATTTTAAAACACTTCAGGCTACATTTTAAGAATGAAGATAGTAAATCTGTTATGTTTATAAAGTATGCACACATCCATATGAAAGATAAGAATTAAGTCACTAGACTTCTGGCTGAGATGGAAGTGTAGGTAGATACACTGTGCCTCTTTGCACAACCAAAAGGACAACAACAAATTTAAAAACAAAAAACAAGCAAAACTAACAGAAAATTGAACTGTATGGAAGTCTGATAACCAAGGAGTTAAAGAAACATTCATCCAGACAGGTGGGAGGAGCGGAAACAGGCAGCTGGGCAGAGAGGACTTGCAGCAAGGCAGCAGTTGGAGGACCCAGCAGTCTCACATTTGCATGTGAATAGACCAAGACAAACAACAAGGGAACAAGATGGACCACACACCCAGGGTTCCAGTGCCTCAAAGCCTCTGACTGAAAAACCTGTGGGGGGTTCAGGCAGCAGGAGAAACTCCCAGCCTCACAGGAGAGTTCATTGGAGGGACCCACAGGATCCTAGAACATACATAAACCCACCCACCCAGGAATCAGAACCAGAAGAGCTCGATTTGCTTGTGGGTAGTGGAGGAGAGGACTGGAAGCTGGCAGGGAGGTGAGCAGGCCTCATTGTAACTTCTTGGGCTCCTCCCCCACATACAGCACCACAGCACAGCAGCGTGGGTTGCCCCACCCTGATGAATACCTAAGGCTCTGCCCCTTACTATGTAACAGGCACACCAAGATGAGGAAAAAAATGGCCCAAATGAAAGAACAGATTGAAGCTCCAAAAAACATATAACTAAGTGACAAAGAAATAGCCATTCTATCAGATTCACAGTTCAAAACACTGGTAGTCAGGATACTCACAGAACTGGTTGAGTATGGTAGCAAAATAGAGGACAGAGTGAAGGCTATACAAAGTGAAATAAAGACAACAAACAGTGAAGGGAATGATTTCGTTACTCAAATTAATAATTTAAACAATAAATAAACATTCAACAAGAACAGAATGAAGAAACAAGAATTTAAAAAAATGAGAAGCTTAGGAACCTCTGGGACAACTTTAAACATTCCAACATCTGAATCATAGGGGTACTAGAAGGAGAAGAGGAAGAGGAAGACCAAGAAATTGAAAACTGACTTGAAAACATAATGAAAGAGAACTTCCCCAATCTGGTGAAGAAAATAGACTTCCAGGAAGTCCAGGAAGCTCAGAGAGTCCCAAAGAAGTTGGACCCAAGGAGGAACACACCAAGGCACATCATAATTACATTACACAAGGTTAAAGATAAGGAGATAATCTGAAAAGCAGCAAGAGAAAAGGAGACAGTTAGCTACAGAGGAGTTCCCACAAGACTCTCAGTTCATTTGTCCAAAGAAATCTTGCAGGGAAGAAGGGGCTAGAAAGAAGTAGTCACATTTATGAAAGGCAAGGACCTGCATCCAAGATTACTCTATCTGGCAAAGCTGTCATTTAGAATGGAAGAGCAGATAAAGTGTTTCCCAGATAAGGTCAAGTTAAATGAGTGCATCGTCACCAAGCCCTTATTATATGAAATGTTAAAGGGACTTATCTGAGAAAAAGAAGAAGATCAAAACTATGAAGAATAAAAGGACAACAAACACAACTATCAACAACGGAATCTTAAAAAACCAAAACCCAAAACTAAGCAAACAACTAGAACAGGAACAGAAACAGAATGACAGAAATGGAGATCATGTGGAGTGTAATCAGTGGGGAGGTGGGGGAGGAGGGATGAGGGAAAGGTACAGGGAATAAGTAGCATAAATGGTAGGCAGAAAATAGCCAGGGAGTAAATTATGCAGGTTTCAGTTGCACAATTCCACAAAACGAGCTGTATACTGTATTGTATGTTCACCCCCACCCAGTCGGGTCTCCTTCCATCCACATTTATCCCCTCTATACCCTTCTCCACCTCTTCCCACTCACTTCCTCCATCAATCACCACACTGTTGTCTGTGCCCATGAGTGTTTTCTCTTTTGTAATTTTTTGTTCAGTCCTCCACCACCCCACCAGACCCTAATCCCCCCCGACAACCTGCTGTCTATGAGTCTGTCTCTATTTTTCTTGTTAGTTCATTTTATTCATTAGATTCCACATATGAGTCAAATCATATGGTACTTGTCTTTCTCTGACTGGCTTATTTCACTTAGCATAATACTTTTCTTATTTGATGTTTTGTAAAAAGAACATCCATGAAAGCTTTACAGGAATAAGTAATTCAGTCAGGATATGAAGAAAATGGCTTTTGAAGATTTTTGAAAAAATCTTCATTTTCTTTCTTATGCAATTGTACTTCTAATATCCCAATGGGTAAAGAGGGAAAAATGGTTAAAGGATGTGGACAGGGGGTTCACAAAATAAGAATGATTAGTGGCCAAATTAAAAAATAATAAGGGCCCAATATAAGTCACTGCCCCAGAGATAAGCATTAGGGTCTTTATTTTACAGTTTTAAAGTCAGATTTGATATTTGATTAGATTTATTGAATAAGAGGAAAGTGTCAAAAATGATGCTTGGCTGACAGGGTGAATAGTGGGGTGATTAAGTGGGAATGTAGGTGGAAGGGAAGTGATGAGTTTGTTTCTGAGTGTGTGGATGTTGAGGTACCTTTGGGTCCAGGCAAATGGGTAAAGTAGGCAATCAGAAAAAAATTGCTTCTGGAGATGAAAAGAGCAACAGCAGATAGAGCAAATCTATTTGGGAATCAGGGGCATATGGATCAATACCTTTATATTTTGTTTTAACCTGGCTTTATATTTGTAAATACCTGGTAGGACTTATATTCTATTAATAAAAGACACCCCATATCAAATAGCTACCTATTGTTCTTATTTCAACTCAGAGAAATCCTCTTTTCATTCTTGGCCATTCCTATTTGCTAGTGGTCAGAGTTCACCGTAGTCCTTTAGTCTTCCTGTCCAGTGAGTTACCATTCTTCATTAGGGTAAATTAAATAGAAAAGGTCACTTGTAAGTATTTGCTTACTTCATTCCATGTAAAATGATAGGGTACACTGTGTCTTGGTGCTTCCATATGCCATCCTATCTCTAAGGGCCCAAGTTTGGGGCCAGGGAAAGATTTGTGAATTGCCATGTGTAAGGAAAATCTTTCATTGAACTAATAATCCTATAGGACTAGATTCTAAACATTATAGTGTAGCTGTGCTGACTATGTTACTAGTGTTTCTATTGTAGGATTTTAGAGATG
Source organism: Sturnira hondurensis (assembly GCF_014824575.4). NCBI lineage: Eukaryota > Metazoa > Chordata > Mammalia > Chiroptera > Phyllostomidae > Sturnira > Sturnira hondurensis. Next base: position 195,268 of record NW_028090025.1, on the reverse strand, counting down.
GAAAAAAGAGATCATTTAATTCAAACCCACCCTCTTCCATAAATTGTACAGATGTAGAAGCCAAGACATCATGAGTTTGTGACTTGACCAAAATCACATGGCTAATGAGAGAAATGGTACTTAACCTGGATTTTCAAACTCTTCATTGTCACTTAAATTTATCAGTGGAGGGTTTCTATCTATCCATCAAACCCTGTGTTATGGGCCCACTATTTTTCTGAGCTATTGTTTTCCTAGAAAGGACCTTCCTTTTTTCTTCTACATCATATCTTATGAGAGTCTTATTAGAAGTTTTCTGAGTCCATTTGATTTACCACTAAAATGGTTAAGCTTCATTTTAGAAAAGAAGTATATATGATATAAATTCTGCTTTACAGAGTTAGGCATTTTTTACTGAATTTCTAGATTTCTATTTCTTTATGTTTTGCTATATGCATGAAAAAAGACTGTAAGAATTTTATTTACTTAGTCATTTTTATTGTAACAGCATGTTCTCATAAGTTTCTAGTTTTCTCCTTTATGACAGGAAATTTCTCTTTCATTTGAGTTTCTATATCAATGACTTTTTCAGGTATGATATTATATACAAACAGCAGGTGGGAACTGAGGATATATTCCTGGGATTGACGGAAAAAGACACTTCAACAGCATGTTGTGAGGATGTAGTGGTAAGCTTCTCTCCCTTCCCAATTTTATGACCATTATAGCTAAATTGACTGCCTGCTGTATATATAACACTGTAGACAAGACTGTAAGCTCTTTAAAAATATTGGTTGATATGTTTCAAGTACTAAGGGAATAATGAGACAGTTTAAATTTGGTAAATATGCACAAATAAACTAACCTTACACACGTGGATAAGATTTACAAATAAATATAATAGAATCATATGATATAATACACTATTTCTAGTTCTATTAAATAGCACAATCTGATGGTACTGAATTTCTTTCATTCTACTTCTATTTCATGCATGCCATCTGAATGACTAGTAATGTGTCATGAGTTGACAGGCAATGAGAATAAAATATTTCCTTCCCTAAATCTGACTTCTTTCATGTCTATTTCTTTTGATGACTTGGTGTACATTGGAAAATTTTTAAGGGAATTTTTTCTTAATATTTGGAACTTCTAATTTTAAAACTCTAAACAGATATCTAAAAAAAGACATCTAAAGTGTCACTTGGCTTCCTAATCTGAATGACACTACAGCATATTGGATAGCGTCCTTTGCCAAGCCACCATTTCTGTATAATTACAATGTAGCACCAACAATATCAATAGAATACATCTTATTTTTGCTTATTTGAGCCTTGTGATAATCTTGTTGAAAAGTATATGTCTAATGAAAAGTGTAGAGTACAGCCCATTTTGTCAATATACACTAGTAATTCTGGTGCTGAGAATTTATTTTTTGAGATCTGAGGTTGTGTATCACTCTTTTCCCTTCCTTCTCTTACAATACAGTATGGTATAGAGTACTGAGGTGCCCACAGGAGATGCTTAATATTTTTTCTTAAGAAAATGACAAATAGAACCTCTCTTTGGCATGAAATTAAGTTTTTCTGTCATTAGCAAAATCTAAAACATTCAATTGAATCAGGTAACATAATGGGAATAGTGACTTTAAGTACCTCAAGAGATTTTTCAAACTTGAATGAGTTAAGGTTTCAGGTGATCTTGAAATAATTAGCTCCCAGGGTTTTAGCAGTAATATTCAAATTTCTCTCTCTTGAATTACTGTAAGATTATGTTTTTGATGTCTAATATTAAGGGTTGCTCTAAACACTGGAGAAATTCTAGGCCCTAAATAAATAAAACTGTTGTGGGCCTTTCCATTTCTTTTATGCAAATTGCCACTAGTATTAATGATAAAGGTATACTGAATGATGCATCTTGGAAACTAAATCACACCTCAGAATAGGAATATACAATCTAAAACCCAAAAGTATATACAGAAATAGACTTGATACCTCCCTCCAATGAACTTATAATTAACCAGGGAGACACAAATGTCTTGTTTTATTGTTAACAATTAAACTCAGTGTTGTATGTCTACCAGAAGTTCAGAGGGTTTGGATAAGGAATGAACACCACTGAATGGCAGCAGCAAATGAAGTTGGTGTAATGGTACTTTACCACAATATATTTTCTTTTTTCCTTCTTTCTTTTTATATATTCAATCTTTGAACATAGTGAATACTACTATGTACCAGGCACTGTCCTAAGTACTACATTTAGAGAGATAAATAAGAAACAGTCAGTTATACTCAAGGAAATTCCAGTAAAGGAAATGGATACCTAACAAATCACTGCAGTTCAATATGGTCAGTATATATTTAGAGGCAAATGTCAGGTACACAGTGACATAAAGCAAAAAGGGATCTACTTTATTTGGCTGGATAGGATTTCTACAGTGGACAACATTCCAAGAAGAATATTCCAAGTAGAGGTAAGAGCATGTGGAATGGTAACCAGGCATAAAATAGCATGGCCTATTTGAGTAAGTGGTGACTATAGCAAGAATAAAAGAATAATTGTGGATAGTGGTATATTGGTAAGCTAACTCTCAAAAGAGAAAAAAAAGCCCTGATTTGTAGCTTTAATTTTATCCCATGAACATATTAATGATGACATCCACTGTCATTGCTTACCCCCACAAGTAAGACACAGACTAAAAAGGTATTTGACACTACCTCAAGTATTTCTTGCTCAAATTTACAAGCTTATTATTCCTGTTGATTATATGTCATTTTTTCAAACCTTAAAACATCATCAAATTGCAAATGTGACATTTATTTAATAATAAAGGAAAATAGTATGCTACCACATTAAATGTACACATTGATTGTGTGATACATCTCAATATCAGAAATACTAAAATGCAGGGAAAATTGCACCTTAGAATTAACAAAAGATGTTATTTGGGTCCTGGACATGGTATACATGTAACAGTTCAACCCAGAGACTTTAAGAAAGGGACATCTTTTAAACTGAGGAAGCTTTAATAGTAGGACAAACGATCTGTTTATGTACAAGGAGTGATTTGGGGTTTAAAAATGTATAAGGATCACCCTGTATTTTACCCTTCCCCAACTCCAAATAAAAAAGCAAGATATATGAGTCCTAAATAAAGCAATTACACTAAACAAAATTCTGCATTAGTAATATGTATATTTTCAGCAAGCCTTCCATTCTTTCCATCAAACCCCAAATCCAAAGAGCTCCATTATCCAAATTGTGCCTGCTGCTCTACTCCTGAGTTTGTAGCTAACAAACTTCCCTTGCCTTAATCTATATATAGGCATTTTATTTTTAAGTAAAAATTGTGTATATGTAAAGTGTATGACATGATGATTTGATATACATATACATAGAGAAATGATTACTATACTCAAGTTACTAACACATCATTCAAAATAGTTACCATTTGTGTGTGTGTGGTGAGAGCGCCTGATATCAACTTTCTTAGCAAATTCCCGTTATTCAATACAGTATTATTAACTACAGTCATCATGCTGTACATTAACTTTAGAGCTAGAGTTAGGCCAGTGGTTTGCAGATTTGTTTTGTTTTGCCTTGTTTTTAGCTGTCAACCATTTTCTTCAAGTAAAATCCTCTAAGAAAGCCCAACATATAAAATACATAAGAGTACCCTCATCTTGGTTAAAAGGTTACTATCACCCATGATGCAGCTCCTAGGAGAAAAAACTGGGGTTCCTTGGAACATAAAGGTGATAATTTAGCCTTTCTTCCTTATATTACATTTCATTTCAGAGAATAAGGTCAAGCTTACAAGGTATAAAATGCTCATATAACTTAATGGAAAAGCAATAAGAGAACTAACTAGACAGCTTTTTTCTCCCACATGACATGTCTATGTTTTTTTTAAACCTTATGAATAGAATACCCTTATCTTGTTTTGTTTTGTTTTATTTTTGCTTTAGTTATAATGGGTTTGATATTTATCCTTGAATATATATGATTGAATAATATTTGTCACTGTTTGCTATATCTTTTGAAAATTCAACAAAAACTTACTAAGCACTTACTATATATAGTGACACCAGACACTCAATACATATAGTGTTGAAAAAAATTGATGTTTCTCCTGCTCCCAACGAGCTTACTATCAGGAGATCAAGCAGGCCATAAGCAACAGCACAGACCTTTGTACATCCATGCAATAAGGAAACAATGCAATCAAATGGGTATAGATTATTACTTACATGGACAGCATAAATAAGATCAGCACAGTGTCAGCTCCTGATATTCCTTTGCTCCATAGGACATCAAACTAAAGGGGCCAGATGACAGATGGCATGAGCAATGTGGAACTTTGTTGCTGAAGAGTTCACTAAGCTGTGAACTCTTAAAAAATGCTTCCCTTTTTTTTGCGTTTTGCAGCTAAGCTGTTTTATAGCTAGCATGTATATCCAAGGTTTGGGGCAAGGAACGAAAAAGTACTATACCTCACTGTAACCAGGGAGTAAGATGAGAATTTGCCTTCTGGTAGCCTTCTGCAAGATAGGGAGCCTCCCACAAGGAAGGAAGACAGATAAAAGAGAGCCTTGAAGCAACTCCTCACAAGACTGCCTATCTTCCCCGCTTGTGAGAGGATCACTGTATGTTCTGCCAAGACCTGGGGTGGACCACAATTTACCCTTGGCTACATAGTCTGTGTAAATAGTGCAAAGTCACCAGAATATCAGAATAAAGCCATTTTAATATATTTATAGTCTATGAGTACAAGTGCTTTTTCTGGTTGTTTTCACTTAATACAGTAAGAATAGCAAATAACTTATATAATGCTTACTAAGAGCCAGCCAGAATTTCTCTAAGAACTTTGTGCATAGTAACTCATCAATCCCACCATAACTCTATGAAATCAGTGCTATTATCCCCATTTTACTAATGAGGTTATTAAAGCATGAAGAAGAAACTTGCTTAAGGTCACACATTTAGAATCTGGAAGAACTACAATTTTCACTCAGGCAATTTGAATTTGATAGAACTATGTACAAAGTAGTACAGGCACAAAGAAGAGGAAAACCAAGCTCAATTCATAATACAGGGGGCATCTGAATTGCACATTTTTTATTATAAATCCTATTTTTTAATTGTTGTTCAAGCACAGTTGTCTCCATTTTCACCTCACAGCTCTCCCCTTCCCCACCAACCCCCACTGCTCACCCTTAATCCTACCCCCATTTGGTTTGTCCATGGGTTTTTAAACATGTCCCTTGATGACCCTTCCCCATTTCCCCCCATTATCCCTGTCCCCACTCCCCTCTGGTTACTGTCAACTTGTTTTTTACTTCCATGTCTCTGGTTATATTTTGCTTACTCATTTGTTTTGTTGATTAAGTTCCATTAATAGGTGACGTAATATGGTATTTGTCTATTACCTCCTGGCTTACTTCACTTAGCATAAAGCTTTCCAGTTCCATGCATGCTATCTTGAAGGGTAGGAGCTCCTTCTTTCTTTCTGCCCCATAGTATTCTGTTGTGCAAATAAATGTACCATAGTTTTTTGAACCACTCAGTTACTCATGGGCACTTGGTTGCTTCCAGCACTTGGCTGTTGTAAATTGTGCTGCTATTAACATTGGGGTACATAGGTTCTTTTGGATTGGTGTTTAAGGGGTTTCAGGGTATAATCCAAGCAATGGAATTGCCAGGTCAATAGGCAGTTCCATTTTTAGTTTTCTGAGGAAATTCCATACTGTTTTCTACAGTGGCTGTAGTCAGTATTTCTACCAACAGTGTACTAGGGTTCCCTTTTCTCCACAGCCTCGCCAGCACTTCTTTGTTGATTTCTTTATGATGGCCATTCAGAGTGGTGTGAAGTGGTATCTCATTGTGGTTTTAATTTGCATGTTTCTGATGGCTGGTTAGGCTGAGCATCCTTTCATATGCCCCTGAGCCTTCTGTATGTCCTCCATAGAGAAGTGTTCAGGTCCTTTGCCCATTTATTAATTGTTTTGTTTGTCTTCCTAGAGTGGAGTCATGTAAGTTCTTTTTTTCTCTATCTCCAAAAATCTTATAGATTTTGTTTCAGCTTTTTAAAAATATATGTTATTGATTATGCTGTTACAATAGTCTCATTTTCCTCCTGTTTATTCCCCTCTGCCATGCACCACCCCTCCCACCCACATTAAGTTCTTTGGCCACTCCATTTCCCATACTATTATTAACCTCCCCCTGTCTGTTTTGTGCCTACTGAGTTCTTTAATATTTTGGTGATCAGACCATTCTCTGAGGTATCATTGGAAAATATATTTTCCCATACAGTTGGTTCCCTTTTAAATTTGCTGATATTTTTCTTAGCTGTGCAGAAGCTTTTTTTATTTTGATGAAGTCCCATTTGTTTATTCATTCCTTTACATCCCCTGCTCCAGCAAACATATCATTGAAAATATTGCTGCATGGAATATCTGAGATTTTCCTGCCTATGTACTCCTCTAGGACATTTATAATGTTGCAACTTCTATTTAAGTTTTTTTATCCACTTTGAGTTTATTTTTGTGTATGTTGTAAGTTCTTGGTCAAGTTTCATTTTTTTGCATGCAGCTATCCAGGTCTCCCAATACCATTTGTTGAAGAGGCTATTTTTACTCCATTTTATGCTTCTGTCTCTTTGTCAAATATTGACCATAGAGACGTGGGTTTATTTCTGGGCTCTCTATTCTATTCCATTGATCTACAAGTCTGTTCTTATACCAGTACCAGACTGTTTTGATTATAGTGGCCTTGTAATATAGTTTAGTATCAAGTATTGTGATCCTTCTTAATTTGGACATTTTGATGATGTTTATTCTTCCAATCCATGAACATAGCATATGCTGCCATTTTTTTGTGTCTTCCTTATTTTCTTTCTTCACTGTTCCATAGTTTTCTGAATACAGGTCTTTTACCTCCTTGGTTAGGTCTATTCTTTGGTACATTATTTTTATAGTTGCTATAGCAAATTGGACTTTATTCTCATTTCTGTTTCTGATGTCTCACTGTTGGTGTACAAAACTGCCTTCGATTTCTGAATGTTGACTTCATATCCCACTGTTTTGCCAAATTCACTTATTAGGCCCAGTAGTATTTTTGGTGAAGTCTATAGGGATTTCTACATACACTATCATGTCCTCTGTAAACAATGACAGTTTTATTTCCTCCTTTCCAGTTTGAATGCCGTTTATTTGTTTATCTTGTCTGACTGCTATGGCTAGGACTTTCAATACTATGTTGAATACAAGTGGTGAAAGTGGACATCCTTGTCTTGTACCTGGTCTTTGAGAAAGATTTTAGTTTTTCCCCATTGAGTATGATGTTGGCTGCAGGTTTCTTATATATGGCCTTTATTTCGTTGAGGTGCACTACCTGTACTTCTACTTTGTTCAGCATTTTTATCATAAATGGGTGCTGTACCTGATCAAATGCCTTTTCAATATCTATTGATATGATCATGTGTTTTTTGTTTTTTACAATGTTTATATGATGATGCATTTATTGAGTTATGAATATCATACCAACTTGTATCCCTGGGATGAATTTTACTTGATTATGGAGTATGATCTTTTCAATGTATTGCTAGTTGCAGTTTGCCAATATTTTGTTGAGGATTTTTGTGTCTTTGTTTATCAGTGATATTGGCCTGAAGTTTTCTTTCTTTGTTGTGTCTTTATCTGGTTTTTGGATTAGAATGATGCTGGGCCCATAAAAAGAGTTTGGGAGTCATCTCCCTTCTTAAATTTTTTGGGTTTGTGAAGGATAGGGGTTAGCTCTTCCTTAAATGTTCTGCAAAATTCTCCTGTGAAACTGGTCCAGGATGGTTTTTGTGTGTTGGGAGTTTTTGATTATTGCTTCAATTTCACCAGCTCTTATTGGTTTGTTCAGGCTTTCTGCTTCTTCTTCACTCAGTTTTGGAAGATTATATTTTTCAAGAAATTTGTCCATTTCACCTAGGTTTTTAAATTAATTGGCATATAGATGTTCATAGTAATTTCTTACAATCCTTTGCACTTCTGTGGTATCAGTTGTAATCTCTCCTCTTTCATTTCTGATTGTGTTTTGGGGGCCTCTCTGTTTTTTACTTGATGAATCTGCTTGAAGGCTTATCAGTTTTATCTTTTCAAAGAACCAACTCCTGGATTTTTTTTTATCTTTTGAATTATTTTTTTACTCTCTGTGTCATTTAATTCTGCCCTGACCTTGGTTATTTCCTTCCTTCTACTCACTCTGGGTTTTGTTGTTGTTACTACAGTTCCTGTAAATGTAGGGTTAGGTTGTTTATTTGAAATGTTTCTATCTTTTTTAGGTAGGCCTGTATGGCAATGAACTTTAATGTCAGGGCTGCCATCATTGTGTCCCATGGGTTTGGACTGCTGTCTATTAATTTTTATTTCTTTCTAGAAAGTCTTTTATTTCTTTCTTCATCTCATTATTAACCCATTCATGATTTAATAGGATGCTCTTAAATCTCCATGTATTTGAATGAGTGAGTTTTTTTCCTTGAGGTTGGTTTCTAATTTTAAGCTTTAGTGGTCTGAGACCATGCTTGATATGATTTCAATTTTCTTGAATTTGTTGAGGCTTGTTTTTTTGTCCCATCATGTGGTCTATCTTTGAAAATATTCTATGTGCATTTGAAAAAAAATGTGTATTTTGCTTCTTTGGGATGAATGGTTCTGTATATATCTGTTAAGTGCATTTGATCTAGGGCATTGTTCAATGCCAAAACATTCTTGTTGATATTTTGTTTGGAAAATTTATCCATTATTGATAGTGGGGTGTTAATATCCCCTAGTATAAGGGTGTTGCTGTTTATCTCTTGCTTGAAGTCCTCCAAAATTTTTCTTATATATTTGGATGCTCCTATGTTGGGTACATATATGTTTAAATGCACAAGTCTTTTTGATGGATTCTTCCATTGAGTATTTTGAAGTATCCTTCTGGATCTTTTTAATGGCCTTAGTTTGAAGTTTATTTTGTGTGATATAAGTATTGCTACCCTGGCTTTTTTTTTCCTTTCCATTTGCTTGCAATATTTTTTTACAACCTTTCACTTTCAGTCTGTGTAGGTCTTTTGTTCTTAGGTGGGTCTGTTGTAGGCACCATATGTATGGGTTATGTTTTCTTATACATTCAGGTACCCTATGTCTTTATATTGGAGCAATTAATCCATTTATATTTAACATTATTATTGATAGGTACTTATTCATTCTCCCCCTTTGTACCTGTGTTCCTCCCTTTCTCTTTTTCTTCCTCTTGTTAAAGCAGTCCCTTTACCATATCTTGCCATCCTGATTTGGTGGAGGTGTATTCTTTTAGACTTCTTTTGTCTGGGAAACTCCTTATTTTGCCTTCCATTTTAATTGAGAGCCTTGGTGGGTAGACTAGTCTTAGCTAAAGGTCTTTGCTTTTCATTACTTGGAATATTTCTTGACATTACCTTCTGGCTTGTAGTGTTTCTGTTGAGAAGTCAGCTGCTAGCCTTATTGGAGCTCCCTTGTATGTGACTTCCTGGGTCTTCCTTGCTGCCTTTAAGCTTCTCTCTTTGTCTTTCAAATTTGGCATTTTAATTACAACGTGTCTTAGAGTAGGCCTCTCTGGATTCATCTTGATTGGGATCATCTGTGCTTCCTGAACCTGCTTGGCTTTTCCCCTCTCTAGGTTAGGGAAGTTGTCTCTCATTGTTTTTTCAAACAAGTGTTTTATCCCTTCCTCCTTTTCTTCTCTTTCTGGTATTCCTATGATTCAAATGTTGTAGTGTTTCATGTCCTGCAGTTCCCTTAAGCTATTTTCATATTTTTTTTGTATTTTTTTCTGCTCTGCCTGGGTATTTCTTTGTACCTTGTCTTCCAGCTCACTAATTCAGTTCTCTCCTTCATCCAGTCTACTTGTAATTCCCTGTAGAGTATTTTTATTTCAGATATTGTATTCTTCATTTCTTCCTGGCTCTTCTTTACAGTTTCTGTTTTCTTTTGCATACTGTTATAGTTCCCACTGAGTTCCCTGTAGTTGCCAGTGATTTCTTGAGCACACTTATAACCATTCTTTTGAATTCTGCATCAGATGGTTTGTTTGGTTTCATCTCATTTAGCTCTTTTACTGGGGAATCTCCCATTTCTTTTGATTGTGGGTTCTTTCTTTGTCTCCCCATTTTAGGTGACTGTTTTTGTTTGTTTCTGCAATTCCAGATGTTCTGCTTTGCCAGCTGTCTTCATAGGGTGAACTTCTGTGGTAGAGGTTCTGTGGGATTCAGTGATGCATACTCTTTAATCTCCTTGTTTGGTTGCTCTAGGGTTGCCCTTTGTTCTGTTTGTGTGGGCTCTCTTGTTGTATTTGGGCTTTAGCTGTTGGTAGCTTCTTTGTTGATGGGTTCTTCCTTCCAGTGAGTTTACTGCTATTTTCAACTCCCATCTTGTCTTGTAGGCTTTTGTCCAGTCATTGGTTAACAAGGAGATATTACCAGACAACTAAACTTACACTAGCAAAAAGAACCCCCTTGCCACATCAGCCATCCCTACTGCATTTGAACTAAGATTAATAAAGATGAAGGCAGGTTGTGGATATAAATTATAAGATATGACAAAGGGAGTATGAGATGACTAAAAAAAAGAAAATGTTGTTGTGTGGTAAGAGGGAGGAGAATTGATAAGAGTTGAGATACAACCTGAAGAAAGGGAGACAGCAAAATTTACAGTGTAAGTAAAACACAAAAGGGCAATGGGAACAATGTGGTAAGAGGAGGGAAGAATATACTATGCCACAGGTGGCAAACACAAGTCTTGCAGGCCAAATTCAGCCCTCTACCTTGTTTCATCCAGACTGGCACCTTGTTTTTACACAGAAACAGTACCGAGCTCTCATTTAACTGTTAAGGAGTAGTTACATTTATACAATCCTAAAATTACATTCAGCCCTTTGAAGGCAACTGCAAGGCTGATGTGGCCCCTGGTGAAAATGAGTTTGACACCTCTGTGCTATGAGGTTTGAAGTAAATTTGAAAAGGTACTGGACCAATGGGTGCAAATTTTCCAAAAAAACAGAGCAGAGTCAATAGCATTGGTGGTTGAATGAAGTTTAATGAAGGTGGGAATGAGAATGTTGTAGAAAAGCAAAAGGTGAGTATGAGATGTCTACAGTAAAGAAAAATAATTATGAGAGAATGTGGAAAACAAACTCATAAGAATAAGGAATAAAACCCAGGTTGAGAGAGTATGAATAAAGAAAAAGAAAAAAGGGAGAGAGAAAAGAATGAAATAAAATCCTTAGTCAACTGATCATGATCACGGTGAAGGCGAAATGGAGTAAAACAGCAGGAGAGTATTCTCTGGAATTTAAATACAAACAAGTAGTTAACAAATAGCAGTTCCTTTGGAGAAGTACAGCAATGCCCATGATATTTCACCCCAACTAGCCGGTGTTTATAAAAATTAAAAAAGAAAGGCTGTTATTAGAAGGGGAAAAGAAGGTGAGCTGATTTAAGAAAGGAGAGTGCTTACGTGAGGTTAGATGGAGGAGAAATAGTGAGAGTAAGAGATAGAAACTTGGCATAATGTGAGAGAAAATAAAGTTAACCATGACAGTAATAAAGCTCAGGAAGAGCTTATCAGGAAGATGACAAAATAGATTAAGACCAGGAAAGGGTGCTGTGTGGGATCTGGGATAACAATAGTATGATAAGAAATATATAATCTATCCTGGCTGGTGTGGTTCAGTGGATTGAGTGCCGGTCTGTGAACCAAGGATTCACTGGTCCGATTCCCAGTCAGGGCAAATGCCTGGGTTGTGGGCCAGGTCCCCAGTTGGGGGCACATGAGAGGCAACCACATATTGGTGTTTCTCTCCCTCTTTCTCCCTCTCTCTAAAATTAAATAAAAATCTTTAAAAAACTGAAATACATAATCTGAATAAAAAGAATAAAATGTAAAAGACTGAGAGTAGTATGTTGTTTGGCATATGAGTGAAGTTAAAGAAGAATTAAAATGTAATATAAAAGAGAATAAAAACAAATCAAACAATAAAAACCAACAAACAAAACAAAAAATCTAAATAAATAGAAAGAAGACAAATTTAAAATATGCAAGTTCTGAAAGATAGCAAAGTGAAATTTGCCTCACTTGTTGGTGATATTCACCTCCTGACTTCTTTCTGGATCCCTCTCTGGTTTTCTCACAGTTCCAGGTCTTATTGTCTTACACATGCAAAAAAAAAAAAGCCTCCTGCTGATTTCACACCCACCAAACCAGTTTTGCAGGTCTTTCAGAATCCTGCAGGCAAAGGGGGGCTGAGCTACATTTTTCCCTTTCTTGTGGTTTCCCAAGGTTGGAGGGGGTTCAGTCTGGGCTACAATAATCAGAGGTGCCCATTTCCAGCCCTCACCTTCAGAACACTGTGCAGCCTGCACTGTCCATTATGCACATTTTCACCAGGCCAGCACCAATAATCCACTTTAGTTTGTGACCCTTTGATCAATCCGTGAGGTGCACCACTGAGTAGGGGCAAATTGTACCCCACTCCTCCCTCTTTTTTGACCTGGCTACATGAAGTCCCTTGCAAGGTGGCTCAATTCTGCTATTGAAGAAGTCTGTCTGGGAGCTGCTACCCCTCCAAGTCCCTGCTGCCCCTACTTGATTGATCCATGAGGTGCCCTGAGTTGGAGCAAATGGGGCCCCCACTCTTCCCACTTTGCTGGCTGGACCTCTGCTCACCCACATTTCCTGCTTGCATGAGGTCCCTACATGGCTGCTTACTTCTTTTTTTTTTTTAAGAAGTCCCCTTGGGTGTAGCATGAGATTTCTAACAAGTGCGTGGCTTTCCACACAGTCCAACTCTCTGACCAGTCCAGAGTCTATCTGAGTCACTACCAGTCACAGCCAATCTCTTCTCCCAGCCCCAGGTGTCACCAGGCTCCCCAACTTCTCTGGTACTGTCCCAGCCTGTGATCACTAGCTGCTGGCTATGTGTCACTGCCTTTTTAACCTCCAGCGACTTTACCTGTCCAGGTCTCTGTTGGTGTGAGTTTGGGACTTCCCTGCTCTGAGAGGGGAGGGAGCCTTTTGGTGGCTATCACTGACCTGGCTCTCCTCCAATGCTTCCTTGGCAGCCTCTCCTGTACATGGCCCGGGTACCTTCCTGTTGGCCTACAAAATCTCCTTACCACCCATTTTTAAGTGTCCTCTGCACATTTTGGCTTCCAAACATCGTATCAGCTGGGATTCTGTTGGTTGTTCACTCTTTTCTTCAGAAGATCAGCTAGGTATCCCAGTTGGGTGCAGGAGCAAGTGGGCTCAGCTCCCACCCATATCACTGATATCTCCATCTTTCTGACTTGCACATTTGAATGATATGTTTGTCAGGGTGGAAAACTGGTCTAAGCAGAGTGAACAGCATGATCAAAGATATAGTTCTATGGAAGTAAATGACATATTTGACCACTATTTGGCATTTTTTGAGCCTCGGAATGTACGCAGTAATAAAACATAAAACAGAATAGGCAGCTTATAGCTAGTTATAAAAGCCCTTGAATATCATACCATGTGCTATGGACTGAATTGTGCCCACCCCAATTCAGTATCCCCTAGTGTAATGGTATTCAGAGATAGAGCCTTTAGTAAGTAATTATATTTAGAAGAGGTCATGAAGATGGGGCTCTCCTGATGATATCAGTGTCTTCATATGAAAAGACACAAGAGAGCTGGCTCTGCTTGCTATCTCACCCTGCCTTGTGAGCATACAGTGAGATGGCAGCTGTCCACAAGCTCTCACTAGAAACCAACCATGCTGGGATGTCTGGCATGCTCAGAATTCCCATCTATAGTATTTTGTTATGACAGCCTGAGCAACTAATACACTATGAAATTTGGACTTTATCTTGTGGGCCATTAGAGTTATTAAATGTTTTAAAGCAAGTGAGTTTAATTAGATGCACATTTCAGAACAACTCTACTGGCAGATTATGGTGAAGAATTCAGTGGAGATAATGCTAAGAGATAAGCGTGTTTTGATGACTGATAGTAGAAAAATCAGATGATAGACTATTGCACTAGTTCAGGTGAAAGAAGTAAAAGAACTAAGATTATGGCAAGGGAGACAGAAAAGAATGACTTCAGCAGAGATTTTGGAGGTACCATTGATATGATTTAGAAACTTGTCAAATGTGATTTGTAAAGAAAAAACAGGAGTCAGATTTCTAGGTTTGGTGACTAGGTGAATAGTGATGGCATTAATCAAGGTATGGAATATAAAGTGGTTTATCTTTGGATGGTTGTCTCAAAGATGGTTTGTATTCCTTCTTACTCAGAGTTTTCCACATTTTTTACAATTACTATCTATTACTTTTGGAATGACAATTACCAAAGGGTGTTTTTGCTTGAGTTGTGGAGATAAGATATGGAATGCAAAAGAAAGAAGATAAATTGTTAGGAAAAATAATACGTTTGGGTCATTCTGAGTTTGAACTACCTGTAGGAAATTATGTTGCAAGTATCTACTAGGTTGTTAGAAATACAAATCTATGTGGAACTCAAAGATAGGAACTGGAGATGCTGATTCTTACTTAGAGTTTGTGTTTGCCCTCTCCAAGGGTTAGAATATTTCCGTAGATTGACAGCTTTGAATTGGACTTGGAATGAATTAGAACTGATTTCAGGCAGCGTGTGTGTGCTTGGAGAGGAGGAGTTGTTGATAAGGATACTAGGAAACTTTCAGAAATGGGACAAACTTGAAATAGAATAGGCGACCCTTGTGATGGGGTCAAGCCAAAGTTGGGTAGGATTGAGGGTGGGAGGTTGGTGTGGGTGGGGCAGGGGAAAGTAGTGGTGGGAAAATGGAGACAATTGTACTTGAACAACAATTAAAAATTAAGAATTAAAATATATAAAAAGAAAAAATAATCAGAAATGGACTTCAAATAGAGGCGTTATAAATTCTCATCCAGTTCCTGGCCAGGTATTGAAAACCAAGAGGAATTGAATAAGTGAAGTGAGGTTGAGATGGTAGCATGGCTTTAGAGATATGAGGCTGTCAGCCAAAAAGCTGTCATTGAAACAAGTTATGAAAATGAAGAATGGAAACTGCCTCCTCCTGAAAAACGGGGCTGACCGAGGTAATTGATCTTTTGGGTGCCAGTTGGAAAGTATGGGAAAAGGAACTTTAGATATCAAAGATATGTAGGACTATTTTTTCCTTTTTATTGAATTAATTGGTGTGACACTGGCTAACAAAATTATATAGGCCTCAGGTGCACAATTCTACAATACATCATCTGTACACTGTACTATGTGTTCACCATCCCAAGTCAAGTCTCTGCCCATCACCATTTATATCTCCTATACCCTCCTCCACTTCCCTCTGCCCCCTCCCAATGGCTATCACAACATTGTTGTCCTTGCTCGTGAGCTTTTTCTTTTTTCTTTTTTGCTCAGTCCCTCCATGCCCCCATCTCTATCCCCGACAGCTGCTGGCCTACTCTCTGTGAGTCTGTCACTATTTTGCTTGTTAGTTCATTTTCATTAGCTTCTACATATGAGTAAGATTATATGGTACTTGTCTTTATCTGTCTATTTTTGACAGGAAAGGGGATGGGTGCAGGGGGAAGTAGGTCAATTGATTCCCATTTTCACCCATGGGTGATGTACAACAGACTATCTCTAAAATCCAAAAATGAATGGCGCTACAGTTATTGATATTCTGCCAAATGATCCATTGTTTGTTTTAGGATAAGGGAAGCGCTATACACACAAGCTATACCTGCAGATAGCTTGATACTTTTTTTCAGCTTCAGTGGATACATAACATTTTGGTACTCCTACTTTAATAGATCTATATTAATTAGGGGACTCTTTGATGTGACCTAAGAAACAAGCCATTAAGCTGGGTTTTTATTTTTCATTGTCACCTCCTCACCGATACATGAACCTTACTCCATCTCTAAATCTCATTGGGAATGGAGTGAGAGTCAAGAATGGGATAAGAGTTTGTCACTATCTGCAGACACAATCAGAAGTCACATGTTTATCTCACATATTCACCTCAGAAAATGCTATCAATCATTCTGAGCAAAGTGTCTACCCATCCTGAGAATTCACTTACTTCTCCAATGGCCTGTTTCTCAAATACTGGATAAAGCAGTCATATTTGTTTACTTTTAATAAATAAATATATTTGGCTTACTGATAATGGAATGGATTCTCTTTTCCATTTAAAATTCTATAGGATGGACATTTTTTGGAGGCTTTCTGATTATGCTAACCTGATTTTATTGGTTACATATTAGACTGTGTGGCAAGAAGGATATTTGGGCTGTAATACATAAAATTCCTTATTATCAGCCCACACAGTTAACCCTCAATTAGATTTCTAATAGTTACCTCAGTAATATACATACATTTCTAGTTAACATCATAACATACTTTCATAATGAGGGTAAAGGAATACACCTTAAAAGCTAATCTATGTGTATAGACTTAATATATTTCTAATTAGTAGAGCTGAAAGTAAGTCCCCATACTGATAAAGATATCATGTGTGTGTGTGTATATAATATATATTAATATATATATATTATGGAGAGGGAAGGGTGCTGGCAGGAGATGGGCTTCTTAAGGTCAGTAATGAAGTAAAGGTATAAGATGTCTTATACATGATTACTTGGTAATAAAAATCAGTAATTTTAATACATTTTGATGTTGTCATTTTGAGGAGATTTCATCAAAATATCTGAATCAAATGATCCAGCATCCCTGAATCAGAACTGACATAAACATGTGAATACAAGCAGATTCACAGGTTGACCCTAGAAAATACTAACATATGAAGAATGGATAAAGGAAGAGAAGCTGAGAAGAATATACAGAGATGAGGGAAACCATAACAGTAGCTACTGCTATAGAGAAGTAAAGCAGAATTAGGGTACAGAAGGACATTTTAGATCTGTCATTTAAGAAGTCTTTTGGTGAGGAGAGCAGCCTCAGTGGTGTGGTAGAGACCAACACTGGATTGAAGAAAGCTGAGGGGTGAATAGCAAGTTAGGATGCAAAGGCAGCAAATATAGATTGTTCTTTGAGGAAGTTTAGCAGGGGAAAATAGGAAAAATAGGACATGCTTGTTGAAAGGAGACAGGATTTAGGCAGGGGTGTCCAAACCACAGCCTACCACCCACAAGCAGCCCAGGATGGCTATGAATGTGGTCCAACACAAAATTATAAACTTACTTGAAACCCTTTATTTGCTCATCAGTTTTTCTTAGTGTTTGTGTATTTAATGTGTGGCCCCAAATAACTCTTCTTCCAGTATGACCCAGAGATGCCAAAAGGTTGGACGTGTGTGTGTGTGTGTGTGTGTGTGTGTGTGTGTGTTTAGGATAGAAAAGACTTAAGAATGTTCATCAGTTGATGACAAGGATCAATTCATTCACTTGGGTAATATTTATTGAGTGCTTACTGTGTGTCACTAAAGCTAATGAGAAAATAGTAAAAAAGTAACAATGGTATGGGCTCCCAGGGGACTTTTACAAATGGCTGGAGGCATTTTCAGTTATAGGATGTTATTGGCATTTAGTACTCAAAGGCCAGTGATGCTCTAAATCCTTCCATGAGAGGGACACTCCTGAAAAATGAACAGTTGTCCTTCACAGAATTAAAACAAGAGAGAGATTAAAGGTATGATGGTGACCATTCAGCAATATTACACACTGTTGATTACTCCTTCTTGAAACACCTTTTCCTCTTTAATGACCTAACACTTTCCCGATTTGCCTCCAAAATCATGGGGTATTCCTCGTTGCTTTTGGTTGCAAATCACTGGCTCTTCCACTTGTGCCTGAAGTTCTCTAGGTGTCTGAAAAATACCTCTGTCTTTTCTCTCTATTATCTTTCTATCTGGACACCTGGCTTTAAATACTATTTATTCCTCTAGGCTTGACCTCTCACACTTGTTTAATAGGCTCTTCAAATCTAATGTCCAAAATAGAACTATTTTTTTTCTTTATTTTTATTGTTAACACTATTACAGATATCCACATTTCACACCCTTACCCGCCTACACCCAACCCCTGACCCCTTTTCCCTCTTGCCATCACCACACTGTTGTCATTGTCTGTGAATTATGCATGTATGTTCTTTGGCTAATATCTTCACCTTCGTTCATCCAGTCCCCCCTCTTCCTCCCCTCTGACAGCTGTCAGTCTGTTCCATGTATCCATGCCTCTGTTTCTATTTTGTTCATTAGATTCCACATATAAGTGAGATCATATGGTATTTGTCTTTCTCTGAATATCTTATTTTACTTAGCATAATAATTACTCCAAACTTTTAACTGTCTTCCCCAAACCTCTTTCTCATTGATCTTCCTTATCTCAGTAAATGGCAACAACATTCACCTAAATAGTAGAAGCTAAAAACCTAAATCATCCCTCATTTCCCTTCCCTTTGTACCTTATATACAATCCATCAACAAGTCTTGCTAGCTCTGCTTTCAAAGTGAATTCTAAATCCATCTAATTTTTATTACTACCACAACTACCACCATATTCCAAATCACCATCACCTCTCACCTGGACCATTATGATCCCTTCTTTACTTTTGTCCCTCCTTCTACTCTTGTTTCCTGGCAACCTTTCCACAGTGTTCAGAGACAGTCTTTTTGCTCATAACCCACAATGGCTTCCCACTGTATTTAGAATGAATCCAAACTCCTTTTCTTGATCTACAAGGCCCCATATGATCCAACTCCTACCTATTTTTTCAGTTTCATCTGATGCCGCATTTTTTCCTTGTTCATTGTGTTCTAGCCATTGTGGCTTTCTTTCTGATTGTTCAATATGTCAGAATATTTCCAGGTTCCTTGCTCTTCATTCTATTTGCAAGGTTATTCCCTAAGAAAAATGAAAATTTTACCTCATATTACTTTCTTATTTAAATGCATCAGTTAGTACCTTCATAACTACACTACATAATAGTGGTAAATACTGGCTATTATTTTGTATTTCTCACTTTAATGAGGATGTTTCTAGTGTTTCCTCATTCAGCCTGATACCAAATTTTACATTGTGTTTTATGAAACTATTTATCTATTTTGATATTACTGAGTCATGAGCAAGAATAGATGATGAATTTGACCAAATGCCTTCTTAACATTTGTGGAAATTATGTGATTTTTCAGGTTTGCTCTATTGGTAAGTTATAGTAAATTTCTTAATATTGAAACATCCTTGAAATAATCTATTGGTAAATTATGGTATATATCTTAATATTTAACCACCCTTGTATTTATTCACTTATTCAACTCAATATTTTTGAGTGCCTACAATGTAGCAGTCTACGTAATGAAGATACTGTAGTAAACAAAAGACAAGGATTACTGCCCTCACAGAGCATGCCTTCTAGTGGAAGAAAGAAATGAACAAAAGAAATGCATAATCTTGGTTGTACGTTGGAAGGTGATAAATTTTATAGAGGGGAAAAGAACAAGGGGGAAGTAATAGGGAGTACTGGGGTTGCTTGTGGCAGCAATTTTAAATAGTGTGGTCAGGGACCGTTTCACTGAGAAGGCAGTGTTTGTGCAAAGACTTGAAGGAGATGAAGAAGTAAGGCTAAGATGTTGGGAAGGTTATCTAAGTGGATATTTAAATGATGAAGATTTAAGACATAAGTTAATATTTAAAATATCAATGGAGAACAAAGAACTATTAGAAAACGTAGGGTGAGGGTGTGACCCAGGAATTGTATATAATTGCAGCAAGGAGGGTGATTGATGGTATACTGAAAAGACATGAGATTTATTTTAAAAAACTGGAGAAAAGGCTCAGGCCCAGTGATATGAGGGGGATGGGAGAAAATAAAACAGGCACCAATTAAGAAGGCTATAAGGGATGCAGTGTCATGAAGGGAGATCTAGATTAAAATAAGACTAAGAAGTTGAAGAGAATATTCAAAGAGGCTTATGAGATAAGGGATGAGGTACTATGTGTTCCAGAGGGCCTAATCCAAGGGGTAGAAAATGGAAACAAAATAGGAGATATGAATATCCAGATGGTAATTATTAGGTGATAAAGAAGGACATGGGAATCTGAGGCTTCTTGTGTTTATTGACAAAGATAAAATATATTTTTTCTTTTTTATTTAACTATTCTTAAAGTACAGTTTTCTCTTTTACTCCCATCCCAGCCTACCCTCCCCCCCAAGGCTCCCCACCTCCCTGCCATTTCCACCCCCCTTAGTTTTTGACCATATGAACTTTATACTTCTTCCTGTGAATCCTTCCTCTTTTCCTCTGAAATTCCCTCCCCTTTCCCCTCTGGTCCCTGTCTGCCTGTTCTCTATTTCAGTGTCTTTGGTTATATTTTGCTTGCTTGTTTGTTTTGTTGTTCAGCTTCCTGTTAAAGGTGAGATCATATGGTATTTGTCTTTCATCCCCTGGCTTATTTCACTAAGTATAATGCTTTCAAGTTCCATCCATGCTGTTGCAAATGATAGGAGCTCCTTCTTTCTTTCTGCTGTATAGAATTCCATTCGGTAAATGTACCATAGTTTTTTGATCCATTCATTTACTGGTGGGCACCTAGGTTGCTTCCAATGCTCGGCTATTGTAAATTGTACTGCTATAAACACTGGGGTGCACAGGTTCTTTTGGATTGGTGATTCAAGGTTCTTAGGAAATAATCATAGCAGTGGAATTGCTGGGTCAAAAGGCAACTCCATTTTTGGTTTTCTTAGAAAATTCCATACTTTTTTCACTAAATCTTGTACCAGTCTACAATCCCACCAACAGTGAACTAGGGTCCCCTTTTCCCCACAACCTCTCCAACATTTGTTGTTTGCTGCTTTGTTTATGATAGCCATTCTGACTGGTGTAAAGTGGTATCTCATTGTGGTTTTAATTTGCATCTCTCTGATAGCTAGCAGTACTGAGCATGTTTTCATGTGTCTCTAGATCCTCTGTATGTCCTCCTTTAAGAGGTGACTGTTCAAGTTCTTTATTCATTCTTAAACTGGGTTACTTGTCTTCTTAGAGTGGAGTTGAGTAAGTTCTTTGTATATTTTGGAGATTAAACCTTTGTCTGAGGTATCATTGGCAAATATGTTTTCCCATACAGTTGGTTCTCTTTTTATTTTAATACTGTTTTCCCTAGCCTTGCAGGAGCCTTTTATTTTAATGAGATCCATTTGTTTATTCTTTCCTTTATGTCCATTGCTTTATGGGACATATCAGTAAAAATGTTGCTGTGTGAAATATCTGATATTTTCCTGCCTATGTTCTCCTCTAGGATTTTAATGGTGTCCTGACTTATATTTAAGTCTTTTATCGACCTTGAATTTATTTTGGTGTATGGTGTAAGTTGGTGCTCAAGTTTCATTTTTTTGCATATAGCTGTCCAGTTCTCCCAACACCATTTGTTGAAGAGGCAATTTTTACCCCATTTTATGTTACTGCCCCCTTTGTTGAATATTAATTGACTGTAGAGACTTCGGTTCATTTCCGGGCTCTCTGTTCTGTTCCATTGGTCTATGTGCCTGTTTTTATGCCAGTACAAGGCTGTTTTGATTATAGTGGCCTTGTAATACAGTTTGGTATCAGGTATTGTGATCCCTCCTACTTTGTTCTTCTTTCTCAACATTGCAGCTGCTATTCGGGGTCTTTTATGGTTCCATATAAATTTTTGAAGTGTTTGTTCTATGTCTGTGAAATATGCCTTTGGTACTTTAATAGGTATTGCATTGAATCTGTAAATTGCTTTGGGTAGTATGGACATTTTGATGATGTTAAATCTTCCAATCCATGAACACGGTATATGTTTCCATTTGTTTGTGTCTTCCTTGATTTCTTTCTTCAGTGTTGTGTAGTTTTCTGCATACAGGTCTTTTACCTCCTTGGTTAGGTTTATTCCCAGATATTTTATTTTTGTTTTTGCTATATCAAATGGGATTTTTTCTTCATTTCTGCTTCTGCTGATTCATTGTTAGTATACAAAAATGCCTTTGATTTCTGGATATTGACTTTGTATCCCACGGTTTTGCCAAATTAATTTATTAGGTCGAGCAGTTTTTTGGTAGAGTCTATAGGATTTTTTATGTATACAATCATGTCATCTGCAAAAAATGACAGTTTTGTTTCCTCTTTCCCAATTTGGATGCCTTTTATTTCCTTTTCTTGTCTGATCTCTGTGGCTAGAACTTCCAATACTATTTTGAATAGAAGTGGTGAAAGTGGACAACCTTGTCTTGTTCCTGCTCTTATTGGAAAAGCTTTTAGTTTTTGCCCATTGAGTATGATGTTGGCTGTAGGTCTCTCCTATATGGCTTTTATTATATTGAGGAATGCTCCCTCTGTTCCTACTTTGCTGAGTGTTTTTATTATAAATGGGTGTGTACCTTATGAAAAAATTTTCTGCATCTATTGATATGATCATGTGATTTTTGTCTTTGTTTTTGTTTATGTGATGTATTACATTTACGGATTTCGGAATATTAAGCCATCCTTTCATCCCTGCAATGAATCCCAGTTGTTCATGGTGTATGATCATTTTAATGTATTGTTGTTGGATGTGATTTGCCAATATTTTGTTGAGGATTTCAGCCTCTATGTTCATCAGTGATATTGGCCTGAAGTTTTCTTTCTTTGTTGTGTCTCTATCTGGTTTAGGAATTAGGATGATGCTGGCTTCATATAAAGAGTTTGGGAGTGTTCCATCATTTTCAATTTTTTGGAATAGTCTGTGAAAAATAGGGTTTAGCTCTTTCTTAAATGCTTTGTAAAATTCTCCTGTGAAATCATGTGGTCCAGGGCTTTCGTATGTCAGGAGATTTTTGATTACTGCTTCATTTTCCTCTGCTGTTATTGGTATTTTCAGGTTTTCTGCTTCTTCCTCATTGAGTTTTGGAAGATTATATTTTTCTAGAATTTTGTCCATTTCACCTAGGTTTTCAAATTTCTTGGCATACAGTTCTTCACAGTAATTTCTTACAATTCTTTGTATTTCTGTGATATCAGTTGTAATCTCTCCTCTTTCATTTCTGATTGTGTTTATTAGGGTCCTCTCTTCTTTTCTTGATGAGCCTACTTAAAGGCTTGTCTATTTTGTTTATCTTTTTAAAAATATTTTATTTATTTATATTTAGAGGGGAAGAGAAGGAGAGAAGGAGAGAAACATCAATGTATGATTGCCTCTTGTGAGTCCCCTGCTGGGAACTGGCCCACAACCCCAGCATGTGCCCTGACTGGGAATCGAACCATGATCCTGTGGTTCGCAGGCCCTCGCTCAATCCACTGAGCTACGCCAGCCAGGGTGTTATTTTGTTTATCTTTTAAAACAACTGAATCCTGGATTCATTGTTCTTTCTAATTGTGCTTTTAGTCTCTGTGTCATTTAATTCTGCTCTTACTGGTCTGTTCAGGCTTTCTACTTCTTCATTGAGTTTTGGAAGATAATATTTTTCTAGAAATTTGTCCATTTCATATAGGTTTTCAAATTTCTTGGCATACAGCTCTGCATGGTAATTCCTTACAATCCCTTCTATTTCTGTGGTATCAGTTGTAATCTCTCTCTTTTATTTCTGATTGTGTTTATTTGGGTCCTCTTTCTTTTTTTCTTGATGAGCCTACTTAAAGGTTTATCTATTTTGTTTATCTTTTCAAGATACCAAATCCTGGATTCATTGATCCTTAGAATTGTGCTGTTAGTCTCTATGTCATTTAATTCTGCTCTGATCTTTGTTATTTCCTTCCTTCTACTTGCTCTGGGCTCTCTTTGTTGTTATTCCTCAAATTCTTACAGGCGGCGGGTTAGGTTGTTTGTTTGAAATGTTTCTATCTTCTTTAGGTAGGCCTGTATTGCTATGAACTTCCCTCTCAGTACTGCCTTCACTGTGTCCCATAGGTTTTGGGTTGTGAGTTCATTTTCATTTGTTTACAGAAACTTTTTGATTCCTTCCCTAATTTCATTCTTGACCCATTTGTTGTTTACTAGCATGCCATTCAATCTCCATGATTTTGAGTGTTTTGGTTTTTTTCCTTTGGGGTTGGTTTCCAATTTCAGTCTCTTGTGATCAGAGAAAATACTTGGTATGATTACAATTTTCTTGAATTAGTTGAGGGTTGTTTTGTGACCTATCATGTGGTCTATCTTTGAAAATGTTCCATGTGCATTTAAAAAGAATATGTATTTGGTTTCTTTGGGATGAAGGGCTCTGTATATATCAGTTAAGTCCATTTCATCTAGGGCATTGTTCAATGCCACAATATGTTTGTTGATAATTTGTTTGGAAGATCTGTCCACTTTTGACAGTGGGGTATTAAAATCTCCTACTATAATTGTGTTGCTGTCAATATCTTTCTTGAAGTTCTCTAAGATTTTTTAAAATATATTTTGATGCTCCTATGTTGGGTGCATATATATTTACAATGTTAGTGTCTTCTTCATGGATTCTTCCCTTGATTATTATGAAGTGACCTTCCGGGTCTCTCTTTATGGCCCTTTTTTTGAAGTCTATTTTGCATGATATGAGTATTGCTACCCTGGCTTTTTTTTTCTTGTCCATTGGATTGGAAAATTTGTTTCCAGGCCTTCACTTTTAGTCTGTGATGGTCTTTTGTCCTGAGGTGGGTCTCTTGTAAGCAGCATATGTGTGGATCATGCTTTCTTATCCATTTACCTATTCTATGTCTTTTGATTGGAGCATTTAATCCATTTACATTTAAGGTTATTACTGATAGGTACTTATTCATTGCCATTTTTGTACCAGAGTTCCTCTCTGTCTCTCTCTTTTCTTCCTTACAGCAGTCCTTTTAGCATCTCTTGCAGAGCTAGTTTGGTGGAGGCATATTCTTTTAGGCTTCTTTTGTCTTGGAAGCTCTTTATTTGGCCTTCTATCTTGATTGAGAGGCTCATTGGGTAAAGTATTCTTGGTTATAGGCCTCTGGTTCTCATTACTTGGAGTATTTCTTGCCATTCTCTTCTTGCTTAGAGTGTTTCCATTGAGAAGTCAGTAGCTTACCTTATTGGGGCCCCCTTGTATGTTACTTCCTTTTTCTCCCTTGCTGCCTTTAACATTCTCTTTGTCTTGGAATTTTGCCATTTTATTGATGATGTATCTTGAAGTGGGCCTCTTTGGATTCCTCTTGATTGGGACTCTCTGTGATTCCTGGATTTGTGTGACTTTTTCTCTCATCAAATTAGGGAAGTTTTCCCTCATTACTTTTTCAAATGGGTTTTCTATCTCTTGTTCTTCTTCTTCTCCTTCTGGTATCCCTATTATTCAGATATTATTACTTTTCATATTGTCTTGCATTTCTCTTAGTCCTTCTTCATTCTTTCTGAGCCTCTTTTCCTTTTCTTGCTCTTTCTGTGAGTTTTTTCTACTTTGTCCTCCAACTCACAGATCCGATCTTCTACTTCATTGATCCTGCCTTTGATTCCTTCTACTGTGTTCTTCAGTTCAGAAATTGTATTCTTAATTTCCTCTTGTCCCTTGCTGATAGTTTCTATTTCCTTTTTCATGTTGATATTGTTTGCGGTGACTTCATTGTACGTCCCCTATAGTTTCTGGTAGCTCATTGTGAGCTCTTTGAACTTCCTGATAACCAGTGCTTTGAATTCAATATCTGACAGTTGACCTTCTTCTATTTCATTTAACATTTTTTTCTGAGGCTCCCTCCTTTCCTTTCATTTGGGGATTGTTTCTTTGTCCTCTCATTGTTCGTGAGACTCCTCTTGTTAGCCTCAGCTTCTTAAATTGATCTGTTCTGAGTCCCTGGGTTTATAGTGTGAACTTCTGTGGTGGAATGCCTGTGAAATTCAGTGATGCAGTCTCCTTCGATTATCCTGGTGTTCTCCACTTCCACCTACTCCTTTTTGTGTGTGTGTTATCAGTTGGAGGGCGAGGCAAAATGGTTCATGACAACAGGAGAGTATTTTATGATATTTACAGTAACAGCTGGTAGACAAGAGATAGATCTTTAGGCTATGTATAGTGTTAAGCCTAATCTTCAACCCAACTTTCCACTTTTAAAAAAGATTTTATTTATTTATCTTTAGAGAGAAAGGGAAGAAGAGGGGGAGAGAAATATCAATGTATGGTTGTCTCTCGTGAGTCCCCTGCGGGGAACTGGCCCGCAACCCAGGCATATGCCCTTACTGGGAATCGAACTGCAATTGTGTGGTTCGTAGGCCCGCGCTCAGTCCACTGAGCCACACCAGCCAGGGTCCAACTTGCCACTTTTAAGTCAGGATGGACACAAGATAAGTCTCTTGTTGGAGAGGGAAGTCTTGTGAGTTGGATCTAGAAAGCAGTGAGGTTGCAGGCGGTCAGATTCTGAGGTAAGGTGAGAGTAAAATATAGTAAATAGTTGTAGTGTGGGAGCAAATAGAGTTAATTACCCCAGTAATAGAATTCAGGAAACTGTGAAGTGGACCAAGATCTGGGAGATGTGTTGTGAAGTATTTACAGTTGTATAGAATAGTTATTACTTACAATAATGTTAGAGCAACAATCATGAGAGACTCTATGTGATCTGGATAACATGAATAGGGGTATAGAACTTTAGGTTGTGTGCTAAATGAAAAGAATTGGCGTGAAGTGTTAAAAATTGGCAATACACTGTGGAGGAGAGTACAGGGGAAACCTGTCAAATGATACAATATAACCAGCCAAGGCAAAGAAGCCTATACAGAAAAAGGAGGAATACAAAGATACTAGTAAAATATAACAGAAGTAAGAATAATGAAAAAATAATAATAATACAAATATGCAGCAACTTGTGGCTTCTCTGCTATAGCAAAGTGAAATTTGTCTCTCTGTCTCTACTGTTGGGAAACCTCTTCTTTTGGTCCAACTCTGGTCTTTTCACAGTTCCAAGTTGTGTCACTTGTGGGTAAAGGAAAAAAAAGGCAGGAGAAGGGAGGAAAAAGCAACAAGTTTGAAAAGAAAGGAAGAAGGAATAAAACAGAAAAGAAAAGAGAGGAAAAAAGTATTTAAAGATAAAACAATAATAAAATTAAAAAGATAAAAGATTACTTAAAAAACAAACAAACATAAAAAACATCTCTTTTAGGTTTCAAACTTCCCAAACTTGTTTTTCTGGCTGCAGCAGGCTGGGGGCGTTTGGTGTGGTGTTCTCCAAGTGTTCTCCCAAGTGCCAAACTGGAGCCTCTCCCCAGCGCCCCACAAAGGGGATCTAGGACTTCCTCACAGCACTCTTTTCCCTGGAGTTATTGTGGGCTGGGTTCTGTGCATGTGCACAGGTCAGGCTGCCTGATTCCCGGATTCCGTGCAGACCCATCCCAGTTCTGTGGGGCAACTCCAGGCCCTCTGCCCAACCTCGGATCACTGCCAGGCTGGGTGGGGAGCAGACCGGGTGGCTGTTGCAGAAGAAACCTTCAGTTTACACTAAAAAAAAACTTTCTCCTTTAAAAAACCTGCCTCTCAGAACAGCTCAATCCCCCAGCCAGACTGTTGGCTATCAGAGTTAGAGCCCGACACTGCACCTCTCAATTCTCCGAGGCTGGTGACCACAGAGTCTGAGGTTGATCTCAGCCCTTTGTCCTTAGTACCCTCTCTGCAAACAAGTTTCTCCCAGCGCCCAACCTTGCTTGGCCAGGGAGGGAGGGAGCTGATAACCCAGCTCTCTCCCAAGGACCCTTCAGCAGGCCCGGGACTCCTAAAGAGTCCATGAGAGACAAACCATGAGCCCGGCCTGAGTGCTGGGCACTGACCAAGGCAAGCTGGGTGCTTGCTTAGTCATGCAGGGCACTGTGCACTGGGCACTGGGCTCCAGGCTGTGCACTGGATGAAGCCCCTGCTGATCCTGTCTTTGCTCCAGTCCCTGAGACTCTACTGTCTTGCAGCCTTCTCCTTACCATCTGGTTTTTCAGTGTCCATTACGATTTTTGGTCTCTTATTTTCATATATGCTGGGGAACTGTTGTCTGTTTGCACCGTTCCTCTGTAGATCAGCAAGGATTTTCTCCCCTGTGTACAAGGAAATGGAATCTGCTCTGTCCTACTCTGTTGTCATCTTGGAACCCCAAATATAATAATTTTAGTTCTGGAATTCTCAAGATAGTTATTGGTGATGAGGCTATGAGTGATTGGGGGTGAACTATATAGAACCCATAAATTAAATAAGACTGTCTTCCAAAGTGTCCAAACCCTTTTGCATATCTTTAGCTTCACTGAAATTTCAGTAAACAGCATAGACTGGCCAAGTTATATATAAGATATGCTTCATCTATTCTTCTGTTCTGGTAATCAGGGAGTGACAGTTTAAGAGGAAACCTAGAATGAACTCTTTAGAATATTTTCTATTAAAGCTTCTCATTTCAGTTTTGAAACATGTTACAATACATATGATCACAGACACTTATCTGAGGAGCTGGGAGTCTGTATTAATCACTTTCAGATTATAGGAATATGATCTTTTCAGGAATCATTTTGTCATGTAAATCTATCATAAAAACAAGATAAGAAAAAGGGAATTTAAAATTCAAAATGATAATGCCACATTAATGAAAGCTATCCCAAAGGCTTTGGTATATTAAGCCAGGTCCATTATAACACATAGAGGAGAATAAATGAAGGACCATGAAAATTAACTTGTAAGTGATTTGACTTGTCTTTACTTATCTCCAGGAAATCCCCAAAGTGAATTCCCAGAGATAGAGAGACTAAGTGAATAGTTTTGACTAATTGCCTGAAGACAAAATGAAAGTGAGAAGAGGGGATCTCACAAACCTTAAATTAGTAGACTTTTTTCTATTACTTGTTATTCACAAGACCAGAAGATAGAGGTTTGAACTAAAGTTAGTGGTAGATACTGTGGTAGCCACCCTACAAGATGGCCTCCAAATATTCTCACCTCCTGATATTCTTCCCTTTGTGTAGTCCCCTCTCACATTGAATAGAGCTGCCCTGAATAACCAATGGGATAGTATAGGGAAAAAAGGATATAATTTCTGAGGCTATATCTAAAAAGGCATTGCTTCTGCCTAGCACTTTTGGATCATTAACTCTGGGGAGAAAACTGTTGTGTTGTCATATGAACATTCAAACGAGCCATCCTGGATGCAGAACCTTTAGCCCCAATAAAGCCTCCAGTTGTCTGCAGCAATATCCAGTATCTTGACTACAACCTCATGATAGGTCCTAAGTCAGAACTAACTAGCTAAGACACTCCCCAATTCCTAACCTATGGAAAATGTGAGATGACAGGTGTTTATTGCTGTTTTGAGTCATGAATTGGGTGTGAGGTTGGAATTTGTTTTGGCTATATAACAATATGTTACTAATAATAAATAAAAATGACAGAACCAGAATTCAAAACTAAGTTTGACTCCAAAGTTTGAGCTCTCAAAAGTTTGCAAGTTTCCCAATGAAATTTTTAGCAGTTTTTCTTAGTTTACCTATTAAAATAATTTATTCTTTGAAATGAATTAAATTTACAACCTTTATACAGAGACAAACATCAATGCTTTGCATGGTCAGTGATATACTGTATTTACTAATGTTGAACAAGTCAGGTCTCTGGTAGAATCAGTTAGAAGTCAATAAATAATTATGTCTATTTTAGGATGTTCATTAAAAGTATCTCTAAAGAAGTTTTATTTGTATTTCAAGAGGATTTTTTCTATTAAGATTTTTCATTGAACCTTCATTCTTATAAGGTATTATTATGTACCATTCCACTTAATTTGTTCCCTATTCCACCCTGCCTCTGAAGCCATTTTAGTACAATATTTTTATTTCCTTAAAAGGAAAAATTAGTTGGTTCTGAATTACCCTTCACTAGAGTTGCAAGTTATTTCAAGAACCACTTTGAAATTCTACCCAAAAGCTATATCTACATTTCAAAGAAGTCATAAAGTTTTTCCTCTTTCAAATATCATTTCAAACCTGAGGAAATAATATTTTATCTTGAAAGTTCTAAACATTTCTGACTAAAGAACAAATATTTTTATCTCTTGGTCTAGGGGACATGAGTCATCCTGCAACTAAAGAACACCTCAATTCAACAGTCATATCTGAATATGATTACAATAAAAATGGGTCTTTGTCCAGTAAAACACTCATTTACTTTGAGGTAGAGTACCTATAACTACCTTTTTGAGAAATATTTAATTTCTTTAACTTAAGGCACAGGTGGAAAACACAAGTCCTGCAGGCCAAATTCAGCCCTCTACCTTGTTTTATCCCTTGTTTCTGCCCAGTGGCAGTGTGGAGCTCTCACTTAACTGTTAAGGAGTAGTTACATTTATACAGTCCTGAAATTACATTTGGCCCTTGAAGGCAACCACCAGGCTGATTGGCCATTGGTGAAAATAAGTTTGACACCCCTGACTTAAGGTATCTCTAATATGAACATTCAAACTTTCAAAACATAAATTAGAAGGTGATTATTTGTTTAATGAAAATATTATCTTAGGATACAGACACACAAAATCTTTCCAGACAGTATTCAGCCATGTAATATGAAAAATAGAGACATTTGTTGAAGAAGTTACAAGATAAAAGAAACATTATACATAGGACAATGATGCCTCGGTTACCTTAAAAGTAGGCACCTTGGGGTTTCACACAGTTCCTCCAATGACCATCAGCTGCCCTGTAGTATTTTCCTGAACCTCATTGACAGTAACCCCCCTCTTCCCTGTACACCCTGTCCCTTCACCATTACCCCCTAGTTCATGTCCATGGGTCATATATATAAGTTCTTTGGCTTCTCCATTTAGTATACTATTCTTAACCTCCCACTGTCTATTTTGTGCCTACCAGTTATGCTTCTTATTCCCTGTACCTATTTGTGGGGGCAACTTTTCCTGCAAAGTCCTCCCATCCGTTATGGATGAAAGTGAAACTACCAAGACAGAATCTGCTTGGGGAGGAAAGATGGCCAATCTCTTAATGGAGAAGGGCCAAGATCTCCTTTTTCAAGGGGCTTTTATTGGGTTCATTTGCACAAGAATACAGGTAAGGATCAAATAATACACAGCATTCAAAGAACTATGAGGGCTTATTCTCAGTCAGGGTCAGATAGCTAAAGAGCCGTAAAATTTTGAGGAACAAACTTCCTGCTTAGACCCTTATCATTTAAATGAGAGCATTCTAAGCAAAGCAGGTTTCACGGGATTTTATGTATTCTTTCTTATGCCTGATTACCCCAGATCCCACTCTATCCAGCAAAGGGCTGCATTGCCTTCCCATGTAAATTTTTAGACTTAACTGGATTAGAGCCAGGAAGCGCTTCTCCCAGATGGAAATGGGGATTCAGGCTATGTCAGAATAGCTGGGGGGTGAGGGTCCATCATTCCCTCTTTATTGCAGCCCCCCAAATCCTTCCATTATGGCCTCCCAAGTGATCATGTCTGGCTTAGGTTGCCCCCTTCTGAGGGGTCATACCCATCATAAACTAACCAACCAAGCATTGGGGGCAGGGGAGGAAGCAGAAACAGTGCTTTCTACCAGAGACAAGCTTTGTCTCCTAAGTGGCTCACATTCCATGGGCCACACTCCCTCAGTCTTAGCCATGGGGTACAGTTACAACTGAAACCAGGCAGAGTGGTTCCCAACATCTATTCCCCTATTCTTCCCCCTCCCACTCCCCACTGATAACCCTCCATGTGATCTCCATTTCTGTGATTCTGGCCCTCTTCTAGTTGTTCATGTAGTTTTGTTTTTTTTGTTTGTTTGTTTTAGGTTCACTTGTTGATAGATGTGAGTTTGTTGTCATTTTACTCTTTACAGTTTTGATCTTCTTTTTCTTAGATAAGTTCCTTTAATATTTGATATAATAAGGGCTTGGTGATGATATACTCCTTTAAACTGACCTTATCTGAAAAGCATTTTTTCTGCCCTTCCATTCTAAATGATAACTTTGCTAGAGAGTAATCTTGGGTGTAGGTCCTTGCCTTTCATGACTTCAAATACCTCTTTCCAGCTGCTTCTTGTCTGCAAGTTCTGAGAAATGAACT
Organism: Sturnira hondurensis; assembly: GCF_014824575.4. Classification (NCBI taxonomy): domain Eukaryota; kingdom Metazoa; phylum Chordata; class Mammalia; order Chiroptera; family Phyllostomidae; genus Sturnira; species Sturnira hondurensis. Next base: position 163,309 of record NW_028090025.1, on the reverse strand, counting down.
GAGAGTCTTATCGGAACTCCTGTGTAGGTAAGTGTCTCCTTTTCTCTTGCTACTTTTAAGATTCTCTCCTTATTTAATCTTGGGTAATTTAATTATGATGTGTCTTGGTGTGTTCCTCCTTTGGTCCAACTTCTCTGGGACTCTCTGAGCTTCCTGAACTTCCTGAAAGTCTATTTCCTTCACCAAATTGGGGAAGTTCTCCTTCATTGTTTTCTCAAATAAGTTTTCAATTTCTTGCTCTTCCTCTTCTGCTTCTGGCACCCCTATGATTTGGATGTTGGAACATTTAAAGTTGTCCTGGGGATTCCCAAGCCTCTCCTCATTTTTTTTAATTCTTTTTTTTTCATTTTCTTCAAGTTGAATGTTTATTTCTTCCTTCTGTTTTTTAGACTCTATTCTACTTTTTTCTGCTTTGATCTTTATTCCCTTCTATTCTCTTTGGGCTTTCTTTTTCTAGTTCTTTTAAGTGCAAAATTAGATCGTTTATTTGAGATTTTTCTTGGGTCTTGAAAGAAGCCTGTAATGCTATGAATTTCCCTACTTGAACTGCTTTCACTCTGTCCCTTAAAATTTGGGTTGTTATGTTCTCATTTTCATTTGTTTCAAGGTATCTTTTGATTTCTTACTTGGTCTCATTGTTAACACATTCATTTTTTAGTAACATGTTTTTTAGCTTCCATGTCTTTGTGCATTTTTCATTTTTTTCTCATGATTGATTTGTAGTTTTATACCATTATGGTCAGAGAAGATGCTTGATATGATTTCAATCTTCTTAAATTTATTGGAACCTGTTTTTTGTCCTCAGATGTGGTCTATCCTAAAAAAATGTTCCATTTCCACTTAAAAAGTATGTATATTTTGGTGCTTTGGGCTGAAATGCTCTGAAAATACCAATTAAACCAATCTGATCTAGTATATCATTTAAGGCGGTTATTTCTTGTTGATTATATGTATGGAAGATCTATCCATATATATGGGATTTTAAAATCCCCTACTGTAACTGTATTACTGCCATTCTCTCCCTTTGTGTCCATCAGGATTTGTTTTATATATTTAGGTGTTCCTGTGTTGGGTGCATAAATGTTTATGAGTGTTATATCCTCTTATTGGATTGCTACCTTTATTATGCAGTGTCTTTCTTTGTCTCTTACTATAGGGTTTTTCTTTTCACTCAATCCATCCATCCCTCCACCTAGCTCCAACCCCCACTCGGAAGCAACTGTCAACCAGCTCTTTCTCTATAGTCTCTCTGCTTAATCAGATATAAGTATTGCTACCCCAGCTTTTTGTTTTATTTCCACTTGCATGTTGTATCATTTTCCATCCTTTACTTTTAGTCTGTATCTCTCATTCTGAGGTGCATCTATTTTAGACTGCATATATATGGGTCTTGTTTTCTTTTACATTCAACTACCCTATGTCTTTTTATTGGACCACTTAAGACATTTATATGTAAAGTGATTATTGATAGATACACATTTATTGCCATTTTATTCTTAAAAAAATATTCCTCTGTTTTTCCTCCTCCTTCTCCTCCATTTTCTTCTTCCAGAAGACCCTTTAACATTTTATGTAATAATGCTTTGTGGCAACAAACTCCTTTAGCTTTTTCTTCTTTGTCAAGCTCTTTACTTGTCCTTCAATTTCAAATATTAGCCTTTCTGGGCAAAGTAGTCTTGGTTGTAGGTCCTTGCTTTTCATCACTTTGGATATTTCATGCCAGTCTGTTCCAGCCTGAAAAGTTTCTGTTGAGAAATCAGCTGACTGTTTATGGGAGCTCCCCAAAGGTAACTAACTTTCTGTATGGCATTTAAACTTCTCTCTTTGTCTTTAATGTTTGCCATTTTAATTATGATGTGTCTTAGTGTGGACCTCTTTCAGTTTATCTTGTTTGGCACTCACAGCAATTCCTGGACTGGTGTTTCTTCTTCCTTCTCCAGGTTAGGGAAGTTTTCTGTAGTTGCTTCTTCTAATACATTCTCAATACCATGTTCTCTCTCTTCTCCTGGTGGATATTATGCTTCATGTTGTCTCAGAGGACAGTTGAAACTATCCTTATTTTTTAATTTCTTTTTAAATTTTGCTGCTCTGATTGGGTGTTTTCTACTACCATGTGTTCCAAATTGCTGATTTGATCCTCTGCTTCATTCAACCTGCTCTTTATTCCTTCATTTCAGATACTGTATTCTTCATTTCTGACTCTTTCTAACTTTTTTGTTTCTATGTTTTTTTAATGCTTGCTATCTCTTTATTGACATTCTCATTAAGTTACTTGAACATCCTTATAACCATTTTTTAACTTTATGTCTGGTACCTTGCTTGCTTCCATTTCATTTGGCTCTTTTTCTGGATATTTATCCTGTTCTTTCATTTGGAACCTATTTCTTTGTCTCACCATGTTGGCTGCCCCTTTATGTTTGTTTCTATGTATTAGGTAGATCTTCTATAACTCCCAGTCTTGGTAAGGTGACCTTATATAGTAGGAATCCTGTGGGACCCAGTGGTGTAGTCTTCTTGATCACCTAATCTTGGTGCTCCAGGAATGTCCCTTATGTGGGTTATATGGTTTCTTCTGTTGTAATCATGTCTTAATTGCTATTTCCCCCATTTATGTATGGGGTTGGCCCTCAGGCTGGCTGACTATAAAGATCAACCAAAACCACAGTGTATGAACTGCTGTGTAGATGCTGACCATATGAAGTAGAATTCTTCTCAGCAGGATCTGATGCCTGCCACAATCTTTTTTTGGATATGCTACTCGTGAAGCTAATTAGATCCTGCTATGATGTTGACTGAAGTTGGCCACTGGTTATATTTGTTCTGGGGACTCTCAATGGGGAGACTCTGGTGCTGGTCAGCATCTGACTCTGCCTGTGACTGGCCCTCACAACCCGTTTAGAGCTACAAAATGTTCCACAGTTTGTGATTGCCTCTGCTGGGCCTAGTTGTGTGCAAGAAGGACCAAGCTCTGCACAAAGGGCAGTTTTTATTATCACTGGGCCCAGGGGCAGGGGAAGGTCAGCAAAAGTTCCAAGGTACCCCAGGATCTGCCTCTGGATGCCTCTATTGGCCAGTTGCTTGATAACCTCCGTCACTGAAAGAGCCTCTGGTAGTATTCAACTTGCATGAGGTAGGTCTCAATGAGTCACCATGTAAGGGTGATTATTGTTCACTAGATTGATACAGGTTCAAACTCAGTTCCCATAGTGGGTCTGAAGCCACTCAGAAAAGGTCCCCGGGTATATCAAATCTAGCTGCCACCCACTGGGTGCTACAGAGTTTTGTGATGGGGCTGGTTCTCAGGGAGGCATCACCATGAGGTCAGCAGAATTTATCAAGCCCAAACAGACCAAGGTTTGGCCATATAAATGAAGGACTGTGTTCCAGTTGGACATGTGAAGAAAAAATGACCCCCATCCTAGAGCCATACATCCCAGTCTGTCCAAGATTCTGCCACAAGCCTGAGCTCAGCAGGGGAGGAGGAATGGGGAGTCTGGAGGATGGGGCTTGTGAATCTCCTGTGAGGAGAAGGATAGGATATTTTTATATAGTAGGACCTCTATATCTCAATTTACCTATATTTATATATACACATTTAATAAAGTAAGTTGTAACTCACAGACATGTATGAGTACATAGTTTATATTACAAAAATACTATTACCTCCTTTAAGCTTATTATAGGGAACTCCATTTTTTCCCATTAGTTATTTGATATGCATTGTCCTTAAAACTTTAGCTTTTTATCCTTGGCATTCTAGCTCTGAAATTATTAGATGTCCACTATTTCAGGTCTTTTAGCTCATTTTAAATAGGGCTTCATAATTTACTTTAAGCTTATGTTGTTTTTCTTTGTTTTTGTAAACCATATGTCATGACATCTCAGATAGACAGATACATAAATAATCAACTTCTATCAAAAAATTAATTTAATTAGAGGGATGAGACCTTGTATTATGATAAAATACACCTAATATAAAATTGTCCTATTATATATAAAAATTTGCCTTTTATGTTAATATGTAAATTTGCCTATTACATATAAAATTAGCAGAATTTAGTACATTCATAATGTTGTGTAACCATCAACAATATATAATTCCAGAACATGTTTATCAGCCCAAAGGAGATCCATACTCATTTAGAAGTCACTCCTCTTTTCTTTCTCCCTAGCCTCTTGCAGCCACTCATCTGTTTTCAGTCTCTATGGATTTGACGATTCTGGATATCTCACATAAAAATTCTACAATAGGTGGCTTTTTTTTGCCTGGCTTCTTTCTCTTAGTTTAATGATTTCAAGGTTCATCCTTGTAATAGTACTTAATTCCTATTTATGGCTGAATAATATTCCATTCTATGGATATACCACATTTGGGTTATCCATTCACTAGTTTAAATGCATTTGGGTGGTTTTCTCTTTTGGCCATTGTGAGTACTGCTACTGTGAACAAATACATTACATGCATGTTTTTGTTTGAACATCTGCTTTTAATGCCCTTGGGTGTATATCCAGGAGTGTAATTTTGGGGCATCTTGTAATTGAAATGAGTCATTTTCAAGTGAAATCTTACCAAACTAATAAATATTCACATTTTATGTGGAAGAAATATTCTTATTTCTCTCATGTAACAACCTTTCTAGACTCCTATATTTCTCTAGGAAATGTGGTATGGGAGCTTATACCAGGAGACTATCAGATAGCATCATCCACCCATACTTAACATAAAAACTAAACTTTTTTTTTATACAAAGAGCCCACTGATAAAAGCAGTTGAAGGTCTTCAGCTTGAGCAGGTACACTGGAATGCACCTTCAGACAATGAAGGCTACAGGCAAGTAACTGAAATATTTCTATATCGCTTTGAAGTTAGAGAGATATTAGTCAAATTAAAAACTATTGGGTCACTCACTGAACTTCCCTGTATTTCAGTTTCTCTGTCTATAAAATGTTGGTAATGATCCGTGCTACTCAAGATTGTTATGAGGAAAGGGCGTATCCTGGCACATAGTTGGAACTTAATAAATATTAGTTTTCATTTCCCTATATTTTCTTATACTCTCCAAATTAAGTGTTTTTCAAGACAACAGCATTTTCTTCTCATTTTCTCTTTCAGGTTAAAATTAAACTGCCAAATACAAACCCTTCTGAAATTAGAATTAATGTCCAGGAAATGATTCTTGACCTTTGTACTCCTGATAAGTGAGTAAAACTTAGAACTAGAATACTGTATTATAATATTAATGAATATTTGGTAAATATTATTTTTTAATATACATAGTTATTTTGCGTCACACATGAAATCTGAAGAAAAGTTAAAAAATCAGCTAGTCATTCAGATCTTTGATCTACATAATATAAATGTAAATGTATTTGAGAATGCTTAGATTTTTTTCTGCTGTGCATTTGTACATTTGGAATAGGTTGATATCGCCAAAACACAGTCCTGGCATTAAAATTGGTTGACTTATCTGTTAGGAAAAATAACTAGAGGTGAAAATCCCTTAAATTGTAAGTCTTACATATGTTTTTTATACAGTGATGTCATAAGAGAAGCAATGTCTTTAAACGTGTTGGATATGGTGGGGGCTCTAAGATTAAATTAGTTATATTCATCTAAAAAGGAACAAAATTTCTTGTCATCGATTACTTAAAACAAAAATTCTAAGACCTGATTTATCACTAGATCCTTAAGTCATATGAATACATTTTAAAATGGTACATATGATACAGATGATAATATAATGATTCAATTAAATATTTTGATATTTTCAAAATAGTTTTTTGTAAAAAATTATTTGCATATTTATTTTGAGAGAGAGGGAAAGGGAGGGAGGAAGAGAGGAAGAGAAACATCAATGTGTGATTGCCTCTTACATGCCCTCTACTACCTGGCCTGCAAGCCAGGTGTGTGTCCCAACTGGGAATTGAATTGGGGACCCTTTGGTTCACAGCCTGGCACTCAATCCACAGAGCCACACCAGCCAGGGCTCAAAATAGTCTCTTTATTACACAAGTTCATGTCATGTTCCAAAAAAAGAGGACAAACATTAAAAAATAATGTAACATGTTTATCCTGAAACCCATATGAGTCAGTCCCGTTTCTCCAAATTAATGCTACAAAGAGGGAATCAATGGAACCTGATGTGCTAGATAAAATATTTAAATATCTCACTGCTTTGTTCACTTTCATCTGGATCTATAACAGTGAGCACAGTTTGGTTGACTACAGTGGTGCTTTCTCCATAACTCATCAACATATTAAACTGGGTGTGAGGAGCTGTCAATTACTGGCACGTTCTATTCTTTCCATGATCAGTACCTGTAATTCCACTTTGTTGATATTAGAGCTTCAAAAAAATAAAAAGTAGATTCCTCATACAAAAGACTTATATGTGTAAACAACACAATGTATTTATATATATATACCTTAACCTTGATTTGTACACTAGATGCATTTAACCCAAAATTATCTTCAGATGAATACCAAATAAGAAAATAGCAAATATTTCTCATTACTTATATAGTAACTTAAAAAATGTATCCTTGTGTTTGTCTCATGTTATAAAAATTACATTGACTATTCCTACCATTTACTTCAAGGAGTATTGTAATTTTTTTCATTGCATATTATACACACATGTATTCTTGCACCCAACCTTTGCAAGGGCAGTTAGTAAAATGGACAATCTTCCATGATATTTGTGTGCATGTTAAAATACACACATATCTAACACCATGGAGTTAGTTTCCATTCCTCTAGCAGTTCTCACTGTCATCATCAATCTTTAGGCAGCTGCTCTTGGTGTTGTCATTCCAGATATCTATGAGATCCCACTAAATGAAAGAATCACACACAGACACATTTCCATGTAAAATGTGAGCTGCATTAGTTCATTTGAATCATACTATACTCATATATTAAATGATCACTTCAGAGAGATACTGAATTTTAGGGAAAAATCATTAAGATAGAAGACAGAAGACAGAGTTAAGGTTTTTACCTTATTTTTTAAACAGTGGAGCATTCTCTGAAGCTATACTATTCACTAAAATGGTATTTTAGTGGAGAATTCACTAAAATGGCACTTTAGTGGAGAATTCACTAAAATGGTATTTTAGTGGAGAATGGTATTTTAGTGAATACCATTTGGAAAAGTGGAAAAGTTGGAAATACCACTTGGAAAGTTGGAAAAGTGTCTTGTTTTCTTTTTGTGTGTGTGTGTGTGTGGTTTGTATTTAGAGCATCCCAGCTATTATATAATCTGCAACTAAATTTATTTATAAATATATTAATCCGTTAAATCAGATGACATAATACTTCCCTATTGTTCTAGCTAATCATACCAAGGGCAGAAAACTAATAGAAGTCAGGACCTGGTCTGGATAACTACTATCCCTGCTCTAGCAGCTAAAACTCTGAACCAGAAGGTCTTTATGAGAATGATGTTTAAACTCCCTGTCCATCCCCAATTGACTTGAAGATATGATCCTACTCAATACACATAGATACTGACTCATACATGGGGCCTTAGCAATTGTAATGCCAGTAACCTATTTTTGATCCAGAGCTTTCTGTTTTCATTTTTTGTTATCTTATTTTTTAAACATTTAAAATATATTTTATTGATTATGCTATATTTTATTGATTATGCTATTTCCCATTTCACCCCCATTATTCCCCTCCACCCTACATGTCCCCTCCTACCTGCATTCTCCTATTTTACTTTATGTCCATGGGTCATATGCATAAGTTCTTTGGCTTCTCCATTTCCTATACTATTCTTAATCTCTTCCTGTCTATTTTGTACCTGCCATTTATGCATCTTGTTCCCTATACCTTTTCCCACATTCTCCCTTCTCCCCCTACCCCATAATAAACCCCATGTGATCTCCCATTCTGTGATTCTGTTCCCATTCTACTTGTTTGCATACTTTGTTTTTGTTTTTGTATTTCTTTAGGTTCAGTTGTTGACAGTTGTGAGTTTGCTGAAATTTTAATGTTCATATTTTTGATCATCTTCTTTTTCTTAGATAAGTCCCTTTAACATTTGATATAATAAGAGCTTGGTGATGATGGACTTCTTTAACTTGACCTTGTCTGGGAAGCACTTTATCTTCCCTCTCATTCTAAATGAAAGCTTTGCTGGATAGAGTAATCTTGAATATAGGTTCCTGCCTTTCATGACTTTGAATGTCTTTCCAGCCCCTTCTTGCCTGCAAGGTTTCTGTGGAGAAATCAGCTGATAGTTTTGTGGGAACCCCTTTGTAGGTAACTATCTCCTTTTCTCTTTCTGCTTTTCAGATTCTCTCCTTATCTTTAATCTTGGGTAATGTAATTATGATGTGCCTTCGTGTGTGCTTCCTTGAATCCAACTTCATTGGGACTCTTTGAGCTTCCTGGACTCCCTGAAAGTCTATTTCCTTTGCCAGATTCGGGAAGTTCTCCTTCATTATTTTCTCAATTTCTTGCTCATCCTCTTCTCTTTCTGGCACCCCTATGATATGGATGTTGGAACATTTAAAGTTGTCCCAGATGAGAGAAGACATTTTGTTCATGGGCAGAGAACATGTGAATTGATTTTCACTGAATGAACTACTAATATCAGTCAAATAACAATCAATTACATTGTAATTATTAAAAATACCCAGATATTTAGCATTGTTCAACCAAAAGAAATAAGTAGTTTATTTAATTCACATTTTTAAAAGCTGTCTGCTTTGGCCAGCTAGTGAAACAGAAACCATAATAAAAAAAACTCCCAGCAGCCCTGGCTGGTGTAGCTCAGTGGATTGAGCATGAGCCTGTGAACCAGACGTTCGCAGTTTGATTCCCAGTCAGGGCACATGCCTGAGTTGCAGGCCAGTTCCCAGCAGGGGACTCACGAGAAGCAATCATACATTGATATTTCTCTCCTTCTGTCCTTCTCTCCTTCCTTTCCCCTCTAAAGATAAATAAATAAAATCTTAAAAAAAAAAAACCTCCCAGCACACAAAAACCATGGACAAGACAGTTTCATGGGAGAATTTTACAAAACTTTTCAGGAACAGCTAACTCCTATCCTTCTCAGACTATTCCAAAAAATCCAAGAGAGTCAAGATTCCTTACTTTTTTGAAAACAGCATCAGCCTAATCCCAAAACTAGATAAAGACAAAACAAAGTAAGAATACTGCACACCAATATTGCTGATGAACCTAGATGCTAAAATCTTCAACAAAATATTGGCAAACTGCATCCAGCAATATGTTAAAAAGATCATACACCGTCAGCAAGTGGGATTCATCCCAAGGATGCAAGGATGGTACAATATTCACAAACCAATAAAAGTAATACATCACATAAACAAAAGGAAAGATAGAAATCACACGATCATATCAATGGATGTGGGAAAAGCATTTGATAAGCTACAGCACCCATTTATGATAAAAACACTCAGCAAAGTGGGAATCGAGGGAGCCTTCCTAAACATATTAAAGGCCATACATGAGACATCTACAGCCACCATCATACTCAATGGGCAAAAACTAAAAGCTTTCCCACTAAGATCAGAAACAGGACAAGAATGTCCGCCATCACCACTTCTATTCAACACGGTATTGGGAGTCCTAGCCACAGCGATCAGACAAGAAGAAGAATTAAAAGGTATCTAAATTGGAAAGGAGGAAGTAAAACTGCCATTGTTTGCAAAGGACATGATCTATCTTCTGCATCTATTGCTATGATCATGTGATTTTTCTCTTTCCTTTTTTTATGTGATGTATTATATTTATTGGTTTGTGAATATTGTACCATCCTTGCATCCCTAGGATGAATCCCACTTGATCATGGTATATGATCTTTTTACTGTATTGCTGGATACAGTTTGCCAATATTTTGTTGAGGATTTTAGCATCTAGGTTCATCAGCAATATTGGCGTGTAGTATTCTTACTTTGTTATGTCTTTATCTAGTTTTGGGATTAGGATGATGCTGGCCTCATAAAAACATTTGAGAGTCTACTTCTTTGTTTTTTTGGAATAATCTGAGAAAGATAGGGGTTAGCTGTTCCTGAAATGTTTGGTAAAATTCTCCTGTGAAACCATCAGGTTCAGGGCTTTTGTGTGCTGGAAGTTTTTTATTTTTTTTATTGCTGCTTCAATTTCACTAGTTATTAGTCTATTCAGGCTTTCTATTTCTTCATTCAGTTTTGGAAGAGTATATTTTTCTTGAAATTTGTCCATTTCACCCAGGTTTTCATATTTTTGGCATATAATTGTTCGTAGTAATTTCTTAGAATCCTTTGTATTTCTGTAGTATCAGTTTTAATCTCTCCACTTTCATTTCTGATTTTATTTCTTCAGTCCTCTGTCTCTTTCTCTTGAGTTGGTTGGTTAAAGGCTTGTGGATTTTGTTTATTTTTTTTTCAAAGAACCAGCTCCTGGATATTTTGATCCTTTGAATTGTTCTTTTAGTCTCTATGTCATTAAATTATGCTCTGACCTTGGTTATTTCATTCCTTCTAATCACTTTGAGCTTTGTTTATTGTTGTTCCTCTAGTTTCTGTGGATGTAGGGTTAGGTTATTTCTTTGGAATGTATCTGTCTTTTTTAGGTAGACCTGTATTGCTGTGAACCTCCCTCTAGGACTTCCTTTCCTCTTTCCCATAAATTTTGAAGTGTTGTGTGTTCATTTTCATCTGTTTCCAGAAACTTTTTGATTTCTTCCATGGTCTCATTCTTAACCCATTCATTGTTTAATAGCTATTTAATATCTATGAATTTGTGTGTTTTTGAGTTTTTTCCTGGAGGTTGGTTTCTAGCTTCAGGACCCCTTTTAAAAAGACTTTATTTATTTATTTTAAAGAGGAGAAGGGAGGGAGAATGAGAGGGATAGAAATATCAGTGTGCGATTGCCTCTCATATGCTCCTTTTGGGGACCTGTTCTGCCAACCAGTCATGTGCTCCAACTGGGAGTCAAACCAGTGATCCTTTGGTTCACAAGCTGGGGCTCAATCTACTGAGCCACACCAGCCAGGGCTAGTTTCAGGCACTTGTTGATTGAAAAAATGGTTGATATGATTTCAATTTTCTTGAATTTTTTGAGACTTGTTTTGTGTCCTATCATGTGCTCTATGTTTGAAAATTTTCTATGTGCATTTGAAAAGAATGTGTATCGTGGTTCTTTGTATATGTATAAAGTCCATTTGATCCAGGGCATTATTCAATGCCACAACATCCTTGTTGATGTTTTGTTTGGAAGATCTCTAAATTTTTTATATTGAAGTGTTAAAATCCCTTAGTATAACTGTGTTGCTCTCTCTATGTTTCTTGAAGTTCTCCAAGCTTTTCCCTATGTATTTTGGTGCTGTTATGTTGGGTACATGTATGTTTATAATGTGTATTTATTGGTAGATTCTTCCATGAGTGCTATAAAGTGTCCTTCTGGGTCTCTTCTAATGGCATTTGTTTTGAAGTCTATTTTGTATTGCTACCCCAGCTTTTTTCTCCTGTCCCTGTGCTTGGAATATTTTTCCCAACCCTTCACTTTCAGTCTATGTAGGTCTTTTTTTCCCCCTGAGATGGGTATCTTTTAAGTAGCATAAGTGTGGGTCATGTTTTGTTATCCATTCATCTACAGTATGTCTTTATATTGGAGCAATTTATCCATTTACAGTTAAGGTTATTATTGATAGGTACTTAATCATTTTCCCCCATTTGTACCTATGTTCCTCTCTCTCTCCTTTTCTTCCTCTTCTTAAAGCAGTCCCTTTAAACTACTATAAAGGACACATGAACAAAATCAAGAGGGAGGGTGGAAGCAAGGGAGGAAGGTGGGTTTGGCTAGGTGGGGGGAGGGGGGAGGAGAAAATGCAGACAACTGTAATTGAACAACAATAAAGTAATTTATGAAACAAACAAAAAACCAGTTCCTTTGGCATCTCTTACAGTGCTGATTTGGTGGAAATATATTTTTTTCAGCCTTCATTTGTCTGGGATACTCCTTGTTTCCCCTTCCATTTTAATTGAGATCCTTGCTGGGTAGAGTAGTGTTACAGAACAGGTGTGGGGGAACAAAACACTATTACTGAATGAATCCCCCTTTCTGCTCCCAGGGTTCCCTCACCCTGTACTAGGTTTGCCTCCCCCACCACCAGAGATTGAATGAAAAGGAAAATGCCAGAGATTGGTGGAAAAGAAAGGAATTATTTATTCAGAAAGTTATACAGCCTTGGCTGGTGTAGCTCAGTGGATTGAGCACTGGCCTGTGAAGCAAAGGGTCACTGGTTCGGTTCCCAGTCAGGGCACATGCCTGGGTTGCAGGCCAGGTCCCCATTGGGGGACACATGAGAGGCAACCACACATCGATGTTTCTCTCCCACTCTTTCTCCTTCCTTTCCCCTCTCTCTAGAAAATAAATAAATAAAATATTTTTAAAAAGTTATACAAACTTAGAGTAATGACTTAATGTCTTCATTAAAATAATAGACTCCTTTAGAATACCCACAGACACACACAGTCCTTCCTTCTCCCTCTGCCCAGTCCAGGGTACTGTATCTTAGGAAAAGAAGTAGAAGTCCATGGCTCAGGTAGCCTCTCAGTTCCCAGGACCATCATCTGTGTCACTGCCACAATCTCCAGTTAATCTAAAACCATATGGCACCTTCTCATCACCCACCAGCAAGAGTCCTTTCACCCCTTTTCTTCCCAGCAAGGTGTTTTCTGCTTCCTAAGCCATGTGGCAAAAGGGAGCACCCCAAACCCATGTGGTGCTGACTCTCGCCAAAGCCGTGAGGTACCCCCTTGGCATGGCTGCCATGCCTAGGTTTAAATCCCAGTGCCAATCTTCCTCTGTAGCTGTATTTCTGAGTCCTCCCACAATCAGTTACACCTTCCAGCATTCCTCTATTTTTCCAGCTTTACTGGTCTGCCATAGTGAGTCCAGGAAGGCATGGCCCCATTGTGTGGAGCCAGTCATTTCCAAGCTCCCATACAGGTGATCTAACCAGAGGGAGTTGCTTCCCAGTTATATCAGGGGTTGAAGTCACTCCCATCCCCCCCCCAGCTCAAAGCATGGCCACAGCTATTTAACATTCCATGAAAGCAGTTAAAGGTTATAGATATGTTAAATGACCATGCCAGAGGTTAGCTGCAAAACTGTTGCCGTGCAAAACAGCTTTCTTTTTTTATTTAATTATTTTTCAAGTATAGTTTTATGTCTTTTACTCCCATCCCAGTCCACCCTCCTGTGCTCCCCACCTCCCTCTCATTTCCACCCCCTTTAGTTGGCAAAACAGCTTTCAATGGCCCTGCTCTAGGTGTCCCATCCCTCAGCTCAGACTTCTGGGGGTGAGAACATCCTATATACATATTTTTCTAATATTTCCTGGACACCCTGGGTTCTGGACCCCATTACAAATTCCTATTTGGGGCCACCCTGGCTGCACCCTGTATCAGTAGTAGGTTGCAGCCCTTTCATTTCATTACTTGGAATATTTCTTGCCATTCCCTTCTGGCTTGTAGTGTTTCTGTTGAAAAGTCAGATGCTAGCCTGTCGGAGCTCCTTTGTATGTTACTATGTGGTTCTTCCTTGCTGTGTTTATGATTCTCTCTTTGTTTTTAAAATGTAGCATATTAATTATGTGTCTTGGAGTGGGCCTCTTTGCATTCATCTTGATTAGGACCTTCTGTGCTTCCTGAACTTGCATTGTTTTTTCCCTATTCAGGTTAGGGAAGTTATCTGTCATTGTTTTTTTTCAAACAGCTGTTCTATTCCTTGCTCCTTTTCTCCTCTTCCTGGTATTGCTATCATTCAAATGTTATTGTGTTTCCTGTTGCCCTGCAGTTACCTTAAGCCATCTTCATATTTTTAGTCTTTTTTCATGCAGTTGCTCTACCTGGGTATTTCTTTGTACCTTGTCGTCCAGCTCACTAATTCAGTTCTCCCCTTCATCCAGTCAGCTTGTAATTCCTTCTAGAGTATTTTTTTAATTTCAGGTATTATATTCTTCATTTCTTCCTGGTTCTTGTTTATAGTTTCTATTTCCTTTTTCATACTGTTTTAGTTCCCACTCAGCCCCTTGTAGTTGCAGTGAGTTCCTTGAACATCCTTATAACTATTCTTTTGAATTCTATATTTGATAGTTTACTTGCCTCCATTTCATTTAGCTCTTTTAATGGGGAATCTTTCATTCCTTTTGACTGTGGGTTCTTTCTGTGTCTCCCCATTTTAGGTGACTGTTTTTGTTTGTTTCTGTAATTCCAGATGCTCTGCTTTGTCAGCTGACTTCAAAGGGTGAACTTCTGTGATAGGGGTTCTGTGGAAATCAGTGGTGTTGTCTCTTAGATCTCCTTGTCTGGAATGCTCTCAAGTTGCCCTTTTTTTATTTGAGTGGGCTCTCTTGTTGAACTTGGGCTCTACCTGTTGGTGGCTCCATTCCTGGTGGCTTCCCCTCTCTCAGTGGGTTTACTGGTATTCACAACTCTCACCTTGTCTTGAATGTTGTTGTACAGGTATTGGTTAACAAAGCAGTACTACTAGACAATCCAACCTACACCACCAAAAAGAACCACATTATCATATCAGCAGTCTCCACCACAATCAAAGTAAGATTAATAGAGGTGAATACAGATTGTGGATTATAAGGTATGACAAAAGGAATATGAGATGACTAAAAAAGGGGAAATGTTGCTATGTGGTGTGATGGAAGGTAATTGATAAGAGTTGGGGTAGAACCAAGGCAAAGAAAGGGAGAGAGCAAAATTTACAATGTAAGTAAAACACAAAAGGGCAATGGGAACAATGGGGTAAGAAGAGGGATGAGGACTTCTGCCAAGATGGAGGCATAGGTGGAAACACTGTGCCTTCTCCCACAACCAAGTTTGACTACAACAAAGGTTTGGAGAACAAAGACACAGCCAAAGAACAGAAAATTGAATTATACGGAAGTCCGACATCAACTAACCCTTCAACCAGGATGGTAAGAGGGGCGGAGCCAGCAGTGGAGCAGGGTCGGGCAGGACAGATCCCCCGACCTAGGCGTGCAAGTGGCCTGGACCCAGTCAGGGTGTGGGGCAGACTGACCATGGTCGCACATTCGGGCACAGTGAGACAGACCACGCAGGCCCCAGGGGGCGAGGGCTGACGGCAGTGGCACACTCGAGTGCAGTGGGACGAAACACGCGGGCCCCAGTGACAGTGGCAGCTGCTGCGCCTGTGGGGGCAACGGTGGGAGGCGGCAGACGGAACACCATTGCTCCTTGTTGACCCCACCCCCACATACAGCGTCACAACCCAGCGACTGAGTTGCCCTGCTCTGGTGAACACCTAGGACTCCGATCCTGCTACATAACAGACATGAACAGCCCAAAAGATGGCACAAGAAGAACTCAAAGTCCCAGAGCCGATAACTCTAAGCAAAAAAGAAATAGCGAACCTCTCAGATGTACATTTCAAAATACTGGTGATCAGGATGCTCACAGAACTGGTTGATTATAGTCACAAATTAGAGGAACATATGAAGGCTAAACTAATTGAAATGAAGGGAGATGTCCAGGAAATCAATAGCAATGGAAAGGAAACTGGGACTCAAATCAATGGAATGGACCAGACGGAAGAACGAAACATCCAACCAGAAAGGAATGAAGAAATGAGAATTCAAAAAAATGAGGAGAGGCTTAGGAACCTCCAGGACATCTTTAAATGTTCCAACATCCGGATTATAGGGGTACCAGAAGGGGGAAAGAAACATCCACGAGTGGAAAACGTATTTGAACAAATAATAAAGGAGAACTTCCCCAGTCTGGCAAAGGAAATAGACTTCCAGGAAATCCAGGAAGCTCAGAGAGTCCCAAAGAAGTTGAACCCAAGAAGGAACACACCAAGGCACATCATAAGTACATTAGCCAAGATTAAAATGAAGGGGAGAATCCTAGAAGCAGCAAGAGATAAGGGGACAGTCACCTACAAAGGAGTACCCATCAGGCTGTCAGCGGATTTCTCAAAAGAGACCTTACAGGCAAGAAGGGGCTGGAAAGAAGTATTCCAAGTCATGAAATCCAAAGACCTACAGCCAAGATTGCTTTATCCAGCAAAACTTTCACTTAGAATGGAAGGACAGATAAAGTGCTTCTCAGATAAGGTCAAGTTCAAGGAGTTCATCATCACCAAGCCCTTATTATATGAAATGTTAAAGGGACTTATCTAAGAAGAAGAAGATAAAAAATATGAACAGTGAAAATACAGCAAACTCACAGTTATTAACAACCACACCTAAAACAAAAGCAAACCAAGAGGACAGCTAGATCAGGAGTGGAACCATAGAAATGAAGAACACATGGAGGGTTAGCAACAGGGGAGTGGGAGGAGGAGAAGGGGGGAGAAGGTACAGAAAGTAACATAGACCGTAGGTAGAAAATAGATGGGTGGAGGGCAAGAATAGTGGGGGCAATATAGAATCTAAAGAACTTGAGACACGTGATTATAAAGTAAGGGGGACAGAATGCTGGGGGAGGGAGTGTGCAGGTGGAGGGGAATGAAGTGGGGGGAATAGAACAACTGTAATGGTATAATCAATAAAATATATTTTTTTTAAAAAGGAAAAAAGAAAAAAAAGAGGGATGAGTGTGCTATGAGGTTTGAAGTAAAATTGTAAAGGTACTGGACCAATGGGAGCAAAATTGCAGAAAAACCACAGCAGGGTCGATAGCAATGACTGTTAAATGATGTTTTATAAAGGTGGAACAGGAATGAGAATGTTGTAAAAAAGCAAAAAGTGAATATGAAATGTCTACAGAAAAGAAAAATGATTTTGAGAGGTTGGGGGGGGGGGAATCTAGTAAGAGGGAGGAGCAAAGCCTTGGTTGAGAGAGGGATTAAAAAGAAAGACAAGGAAAAAAGGAATTGAAAATGCAATGAAATAAAATTTCTTACTCAACTAATCATGGGCAGGGCCAAGGCAAAATAGGGTAAGACAGAGGGAGAGTATTCTATGGGATTTAAAATGCAAACAAGTAGTGAACAAATAAGAGTTCTTTTGGAGAAATACACCAATAACCATGATATTTCACCCTACTTCCACTGTTTATAAAAGTTGAAAAAGAAATAATAGTCTTATCAGAAGAGAAAAAAGATTATGAGATGACTTTGGAAAGAAGAATGCTTATGTGAGGTTAGATGGAAGAGGAATAGTAAGAGTAAGGGATAGAAGTGTGAGACAAAATAAAGTTAACTGCAACAATAATAAAGCTCAGGATGGCAAAATGTATTAAGACCACGAATAACAATAGTATGATAAGAAATGTATAATCTGGCCTTGGTTGGTGTGGCTCAGTGAATTGAGCACCAGCCTGCAAACCAAAGGGTCCCCAGTCTGATTCCCAGTCAGGGCATATGCCTAGATTACATGCCAGGTCCCCATTAGGGGACACTTAAGAGGCAACCACACATAGATGTCTCTCTCCCTCTCTTTCTCTCTCCCTTCTCTTATTTAAAAAAAATAAATAAATACAATATTTTAAAAATAAATATATAATCTGAATAAAAAGAATAAAAATTAAAAGTAAAAGTAAAAAGTAGTCGGTTATTTGGAATACGAGTGAAATGAAAGGAGAAAAATGAAAGTGCATTATGAAAGGGAGAATAAAAAACAAATTACACAATAAAAACCAACCAACAAAAAAACTGCATAAACAGGAAGAGAAATAGAAAAACATGCAAGTGCTGAAAGATATCAAAGTTAAATTTATATCAGCTGTTGGTGTGCTCCACTGATTTTTTCTGGATCCTTCTCTGGTTTTCCCACAGCTTCAGGTCATATTGTTTTATTTTGGGGAAGTGGGGAGGCTCCTACATATTACACCCGCCAAACCAGTTTTGCGGGTCTTTTAGGATCCTACAGGCAGAGGCTGGCTGAGATCCCTTATTTTCTTTCCTGTGGTTCTGCAAAGATGGAGTTCAGTCTGGATACAATAATCACAGGTGCCCAGTTTCCATCCCATTCCCTCAGAGCACTGTGGAGCCCGCCCTGTCCACTCTGCATATTTTTGCCATCTAGGCAATAAACCACCTCATTTTGTGACCCTTTCATCAATCCATGAGGTGCCCTGAGTGGGAGCAAATCGCTGCTCCCACCCCTCTTCTCTGGCCCAGCTGCTGGTGCATGCAATTTCTGCCAACGCAAGATCCCTACATGGCTCCTCAGTTCTTTTTCTGAGAAGTCCCCCAGGTGCCGCCTGCCGTTCCTAACAAGCACCTGGATTTCCACACAGTCGACTCTCTGACCAGTCCAGTGTCTATCCAGGTTACAGCCAATTCGGGCCCATCTCTTTTTCTCAGCTCTGCGTGTCACTGGCTTCCCAACTTTTCTTGTACTCTCCCAGCTGGTGACTGTTGCCCCAGCTGGGGTATGCCAGCAGCTGTCTGTCACTTACTGCCTTTTTATCTCCCTATCGACTTGACCTGTCCAGGTCTCTGTTAGCATCGGTTTGAGACTTCCTGGCTTTTAGGAGGGCAGGGAGCCGTTCAGTTGCTATCATTGACCTGGCTCTCCTCCAGTGCTTCCACAGCAGCTGTGGTCTCTGTCACAAGGCCCAGGGACCTTCTTGTCAGCCTACAAAATCTCCTTACCATCTGTTTTTAAGCATCCTCTACATGTTTTGGCTTCCAAACTTCGTGTCAGCTGGGATTCTCTTGGCTGCTCACTGTGTTCTTAGGAAGATTGGCTAGGTGTTCCAGCAAGTGGGTTCCGCTCCCATCCACCTCTCCACCATCTTCTTCCCTCTGTCCACCTTTTATAGAGATACTTAAGCTTTCTCTGTCAAGAATGTGAGGTAACAAGTATTTCATACATTTAATTTTCTTCAGATACCAGCATGTGCCAACCCCATGCATAATTCAGGTTCATACTACTATAACAGAATTATGTATGTCACATCCCAGCAATGCATCTAAACCCTGAAGCTATCCAGTGACTGAGCCATCAACTGCAAAATAAACCCTCACAGGGACTTTTCGTCGATGTACAGTAGAAAGAATCATAAGCAAGCAGAGGGAAGCACTGTCATTGAGATGGTATTAAAATCATTCCAGGCCTGAATTTGAATAACTACATCTGCAGTAGAGATAGGCTAAAATTGTATTGGCAAAATTCTTATAGAACCATTCCAATTTTCAGATTTTTCATGCACGCTTAAGTGTAGCTGGCAGCATATTTATCCAACTAGCTGAAAGTTGCAATGGTTCTACTTCTATGCTTATAAACATAGCCCGAGACTATGTTTACATGATACAAAATGTGGTCAATTTAGAAAAACAAGAGGGAGAAGTCAAAACCACTACTAGGATTTTTAAGGCCCAAACACTAGTATATGATTTATGTTATTTAAGCATACTTTTAATCCTGTACGTATAGTGTCTAAATAGTGGGGTTTTTCTTTCTTTTTTTTTTTTTGGTTTCTAATGTTCAGGTGGTATATATTGCTTTCCACTGCCTTATAAAAGTAATATCTTCTTGATATTACTTTAGGAAGCTTATTCTGTTTTTGTTTTGCTTTTGTCTAGGAAACTGTTGCTGAACCTCCCCCATCCTGTGGATTGTAACAGTGCCAAAGCTTTCTATATCCTGGAAACTGAAACTCTTGAAGTTACCGTAAATTTGAAGAGAGAGTTAGATTTTGTTAATTTTTTCTGAAGGTGCATGAATGAGGCAAAACATGGCGAAATAACCCTGTTATAAAATTTTTAAGATTGCTTAATGTTTTCTGTCTTCTCTTTATTATTCTGATATACTTCAGAAAGGGCCTAAATTCAATTATACTGTCACTCTGATAATTTACAAACATTTCTGTTATACTGGTAGAGAACATTGTTTTCTCATATTAATAAACTCTTCCATTTTTATAGTGATAGCTGGATAGAATTTATGGGTTAACTATTAGACTATTGTATGATCAATTAAATAACAGATATGACCATAAATAAGCTGCTCTACTTATTTCGGTAGTCTTAAACATTTAAGCCATTTAATTTTGCCCTGATACAATCAGTTGCATAGTGTTTGGTCATTATTACCACCAGAAAAGTGTATTTGATTTTCTTTGCATTGATTTTATCAAATGACTTACTGACTGTTCTCCATTTAGGTTCTCATTGTTGTTCTAGAATATACAAATAACAAAGGATTATAAATAGTTTGGTATACCATACTAACAACGTGTTTTACTTGAATGTGAAATACTCTTGAGCACACTGTATTATTTGGCTTCATCAGTCCTGCTGTCAGTGTTTAGATCTAGTTAGGTTAAAAATATTTCTCCTTTTATGCACTAATAGTTATTAACAATGCCTTTCAGCATACTGTGTTTATATTTAGTAATTGAAATCCTTGACATTTAAAAGGAATATAAAGAAAAGTGTGATGCATTTACAAATCCTGTTCTCTCATTTCCTGTCTTTATTCTTAAATTGAGCATACGTATTTTATGAATTATGCCAATATCCCCTACCTCTTCTCTACTGATTTGTGTAAGTTTATTTCAGAATTATTTATGGATAAATTATAGTTTAAAGCTTGTGTGACTTTGCCTCACACATCATTGTAGAACTGTGGTGTTACATGGGAGAAAATTCGGAAGAGATGAGTGACTGAAAGATATGTATAGCTTCTACGTGAACTATTAAGGGACTAAATACTCGAGCAGATATTGCTTTTTAAAATATTTTATTTATTTATTTTTTGAGATGGGAAGGGAGAGAGAGAGGGAGAGAAACATCCATATGTGGTTGCCTCTCATGGGCCTCTTACTAGGGACCTGGCCTGCAATCTCGGCATGTGCCCTGACTGGGAATCAAACTGGTAACCTTTCTGTTTTCAGGCTGGCAATCAACCCACTGAGCCACACCAGCTAGGGCTCTAGCAGATATTTTCTAGACTTATGTAGATAACTATCAAGCATCTAGTTTGTTACTAGATCAAATTTAAAGACAAGACAGATTTCAGAAGAAGTGGTTGTTTTAAAGCACTAAGCTCTTGTAGAGAATTTGACATTGAAGTTACCATCATGACTTTCTTCTGTGGAGGTTAAGGGTTGAAGGTGGGTTTAACTGAAAGAAAGCTAGATCTGAATGTTGCACGATGTTGCAGGATCAAAAGAGCATCCTACATTGCTTTCTTAGCATCTTTTTCAAGGCTGTATTTTAAGAATTTACGATTATACCATAATGTGTAAACTCTGGATCAGTCCTAAACTGTAACCAATATTTTTCTTCTCTAGAGTAGCAACAGTGAGTAAATCAGAAAATGTATCTCTTTTTCCTATGTACTGGGCCTAATTACAGAGCGGGTCATTACTCAAGCTGACTGAATGTGTACAAGTTGTCCCTGTAAGAGAAGATAGAACATATTGAGGCCAACTTATATTGGGCTATGGTTATGTGTTACTGTATAAATTATATAATGAAACAGAGCTTCAAGACAGTGAAATGTGATACACTAATTTATACCCATCTACAAATCATCCTATTTCACTGTCTTTGTGTCCTTAACATCAGAAGTAACAACTTTATTGTTATTTGTTTTTAAGCTAATTCACAGTACTTCTTTTCCCTGTAAAGAGGAATAGTCCACTAATGCAAAAATAGGAAAAGAGAATACAAAAGGAAATGTATTTTTTCAGCATTCTTCAATGAATCTTAGCCATTACCAGAACTGGAAGTTAAAACAGCAGTTGTGGCATATCATTAGCCTTCCCTTTCGCAATCTTTTTTACATCAATTTTTGGTTCCATAATTTTCAGTAAAATTTTTGAAGATTCAGTCATTTATTCATTCACTTATTTGTGCATTCTTTAATCAAATATCCACCCAGCACTGAATTAAGAGCTAATAATACAGCAATTAGGAAACTGGATACGGTCCCTGTCTTCACAGAATAAACAGTTAAGCAAGGGAGAAAAACAATAACCAAGTAAACACATAAATGTATATTTTCAAGTTTATTTTTACTGCTATGAAGGAAAAAAGTAAGTGCTTTGAGTATATCTATCAGAGAAAGCAAACCTAGTCTGAGGAGGGAAAGCCGAAAGAGCTTCCCTAAGGATTTAACACTTAAGCTAGAACTTAAAAAATACCTGGGACTTAGTCAGGCAAGGAGAGTGTTGGGGTAAGGAAAACAGCAGGGTTTCTAGATGCAGTGGGTAGCAAATATGAAGAACCAGGCTAGACAAACTTGCACAGTTCAAGGAAATTAAAGCTGTGTGGTTGGAGTAAAGCAAACCTGGGGAGTGTGATTGGATGTAAATCTGTAAATGTAGTCTGGAGCAATGCCATGTAGAACATTGCAGGCTATGGTTGGGAATTTCGATTTTATGTTAAGTGCTTTAGGGAACAGAATGTCTTAGTTGGCAAGAATTGA
Organism: Sturnira hondurensis; assembly: GCF_014824575.4. Lineage (NCBI taxonomy): Eukaryota > Metazoa > Chordata > Mammalia > Chiroptera > Phyllostomidae > Sturnira > Sturnira hondurensis. Next base: position 140,923 of record NW_028090025.1, on the reverse strand, counting down.
AATGGGGAAACAAGTTAGGAGGCATTGCACTAGCCCAGGCAAAAGGTACTCTTCTATATGTTATTCTATATTCTATAAGTAAAGTTCATTGTTGATACTTTTTCTAGTTAGAAAAAAACAAACATGCTCACATGCTCCACGTAAGAACTTTTAACAATACAGAAAATCTCTTCAAAAATAAAGAAAAACAAATAACATTTGATCTCACCTATAAGTGGAACCTAATCAACAAAACAAATGAGCACAATAGTACCATAGACTTGGAACTAAAGATCAAACTGACAATGACCGGAGAGGAGGGGGAAGGTGAATAACAGGGGAAAGAAGAAGAGGAAAGTCAAGGAACATGAACAGAGGACACATGGGCATGGGCAATGGGGTGACTGACTGTTGGAGTGGGGCAGGCAGGGTAGGGGAGGGCAATGGGGAAAATGCAGAAGTGTACCCGAACAAAAATAATTTTTAAAAAATGGTTTAAAAATAAATAAATATCCCTGGCTGGTGTGGCTCAGTAGATTGAGTGCCAGCCTGCCAACCAAAGGGTCGCAGGTTCAATTCCTAGTCAGGGCAAATGCCTGGGATGTGGGCCAGGTCCCCAGTAGGTGGCTGGAGAGAGGCAACCACACATTGATGTTTCTCTCCCTCTCTTTCTCCCTCCCTTATGTCTAAAAAATAAATAAATAAAATCTAAACAAGAAAAAATAAATAAAGCAAAACTGGAGGTGGTAGCCAGATGAAAGGTGAAGGGATTAGCCAAAGAGCATAGATGCATGACCCATAGACACAGACAACAGTGTGTTGATAGCCAGAGGGAAGCAGATCAGGGGTTTGGAGGAAGTGAGCAAAGGGGGGAGGGGCATATCTATAACAGTGTCAATAAAAATAAAAAAAATGAGCAAACTAAAAATCACCATTAAGCTTAGAAATAATAAATAACCTCTCTTACCATTTTTAGTGGCTTTTTCCAACCTCTATTCCCCAATGCATAATATAGATATTGTTTTTCCCCAAATGGGATGATAATATATCTATTGGTTCTATAAGCTACTTTTAATTTCTAATGTAATCTTTTTGAAATTTTTAAATTTTCAATATTCTTCCACATTTAATTTTTATATTTTTAAAGTATATTTTATTTACCATTTCTAATAGAATTTTTTATTGTTCAAGCATAGTTGTCTCCATTTTCACCCCACCACTCTGCCCCAACCCACCTATTTCCACCTCTCACCCTCAATCCTACCCCGTTTTGGCTTTTTCCATGTGTCCTTTGTACCTGTTCCTAAAGTGTATTTTATTGATTATGCTACTACAGTTGTCCCAGTTTTTTGTCCCTCTCCTCCCTGCATGCTACCACATCCAGCATTCCCCCCACCCTTAGTACATGTCCATAGGTTGTACGTGTAAGTACTTTGGCTTCTCCATTTCCTACACTATTCTAACCTGCTCCTGTCTATTTTGTGCCTACAAATTATGCTTCTTATTCCCTATATCTTTTTCCCCCATTCTACCCCTACCCTTCCCAAGTGGTAATCCCTGTGATCTTCATTTTTGTGACTATTCCTGTTCTAGTTGTTTGCTTATTTTTAGTTTTAGTTTTTTTAGATTCAGTTGTTGATAGTTGTGAGTTTGTTGTCATTTTACTGTTCATAGATTTGATCTTCTATTTCAAATAGAAGAAGATGAGTCCCTTTAATGTTTCATAGATGAGGGCTTGGTGAGTCCGTAGATGAGTTCCTTTAATGTTTCATATAATAAGGGCTTGGTGATGATGAACTCCTTTAACTTCACTTTAGCTGGGAAGCACTTTATCTGCCCTTCCATTCTGAATGATAGCTTTGCTGGATAAGGTAATCATGGATATAGGTCCTTGCCTTTCATGACTTTGAATACTTCTTTCCAGTCCCTTTTTGCCTGCAAGGTTTCTTTTGAGAAATCAGCTGATAGTCTTATCATCATTCCTTTGTAGGTAACTTTCTTCTTTTCCCTTGCTGCTTTTAGGATTCTCTCCTTATCTTTGATCTTGGATAATTTAATTATGATGTGTCTTATTGTCCTCCTCCTTGGATCCATATTCTTTAGGACTCTCTGAGCTTTCTCGACTTCCTGGAAGTCTATTTCTTCTGCCAGAATTACAAAGTTTCCCTTCATTATTTGTTCAAATAAGTTTTCAATATCTTGCTCTTCCTCTTCTTCTTCTGGCACCCCTATGATTCGGATGTTGGAATCTTTAGAGTTGTCCCAGAGGTTCCTTAGCTTCTCCTCATTTTTTTGAATTCTTGTTTCTTTATTCTGTTCTGGTTGGATGTTTATTTTTTCCTTTTGTTTCAAATCATTGATTTGATTCCCAGTTTGCTTCCCTTCACCGTCAATTCCCTGTATATTTTTCTTTATTTTACTTTCTGCAACCTTCATTTCTTCCTTCATTTTGTAACCGAGCTCACTGATTTTTGTGAGCATCCTGATTACCAGGCTTTTGAACTCTGCATCAGATAGGTTGGATATCTCCTTGTTGCTTAGTTCTCTTTCTGGAGTTTTGATCTGTTCTTTCATTTGGGCCATATTTCTTTGTCTTGGTACACCTGTTATGTTGTAAGGGTTGGAGCCTTAGGTATTTCCCAGAGAGGGGCAACTCACATCACTTCGCTGTGGCACTGTCTGTCTGGAAGAATGTTACTCTAACTCATTGGTTGTCAGACTTCTGTGCAGTTTGAATTTCTGGCAGTTGTGGTTGCTTTTTTGGTTTTTATTCATTTTTGTCCTTCTTTTGGTTGTGTAAGGAACTGAAGTGTTTCTACTTATGCCTCCATCTTGGCCAGAACTCTTCCTCAAAATGTATTCCTTTTCATTATTGTTTTGTTTCAGAGAATTCAAATTTTATTGCATTATGATAAAGATCATGATAAATGATCTATGCATATTTTTAAGGAACAAGTTTCTGTAGTTATTCTGCACAGAATTCTATATACAAGGTGAAGATAAAGTAGGTTTACCATTGTTCATATGGAAAATAGTAGAATAATTAATAAGTAATAATACACAAATAAATGCTATGTTTCACATACTCCCAACTGTAAACCTACATTTCCCCACCCTGTATAGCAATTTGATATTTTTTAATAGAATTTTTTAAATTCTTAAAATTTTTTCAAAAATTAAGAATTAAAATTATAATTAATTCTTATTAATTTTTGTCTACTTTCTTTATCAACATGAAGAGGTATATTATAATTTATCACTGATGATAGATTTATTGGTTCCTCCATATAATTCTGTCAAGTTATTCTTTATATAATTTGAGGCTCTATATTTAGGTGCAGACATATTTAGAATTGTTATATCTTCCTGGTGGATTATTCCCTTTATCAGTATGCCATGACACAATTTATTTCAGAAATATATGTTGTTTTAAAGTAATGTTGGCTTAACATTAACATAGCTACATTAACTTCGGCTAGTATTTGCCTTGCATATATTTTTCCATCACTTTCCATACCCTTATTTTTTAGATATGTCTTTTATAGGCAGAAATTAGCTAGATTTGGGGTTTTCTTTTTTCTTTTTTTATGTAATTGTTCTTCAAGTAAAGCTGTCATTTACTCCCATCCCAGCCAACCCCCACAGCTCTCTTCACCTCCTTCCCATTTCCACTCCCCCTAGTGTTTGTCCATGTGTCCTTTATACTTTTTCCTGTCAACCCTTCCCCTTTTCCCCTGAAATTTCCTTCCCTCTCCCCTCTGGTCAGCCCATTCTTTATTTCAGTGTCTTTGGTTATATTTTTCTTGCTTGTTTGTTTTGTTGATTAGGTTCCACTTAAAGGTGACATCATATGGTATTCGTCCCTGACCACCTGGCTTCTTTGGCTTGACATAATTCTCTCAAGTTTCATCCATGCTGTCACAAAGGGTAGGAGCTCCTTATTTCTTTCTGCTGCAGAGTATTCCATTGTGTAAATATGTCAGCGTTTTTTGATACATTCACTTACTGATAGGCACTTAGGTTGCTTCCAGCACTTGGCTATTGTAAATTGTGCTGCTATGAACATTGGTGTGCATAGGTTCTTTTGGCTTGGTGTTTCAGGGTTTTTAGGGTATAATCCAAGCAATGGAATTACCAGGACAAAACACAGTTTCATTTTTAGTTTTCTGAGGAAATTCTATATTGTTTCCCACAGTGGCTGCACCAGTCTGCGTTCCCACCAAAAGTGCACTAGGGTTCCCTTTTCAATATATCCTCTCCAACACTTGTTTGTTGATTTGTTTATGATGGCCATTCTCACCAGTATTGAGTGGTATTTCATTGTGGTTTTAATTTGCATCAATTTGATGGTTAGTACAACTTATCATCTTTTCATATGTCTCTGGGCCCTCTCTATATCTTCCTTGGAGTAGAGTCTGCTCAAGTCCTTTACCCATTTTTTTACTGTTTTTTTTTTTTTTGTCTTCCTGGAGTGGAGTTGTGTGAGTTCNTTTTACCTGTTTTTTTTTTTTTTTTGTCTTCCTGGAGTGGAGTTGTGTGAGTTCATTACATATTCTGGAGATCAAAATCTTGTCTGAGGTATGATTGGCAAATATGTTTTCTGAGGTGGTTGGTTCTCTTTACGTTTTCATGCTGTTTTCCTTAGGCAAGCAGAAACTTTTAATTTGTTGAGGTCCCATTTGTTTATCCTTTCCTTTATGTCCCTTGCTCTAGGGGACATTTTGGTGAAAATATTGATGCATGGAATGTCTGAGATTTTGCTGCCTATGTTTTCCTCTAGCATTTTTTGGTTTCACAACTTATATTTAAGTGTTTTCTACACCTTGAATTTATTTTAGTGTATTGTTTAAGTTGGTGATTGAGTTTCTTTTTTTTTTTTTGCATGTAGCTGTCCAGCTCTCTCAATACCATTTGTTAAAAAGGCTCTTTTTACTCCATTTTATGCTTCTGCCCACTTTGTCAAATATTAATTGACCATAGAGACTTGAATTTATTCCTGGGCTCTCTGTTCTGTTCCATTAGACTGTGTGTCTGTTCTTATGCCAGTACCAGGCTGTTTAGATTACAATGGCCTTTTAATACATTTTGATTTCAGGTATTGTGATCCCTCTTATTTTGTTCTTCTTTCTCCAAATTGCTGCAACTCTTCAGGGTTGTTTATGATATTATATAAATTTTTGAAGTATTTGTTGTATATCTGTGAAATGTGTCATTGCTACTTTAATAGGTATTGCATTGCATCTATAAATTGCTTCACGTAGTATGGACATTTTGATGATGTAAATTCTTCTAATCCGCAAACAAGGTATATGCTTCTATGTGTTTGTGTCTTCTTTAATTCCCTTCTTCAGTGTTGTGTAATTTTACGAGTACAGGTCTTTCACCCTTTTGGTTAGGTTTATTCCTAGGTACTTTATTTTTCTTCTTGCTATATCAATTGTGATTTTTCCTGATTTATGTTTTTGATATTTCATTGTTGGTGTACAAAAATGTCTTTGTTATCTGAATATTGACTATGCATCTTCCTCTTTTGCCAAATTCACTTATTAGGTCAAGTAGTTCTTTGGTGCACTCTACAGGATTTTCAATGTACAATATCATGTCATTTACAAACAGTGACAGTTTTGCTTCCTACTTTACAATTTGGATGACTCTCATTTCTATTTCTTCTCTGATTGATGCGACTAGGACTTCCAATACTATGTTGAATAGGAGTGGTGAGAGTGGACAGCCTTATCTTGTTCCTGATCCTAGTGGGAAAGCTCTAAGTTTTTGCCCATTGAGGATGATGTTTGCCTTAGGTCTCTCATATATGGCCTTTATTATGTTGAGGAATGCTTCCTCTCTTCCCATGTTGCTGAATATTTTTATCATAAATGGGTTCTCTATTTTATCCAATGCTTTTTCAGCACGTATTGCTATGGTCATGTGATTTTTGTCTTTTGTTTTCTTTATGTGATGTATTACATTTATTGATTTGCTAATATTGTACCATCCTTGTGTCCCAGGGATGAACCACACTTGATTGTGGTGTACGATCTTTTTAACATATTGCTGGTGCAATTTGCCAATATTTTGTTGAGGATTTTAGCCTGTGTGTTCATCAGTGATATTGGCCTGAAGTTTTCTCTCTTTATTCTGTCTTTATCTGGTTTGGGGATTAGGATGATGCTGGCTTCATAAAAAGAGTTTGGGAGTCTTCCCTCTTCTTGAGTTTTTTGGAATAATCTGTGAAGGATAGGGGTTAGCTGTACCTTAAATGCTTTGTAAAATTCTCCTGTGAAGCTGTCTAGTCCAGGGCTTTTGTGTGTCAGGAGATTTTAGATTACTGCTTCAATTTCGTCACCTCTTACTGATCTGTTCAGGCTTTCTGCTTCTTCTTCTTTTAGTTTTGGAAGATTGTATTTTTCTAAAAATCTGTCCATATCACCTAGCTTTTCAAATTTCTTGGCATATGGTTCTTCATAGTAATTTTTTACAATCCTTTGTATTCCTGTGGTATCAGTTATAATCTCTCCTCTTTCACTTTTTTAAAAGATTTTATTTATTTATTCTTAGAGGGAAAGGGAAGGAAGGGAAAGAGAGAAGGAGAGAAGGAGAGAAATATCAATGTGTGGTTGCCTCTTGTGAGTCCCCGCTGGGAACTGGCCTGCAACCCAGGAATGTGCCCTGACTGGGAATCGAACCGCAATCTTATGGTTTGCAGGCCTGTGCTCAATCCACTGAGCTATACCAGCCAGGGCACCTCTTTCACATTTGATTGTATTTATTTGGGTCCTGTATCTCTCTCTTTTTTTTTCTTGATGAGTCTGCTTAAAGGCTTGTTGATTTTGTTTATCTTTTCAAAGAACCAGCTCTGGGATTTATCAATCCTTAGAATTGTGCTTTTTGTCTCTATGATGTTTAACTCTGCTCTGGTCTTGGTTATATCCTTCCTTGTACTTACTCTGGGCTGTCTTTGTTGTTGTTCCTCAAGTTCTTGTACACATAGGGTTAGGTTGTATATTTGAAATGTACCTATATTTTTTAGGTACTCTGTATTACTATGAACTTCCCTCTCAGGACTGCCTTCGCTGTGTCCCATAAGACTTGGATTGTTGTGAGTTCATTTTCATTTGTTTCTAGAAGCTTTTTTATTTCTTCCTTAATCTCATTTTTGACTCATCCATTGTTTAATAGCATGCTATTCAGTCTCCATGAGTTTGAGTGATTTTGAGTTTTTTCCTTGAGGTTGGTTTCTAGTTTCAGTCTTTTGCGGTCAGAGAAGATACTTGATATGATTTCAATTTTCTTGAATTTGTTGAGGCCTGTTTTGTGTCCTATCATGTGGTCTGTCTGTGCAAATGTTCCATGAGCATTTGAAAAGAATGTGTACTTTGCTTTTTTGAGATGAAAGGCTCTCTATATATCAGCTAAGCCCATTTGATCTAGGACATTGTTCAATGCTACAATATCTTTTTTCCTTTTTTAAAATTATTTAATTCTTGTTCAAGTACAGTTTTCTGTCTTGTATTCACAGCCCTGCCCCCCCCAGTGCTCCCCACCTTCTTCCCATTTCCGCCCCCCACCTTAGTTATTGTCCATGTGTCCTTTATACTTGTTCATGTGAGTCCATTACCTTTTCCCCTATGATTCTCTCCCCTATCCCCCCTGGACCCTGTCAGCACCTTCTGTATTACAGTGTCTTTGGTTACATTTTGCTTGCTTGTTTGTTTTGTTGTTTAGATTCCTGTTAATGGTGATATCATATGGTATTTGTCTTTCACCACCTGGCTTATTTCGCTCAGCATAATGCTTTCCACTTCCATCCATGATGTTGCAAAGGGTAGGAGCCTCTTCTTCTTTTCTGCAGCATAGAATTCCATTGTGTAAATGTACCATAGTTTTTTGATCCAGTCATTGACCGATGGGCATCTAGGTTGCTTCCAACTCTTGGCTATCATAAATTGTGCTGCTATGAACATTGGGGTGCATAGGTTCTTTTGGATTGGTGCTTCAGGGTTCTTAGGATATACTCCTAACAGTGGAATTGCTGGGTCAAATGGCGCATCCATTTTTAGTTTTCTTAGAAAATTCCATACTGTTTTCCATAGTGGTTGTACCAGTCTGCAATCCCACCAACAGTGAACTAGAGTCCCCTATTCCCCAAGACCTCTCCAACACTTGTTGTTTGTTTGTTTGTTTATGATAGCCATTCTGACTGGTGTTAAGTGGTATCTCATTGTGGTTTTAATTTGCATCTCTCTGATAGCTAGCAATATCGAGCATCTTTTCATGTGTTTCTGGATCTTCTGTATGTCCTCCTTGGAGAAGTGTCTGTTCAAGTCCTTTGCCCATTTTGTAATTGGCTTGCTCATCTTCTTTGAGTGGAGTCATTGTGTGTTCTTTGTATATTTTGGAGATTAAACCTTTGTCTGAGGTATCATTGGCAAATATGTTTTCCCAAACAGTTGCTTCTCTTTTTATCTTGATACTATTTTCCTTAGCCATGCAGAAGCTTTTAAGTTTGATGAGATCCCATTTTGTTTATTCTTTCCTTTATGTTCCTTGCTCTAGGGGACGTATCAGTAAAAATACTGCTGCGTGGAATATCTGAGATTTTCCTGCCAATGCTCTCCTCTGGGGCTTTAATGGTTTCCCGGCTTATATTTAAGTCTTTATCCACCTTGAATTTATTTTGGTGTATGGTGTAAGTTGGCGCTCGAGTTTCATTTTTTTGCAGGTAGCTGTCCAGTTCTCCCAACACCATTTGTTGAAGAGGCTGTCTTTATTCCATTGTATGTTACTGCCCCCTTTGTCGAGTATTAATTGCCCATAGAGACTTGGGTTTGTTTCTGGACTCTCTGTTTTGTTCCATTGGTCTATGTGCCAGGCACCCTGGACAAATGAACTAATTACAAAAAGCAAACCCCTGGAGTCCAGTTAAAAGAGGGAATAAACAGAGCCTATGTTGAATTTTGGCCTTAATTTGCTCTCTGTTGCTAGATGCCAGTGGCTCTACACAACTTCAAGTAGTCCCCTACATCTTTTTTGTTGTTGTTTTCCTGCTGCTGCAAAGACTTTAACAATGAATTGAGGAATCTGAATAAAGTCTGTAGTTTACTTAACAGTATTATACCAATATTAATTTTTCAGTTTTGATAATTGAATTATGGTTATGCAAGATATGAAGCATTAGGAGAAGCCGGATGTACAATGAGAACTCTTTATACAATTTTTGTCACTTCTTGTGAGTCTACAAGTATCTTGGCTTTATAATCATGGAAAGACAGGAAAAAACACTCCACTGAAATGTAACTGGTATAGAGTGCATAGGAGATGTGAGATGGCTGGCTGGGTTCCCATGGGAAACAGCTGAAGTGCCAAAGGGATATTTCAGTGGCCGGGGGAATCCCCCTGACAAGTGTAGGATCTAAACCCCAAGCTGGGCTCACCAGACTACAGCACCAGAGCCAGAAAGGAACCCAGATAACAACCAGCTGTGAAAATCAAGAGAGTTCTCTCTGCCAGGGAGAGACAGCTGGAGATGCAGAGAGACATTTAAAAGGCTAAAGCACAAAATTTTGTTTGCAGCCATTTACACTGGGTGCCAGCATAGGGTGGGGAGGGTGGACTACAGACACTTGAGGAGAGCCTTGGGCTGGTAGCTCTTGGGAGAGAATTGAGGGAACAGCAACCAAGATCCATGTGGTGAATCATTCTCCATATTGCAGGGACCATTGGTCTCAGGCAGAATACTCCTCTTTGAATGACTAAGGGTAAGAGAAAGACCCATCCACAGGAATTACTCTGCCTAACTCTGTGGTGCTTAAGCCTGACTGCTGATTGTGGTTGATTAGATTAACAATGGATCAGTTAATTGGCTAATTAGCTTAACATCTAAAGTGGTAAATACAAAGAAGGAGCCAAAATAGGAAGACAAAGAAATAGAACCCAAATTAAGGAAAAACTGAATTTTCCAGAATAACTAGATGAAATGGTGACAAGCAATTTATAAGATAGAGAGTTTAGAGTAATGATTATAAGGATACTCAACAGCATGAAAAAAGACATAGAAACAATAAAAAACGTCCAGTCAGAAATAAGGAATGCAATATCTTAGATAAATAATACTAGAAGGAATAAATTGTAACTTGAATGAAGCAGAAAATCAAATCAGTGTTTTGGAAAACAAGGTAGAAAAAATAATTAGAGCAATAAAAAATAATTTAAAAAATGAGGAGAGCTTAAGAAACCTCTTGGACAACATGAAGCACAACAACATCTGCATCTTGGGAATACCAGAAAGAGAAGACAGTGAGCAAGGGATCGAGAACCTATTTAAAGAAATAATGACTGAAAACTCCTCTAATATGGTGGGAAAAGAGACACATAAATCCAAGAAGCACTGACTCCCAACAACTTAGACCTAAAGAAGCCTACACCATGATGCATCATAATTAAAATGGTAATGCTTAAAGCAAGGAGAGAACCCTACAAGCTGCAAGAAAAAGGCCAGCAGTTACATATAAGGGAGTACCAATTAGTCTGTCACCTGATTTATCAACATAAACATTCCAGGGTGGTATGGAGTGGTGTAAAATATTCAAGGAAATGAAAAACAAGAACCTAAAACCAAGGCCCCTTTACCTTACAAGATTGTCATTGAAAACTGAAGGACAAAAATGTGCTGGTATGGATGTGGAGAAAATAGGAACACTTTTGCACTGTTGATGTGGGAATGGCAAGAAATATTGCAAGTAATGAAAAGCAAAGGCCCGCAACCAAGACTACTCTACCCAGCAAAGTTCTCAATTAAAATGGACAGCAAAAGAAGGAGTTTCCCAAACAAAAGAAGGCTCAAGGAATATACCTCCACCAAGCTAGCACTACATGATATGCTGAAAGGATCCTATAAGAAGAGGAAGGAAAATAATGAGAGAGAAAGAGGAACATAAGTACAAAGTGGGAAAAATGAGTTCCATGGCCGGGATTATACTGTAAGAACCCTGAAACACCAAATCAAAATAACCTATGCACCCCAATGTTCATAGCATCCCATTTTGCAATAGCCAAATGTTGGAAGCAACCTAAGTGTTCACTAGTAATTGAGTGGATCAAAAAACTATGGTACATATACACAACGGAATACTGTGCAGCAGAAAGGAAGAAGGAGCTACTACCCTTCATGACAGCATGGGTGGATCTAGAGGACATTATGCTAAGTGAAATAAGCCAAGTGGTGAAGGACAAATACCATATCATCTCACCTGTAATTGGAACCTAATCAACAAAACAAACAAACTAGCAAAATATAAGGAAAGGCATTGAAATAAAGAACAAACTGACAGTAATCAGAGAGGGAGTGGATTATGGGGGGGGAGGGGAGTGGAAAGGGTCATCTAGTAACATGTTTAAAGGACACATGTACAAAGCCAAAGGGGGTAGGGAGTGAGAGTGAGAGTGGAGATAGGTGGGGTGCAGCAGAGTGGTGAGGTGAAAATGGAGACAATTGTACTTGAACAATAATGAAAAATGACGAAAGAAAGTATTCATGCACACTACATCATGGATGAACCTTGGTAACACAAAAGGCTACACATATCATGTATTTCCATTTATATGTAATTTCCAGAATGTGCAAATCCATAGAAACAGAAAGCAGATAAGTGGTTGTCAGGAGATGGGGGAAAGTGGAATAAATAGTGACTGCTTAATGGGTATAGGCTGTTGTTTTTTATGTGTGTGTGTTTGATAAAAATGTTCTGGAATTAGACATTCATGATGGTTGCACAGCATTATGAATGTTCTAAAAGCCATTGAATTGTACACTTTAAATGGTTATGATGTTGAATTATATGCCATGTGACCTTCAATATAAAAAATGGTACTGGCATAAGAGTAGAAATATATTATAAATTAATATATAATTGAGAGTCTAGTAATAAACCCATACATCTGTGATAAATTCATTTTCTACAAAGCTGCCAAGAACAATCAATCAGCAAAAAGAGTCTTTTTAAAAATGAAGCATTTATCAAATTGCTACACCTGAATAATAAAGGTGGGTTAAGTATTGAAGTCATTGATACAAGAAATACAGAAAAGTTTCTCAGAATGTGGTCTTTGGACAAATAAGTTCAGAATCTGTTGGGGATTTTATTAAAATACCAATTCCCGGGCCCCATGTTGTGAATTAAACTCTCTGGAGCAAGGCCCAGGAATCTGCATTTTAATCAGCTTTTGAGGTTATACAAATGCATACTGAAGTCCCAAAACAACCGATATGGAGGATGACAGTCATAGGTTTCAGAAGTCAGAAGGACCTGAGTGCAAATCTTACCTCTTCTGATGAGTAGTTTTACCTTGCCTTATGTATCACTGCCAACTCCTCTGCTTCATCCATGTCTTCTTACCTCATTGGCTTAGTTAGCACTTACAATCAGAGGTCCCAGTTGGTTACTTTGTTATTTATAGTAACTCCAATTAACTGAACAAACTCAGGTGTGAAATCTTAATACAAAAACTAATTCCTTTCTTCCTGCACTATCCCATCTCTCTTATTTTAGCACCTCCAATAGTGCCTTGCACTGCAGGTTTGATGCCCTCATACGTCCTTTTCAATGCAATACAAACAGGCTCATCTTCCTCTTGGAGTTGAAAGACATGAAAACAGACAGCTTCATAAAAGGAGCTTCAGTCTGGCTGGGCTTTGAAGACCAGGGCAGGATTTCCACGTGCAGAGATGGGAAAATAATGTTCCAGAAGGAGGCAAGATCATTTATGTAAAGGGAGAGAAAGAGGTTCTACATGTTTTGAATTTGTAACTGGGACCCATCAGGGGATAGACCTGGGTATCTTTATCAGTGCTTTACCTGTTTCCCTCTAACTTGCCATTTGTGTTCATTTTTCTGACCCATCAGGGGGACTTTCCTTCGCTTACTTTGTTACTGGTTGACCCTCAATTTACCGCTTCTGCAGCAACTTCAGCTCCTGTGTACAAATTCCAAGTGCACACTTGTGATCCTTCCTAACACTTCCAGCCTAGCTGTCCCTTCCCAGTGCCAATAGTCCCTTAAACCCCAGGACTGATGTCTATCCATAACTCCTCATCATCACAGGAGAGGTCACATCTATTTATGGTAGGGGGGCATGAAATTTAAAAAGCCTTCACAGAGGAGGCTGTGTTTATGTCAAGTTTTGAGGGATGGTGTCAGGAATTCCCCAGAAATGAAGAGAAAAGTCATCTTTAAAAAGAGGCAACAATGTAAATTTATTTATTCAAAAATACATATTGAAGGCTCCATCTCCCATCAATCAAGAATGCAACACAGTATTTTAGAATACCTACTAAATGCTGTGTTAGGCTCCTCGACCTTTGTTCACTCACTCAAATTTTTACTTATCAAGACTTGTGTTGATCACTTACCCATTTATGTACTTTAGCTCATGGAAGTGTGCTCCCAAGGAATGCCTATATAACTCATCTGAATGACACCTAATAAGCCACCTTCTGTGTCTTTTTTTCAGTATTCCAGACCCTAGATCATCCTTATCTTCAAAGTTGCAGGCTTATCAGGTATTTTCTTCAGGGCAACAGGCTCTTCAATCTCTTTACCAACCCACTGCTACCCCTAACTCCTTAGTTTCTAGTCACTATCAGGTCATTTTTATTGTGGTAAAAATATATAATATAAAATATTAATCATTTAAGTGTACCATCCTGTGACATTAATTACATTCACATTGTTGTGCAATGATTGCTATGATCTATTTCTAAAATATTTTAATCACCCTGAGCACAAACTCTATATCCATTAAGTGATAATTCCTCATTTATTTCTCTCCCCAGTCCCTGGTAACCTCTCACTACTTTTTGTCTCTATGAATTTGCTTATTCTACATATTGCATATAAGTGAAATCATACTATGTCTGTCCTTTTTGTGTCTGGCTTATTTCACTCAGCATTATGTCTTCAAGGTTCATTCATGTTGTAGCATGTATCTGATCTCCACTCTGGGTGAAGGAATTTTATTCCTTATTGTGGTTGAATAATATTCTGTTGTATGTATAAACCACAATTTATGTATTTATTAATTCATCAATGGACATTTGGGTTGTTTCCACATTTTAGCTATTGTGAATAGTGCTGCTATGTGCATTTGCATACAAGTACTTGTTTGAGTCTCTGTTTTCAATTCTTTGGGTCATATACCTAGGAATAGAATTACTGGATCATATGGTGATTCTATGTTGAACTGTTTGAGAAACTGCCAAACTATTTTCTACAACAGTTATACCATTTTACATTCCCATAGCAATGTATGAGGGTTCAAATTTCTCCACATCCCTGTCAAAACATACCACAAACCATTAACATCTATATTGAAAGCATGCTTTCACTTAGGTAGGTGGCTTGCTTCACCCCAGCTTATTTGTACATACTTCAGCTATGAAATATGAGGTGAAGAAACTGAAATGTATTTCAAGTTGCAGTGACAAATGAGCAGAAAATATTTTTAAAAATCGGAGATGATTGAGGAAAGAAATTAGTGTCCTTTGACACCCTTTCATTGACTGAATTCAAATTTACTCTTGTGACAGCATGTGCAGCCATGATAGAAAGGTTAACATTTCATAGATCACTTAACAAATTTGCCCATGGCCATTGAAGTAAAGAAGTCAGCAGACTGGGAAGAAATGACACTATACCACTCATATCCTGAGTGATCTCTTTTTAGTTGATTATTTTAGAACTTTTGGGGTGATACAATTTGGCTATTGCTCCCTGTTTTTACAGTACTCAGATAATTTAGGCATGTCAATGTTTTTCCATCTGTAAGAGGTTTAATCATTTAGCCCTGAATTTTCAATTGTATTGAATCAATTGGAACCTTACAAAGTGTTCCTTTTAGATTAGGTTGGAAAAAGAACGGCAGCAGCTGAGCCAGCCCTATTATTTGGTATCAGAGTGGAAATCAGAGTTAGTGAGGTAAGTTATGATTAAGCATTTTACCCATGTTTCTGTGTCTCAGAATGTGGCCTGGGGACCATCTGCATGAGAAACAGCTTGGGGTGTTGTTTTAAAATAACTCACTCAGAACTAGGGTGACAAATCGCCTGGGTTTTTCCTAGACAGAGGGGTTTCACCAGACACAAGACTTTCAGTACTAAAACTGGGAAAATCTAGAACAACCTGGCTGGGGTCACCCCTATCCCAGACCTACTGAATCAGAGTCACTGCTGTCTTATAAATAAATATGCACTTAAGTTTGAGATCAATTGCAGTGGGTAAAGCATTTCGTCTCCTCCACTCCTAACTGAGAACCACACCCCAAAGTGGCAGCAGGCTTAGTGTGGAACTACCTTTGCTAACTGCTTTAACTGTTATTTACTTGCATTCTTACATGTTGGTAGCTCCCTTCACTTGGAGGGTACACTTCTCCCTTCCATTCAGGGTATTATAATGGCTAAGCAAGTATCAGGATCATAAATGTTGCTAAGATCAGGATCATCTCTGTGCTAGATGAAACAGAGAAAATGTTGTAGAAGTTCATTCCTTCATTTATTCATACCAAAAACATATACTGAGCACAATTCTAATATATATTGAGTCATATATTCCTCAGAGGAAAAAGAAAGTCTAAGGTTAAGTGTAAATATAGGCATGCATGTAGTAACATATGTCTGGCATCTTTGGGCATATAGATAAGAAACACCAATTTTTAGAGTACTACAACTATTTGGGAATATTCATGAATTAAGCAAATAATTACCAAAGGCCTTTAATGTGCCAGCACTGTGCTAGAGACTGGGATACAACAGTGAATAAGACAGACAGGTTTCTGCTTCCATGGAGCTTGCATTCTAGTGCACAGAGACAAACACAAATGAATATATAATGTCAGATGCTTTGATAAGTGCTATGAATAAAATAAAAATGGGGTGGTGTGATTGAGATGGAGGGTGTACTTTTGACTGATTGGCAAGGGAATGACTCTCTGAGGAGGTGACATTTGAGCCAAGACCCAAGTGATAAAAAGCCAACCATTTGTAGACCTAAGGGGAAACGTTCAAAGAAGAGGGAATAGTGAGTGCAGGAGACTGAGGAAGGAAGGAGGTTGACATATTAGAGACATATAGAAAAAGATAGTGTGACAGGAATGTCAAGAACAATGGGGAAAGTCATGTAAGAAGAAATTGAAGAAGCAGGCAGAGTTTAGATCATGGAGGACTTACTTGCCTGGATCAGGGACTTAGATTTCATTCTTGTTCTGAATAATTGTTCAGAGAAAATATTGAAAGGTCTTAAGCAGAAAAGTAAAGTGATCGGATTCACATTTTTCAGGATGTGCAACAGGAAAAAATGGGAGTTTCAAGGAGAAAGATTACTATTATTCCCATTGTACAGATAAAAAAACTAAGGTGTGGGAGTATAAGTAGCTTGCCTAAGATCATACAGCTAGTAACGGAGCTAAAGCAATAAGACTTCAGGGTCTCTGCTCCTAACCACTACACCAGTGGCTCTCAAAGTTTAGTGTTTATTTGAGTCATACGGAAATCTTCTCTTTTCATTATTTTTTATTTTCACTTTCTTATCATTGTTCAATTACGAATGTCCCAATTTCCCCCCATTACTCTCCCCTACCCTACCTACCCCCCACCTCCCACATTCAATCCTCCCCTCCCCTTTGTGTTTGTCCATGGGTCCTTTATATTTGTTCCTTGACAACCCTTCCCCTTCTTTCTCCCGTTATCCCTCTCCCCACTCCCCTCTGGCCACTGTCAGTTTGTTTTCTATTTCCATATCTCTGGTTCTATTTTACTCACTTGTTTGTTTTGTTGATTAGGTTCCACTTATAGGCGAGATCATGTAGTATTTGTCTTTCACTGCCTGGTTTATTTCACTTAGAATAATGGGAACTTTATTTTTTTAAGATTTTAGTTATTTATGTTTAGAGGGGAAGGGAAGGAGAGAGGGAGAGGAATATCAATGTATGGTTGTCTTTCATGAGTCCCCTGCTGGGAACTGGCCTGCAACCCAGGCATGTGCCCTGTCTGGGAATCGAACCATGATCCTTTGGTTTGCAGGCCTGTGCTCAATCCACTGAGCTACACCAGCCAGGCCTGGAGATTTTATTAATACACAGATTCAGAAGGTCTGTGATGGGGCCCAATAATTTGCATCTCTTACAAATCCCAGGTAATGCTGATGCTGCTGATCCAGGGACCACACTTTGAGAACCACTATCCTACTGTGCATTACCTTTCATGTGGAAAGGAAGGTTTGTGATAATGTTGGCATGGCTTGTTTTCTGCAACTGGCTTTGAAAGATTCTCCCTGAGGATTGGGGAAAGATTATTCCACCATCCTGTTCATAATTTTCTCAGTAAAGTAATTGCATTTCTAATACAGGAGAGAACAATTGACCTCTAGGGCCTGAGGGGTATGGTGGAACTGGGGAAAAGGATAAGCCTACCAGTTCATTGATGTTTACCCTTTACCTAGATGGACATTGCTAAATAATGATACCACCAATGCTGGTGAGGATGTAGGGAAACTCATTCATTTCCAACTACTCTGAAAAACACTTTGGCAGTTTCTTTTTTAATATTATTTTTAATTTAATTATTGTTTATGTACAGTTTTCTGTCTTTTACTCCCATACCAGCCCACCCCCCCGTGCTCCCCACCTCCCTCCCATTTCCACCCCCTTAGTTGTTGTCCATGTGTCCTTTATACTAGCTCCTGTAAATCCTTCCCCCTTTTGCCCTGAAATTCCCTCCCCTCGCCCCTCTGGTCACTGTCCACCTATTCTCTATTTCAGTGTCTTTGGTTATATTTTGCTTGCTTGTTTGTTTTGTCGTTTAGCTTCCTGTTAAAGGTGAGATCATAGCATGGCTTTGGCAGTTTCTTAAAAACTAAACATGCCATTTCCAAATTGCTCAGCAGTTGCACTACGGGCATTTATCCCAAATAAATAAAAATTTATGTTCACACACAAACCTGCACATGAATGTCCACCAGCCTTTTTCAGAATGGCCCAAAACTTGGAAACCCTGATGTCCTCTGACAGATGAATGGTTAAATAAACTGTGTAACATCCATACCATGGAATACTACTCAACAATAAAAATAAACAAACTATTGATAAGTGCAGTAACTTGAATGAATCTCTAGGGAAATTTTGGTGAGTGAAAAAAGCCAAGCACTAAAAGTTGTACACTGTATGATTTCAATTATATAATATTCTTGAAATGACAAGATTATACTAATTGAGAAGAGGTCAATGGTTGTCAGAGGTCAGGGATGAGGATATGGTGGGAAGTGGTGGTGAACTTGGCTATAAAACCACAACATCAAAGATCACTGTGGTATTGAAACTGGTCAGTACTTCAATGTAGTGGTAGATGCATGAGCTCACACAAGTGATATTTTGTAGTCCTACAAACACATACATACATAGACAATGAGTACAAGCAAAATAAGGAAAATCTGAGTAAGATTGGTAGGTTATATCAATGTCAAGATTCTGGTTGTAATATTATACTGTTTTGCAAGTTGTTACATATTTGGAGTGTACATTTGGAAAAACTGGGAAAAAGCATGTTTAATTTAAATTCTATAAAAAATCAATTAAGAAGTAGTCAGAAAAGTCGAAAAAAGTTAAGAGTAATAAAAGATCCTCAACAACAGAGTACTCAATGTAGTAAGGCTTTTTTTAAAAAAAAAGATTTTAGGACTTCCACCAAGATGGAGGCGTAGGTGGAAACACTGTGCCTTCTCCCACAACCAAGTTTGAATACAACAAAGGTTTAGTAAACAAAGACACAGCCAAAGAACAGAAAACTGAACTATACGGAAGTCTGAATGCGCTAACCGTTCAACTGAGACCTGTAAGAGGGGTGGAGCCTGCAGCGGAGCAGGGTCGGGCAGGAAAGATCCCTGACCCAGGCACACAGGCAGCTGGGGTAGCAGCTTGTAGGCAGCCGGAGTAGTAGTGTGGACCCAGTGAAGGTGCGGGGCAGACTGACCGTGGTCACACATTCTCAAGTAGATAAACCAGCAGAGTGAGCAGTGAGATGGACCACGCAGGCCCCAGTGGGCGAACCCAGAGGCGCAGGGCTGACCGCGGCTGCACAGTTGCACTCAGTAGGACAGAACTCACGGGCCCTGGCAGCGAGGGTGGCTGCTCCGGTGGTGGCAGTGTCAGTGGCGGCAGCATCACAACCCAGCCCCAGAGTTGCCCCGCCCTGGTGAACAACTAGGGCTCCGTTCCTCATAAGTAACAGGCACGAACAGTCCAAAATATGGCTCAAGAAGAACTCAAAGCCCCAGACCAATAACTCGAAGCAAAAAAGAAATAGCGAACCTCTCAGATGTACATTTCAAAATACTGGTGATCAGGATGCTCACAGAACTGGTTGGTTTTAGTCACATATTAGAGGAACATATGAAGGCTAAACTAATTGAAATGAAGGGAAATGCACAGGAAACCAATAGTGATGGAAAGGAAACTGGGACTCAAATCAATGGAATGGACCAGAAGGGAGAACGAAACATCCAACCAGAAAAGAATGAAGAAACGAGAATTCAAAAAAATGAGAGGCTTAGGAACCTCCAGGACATCTTTAAATGTTCCAACATCCAAATTATAGGGGTACCAGAAGGGGAAAAGAAACAGCTGGGAGTGGAAAACTTATTTGAACAAATAATAAAGGAGAACTTCCCCAGTCTGGCAAAGGAAATAGACTTCCAGGAAACCCAGGAAGCTCAGAGAGTCCGAAAGAAATTGGACCCAAGAAGGAACACACCAAGGCACATCATAATTACATTAGCCAAGATTAAAATGAAGGAGAGAATCCTAGAAGCAGCAAGAGATGAGGGGACAGTTACCTACAAAGGAGTACCCATCATACTGTCAGCGGATTTCTCAAAAGAGCCCTTACAGGCAAGAAGGGGCTGGAAAGAAGTATTCCAAGTCATGAAATCCAAAGACCTACAGCCAAGATTGCTTTATCCAGCAAAGCTTTCATTTAGAATGGAAGGGCAGATAAAGTGCTTCTCAGATAAGGTCAAGTTCAAGGAGTTCATCATCACCAAGCCCTTATTATATGAAATGTTAAAGGGACTTATCTAAGAAAAAGAAGATGAAAAATATGAACAGTGAAAGGACAGCAAACTCACAGTTATTAACAACCACACCTAAAACAAAAGCAAACCAAGNGAATCTAAAGAACTTGAGACTCGTGGTCATAAACTAAAGGGGGGAATGGTGGGGGAGGGGGTGTGCAGGGTGGAGGGGAATGAAGGGGGGAATAGAACAACTGTAGTGGTATAATCAATAATATATATATACATATATATATATATATATATATATATATATATATATATATTAAATAAGAAAAGATTTTATTTAGCCCTGGCTGGTGTAGCTCAGTGGATTGAGCGTGGGCCTGCGAACCAAAAGATCGTGGTTCAATTCCCACTCAGGGCACATGCCTGGGTTGGAGGCCAGTTCTTTCCTTTTTAAAAAAGATTATTTATTTATTTATTTATTTATTTATTTTTAGAGAGAGGGGAAAGGAGGGGGAGAGGAAGAGAAACATCAATGTGTGGTTTCCTCTCACATGCACCCTACTTGGGATATGGCCTGCAACCCAGGCATGTGCCCTGACTGGGAATTGAACCACAATCTTTTGGTTCTCAGGCCGGTGCTCATTCCACTGAGCTACACCAGCCAGGGCTTGTAGTAAGGGTTTTAATCTATTTACTTCCATCAGATGTTGCATCCTTTAGCATTGAACTTAATGTCTTCACTTAAATGACTATACTTTTTCAGTTAGCTCCTATTTGTTACTGTGTGTTGTGAGCATCACACACAGCATCTCTTGGTCATCTCCTGTATCATCTCATACACTTCTCACATATAGTGTTCTTACTGTTGAACCATTTGTCCTTTCATAAATCTGGTGACTTAAAAGTAACAACAACGTCAAGAGCACTGGTCAGGGCATTGCACTGCCAGTCTCTCTTGATCTAATCTGCCAACCTATTTGGTCTTCCAGGCCAGGCCTTCCTTAAACTATGCCAGTTTCCTTCATCTTATCTCTAGAAAGGTAGTCCAGAAAATTATTATATTTTAGTGTGTGCTGGTTAAGAACAAGAGATTTAGAATTAGGCAAGCCTGTTTGAACCAAGGGTTAGCTACTTACTAGTTATGACATGAGGCTACTCAGTCTGTTTCCTCACCTGCAAAATGACGGCAATAATAATATATACCTCATTAGGCTGTTGTAAGGATAAAATGAGACAATGCATTTCAAATGCCCTGCATACAGTAAGTGCTCATTTGTTATTATCCCAGTATTATTTCTCTTTCTGTTCTTAGACCTCACAGCATAGCACGTTTGTACCAACAGGCTTTTTTGGGGTATCCAAGGCCAGGATCCGTTTTCCAAGTCTTTTGCCTCCCAATGTCCTACATGCTTTTGCTGCCCTGTGCCTTAATAAAGCTAAAACAGATGACTGGGCATTATAATGGAAGAATGTGGCTACTGACCAGGAATAGCAGAAAGTTCATTTCACCTTTGCTTGAGTCATAATCCTAGACAGTCCTACAGTCCTCTTGTTTACTCATCCCTTGGGTGACTTTAGCAATGTCCACCTAGACTGCCAATAGAGAACAGGCGGACAGTGACCAGAGGGGAGAGGGGAGGGAATTTCAGGGGAAAAGGGGGAAGGATTTATAGGAACTAGTATAAAGGACACATGGACAACAACTAAGGGGGATGGAAATGGGAGGGAGGTGGGGAGCACAGCGGGTGGGCTGGTATGGGAGTAAAAGACAGAAAACTGTACTTGAACAATAATTAAATTAAAAAATAATATTAAAAAAGAAACTGCCAAAGTGTTTTTCAGAGTAGTTGGAAATGAATGAGTTTCTCTACATCCTCACCAGCATTGGTGGTATCATTGTTTTTCAGTTGGCTGTTCTGGTGGGTATGTAATGATATCAATCTTTTTTAAAAAGAGGCAAACTAAAGAGGAAAAACTGTTTTAAATTCCCTTACAGATAAGCTCTCTTGCTGTTTTGGTCTAAGCTCTTTTTGACTAGTTTTGCCTAGAAATACAGCTCTGGCTTCCCCTAACCACAGATATGGCCAGGCTAGTTAGGACCCTCCTTAGGATTTATCTAGTGAAGATAGAGGAAAAGAGATTCTTTCTTGATTGGGTTGCTTACAAATGGCTCAAACAGCATCATAATAGTTTTGCCTGTCTCGACTATGTTGTTTTCACAAGGTAGATGAAACAGTCTTCTGCAGTCCAAAATACATGTTGTAGACTTCTATACCATGTAGAAGTTAGAATCACTTAGTTGATTGAGCCAATAACTACCTCCCAATATTTGTATTTGTGTGGTACATGTGTTTTATTAAGCTGTCTGTGTTGAGTTTTCATCATTTGTATCCAAGAGTTTCATCTCCTATGTGACAACTCTAGCTGATTAATGTTTTCTTTCTATGATTCTCACAACACTTAATTATTTATACCAGCTCTGTTCAATAGAAAGACAATGTGAGCATATGTAATATGTATATAATATTTATTTATATAGAAATATGATATTTGTATTGGATATTACATGTGATATATAAAATATTACACATAATATTTTAATTTTTATAGTGATCACATTTTAAAAAGGAAAAAGGAACAAGAGACATAAATGTATAACTATTTTATTTAACCTAATATATTAAAATATTACTTTAAATTTTTTTAAAAATTTTTACATTATCTTTTAGTCTCATTACACTTTCCTCCCAGCACTAATCACCACACTGTTGTCCATGTCCATGAGTCCTTTCTATTTTTTGCTCACTGCCTCCATTCCCTAACCTCCCTCCTTGCCTTAGCTGTCATCATGCTCTCCATCTATGAGTCCATCCCCATCTTGCTTATTGATGCAGATTGTTTATTAGATTCTACATATGAGTGAATCATATGGTATTTGTCTTTCTCTGACTGGCTTATTTCACTGAACATAATGTTCTCCAGTTCTATCCATCTTTTTTACTACTGAGTAGTATTCCATTGCGTAAATGTCCCATAGTTGTTTTATCCACTCATCTACTGATGGACACGTGGGTGGCTTTCATCTCTTGGTGATTATAAATAATGCTGCAATGAATATAGGGGTGCTTATATTCTTTCAAATTAGTGTTTGGGGTTCTTTCAGATATATTCCCCAAAGTGGGATAGCTGGTTCTAAAGCCAGATTCATTTTAAATTTTTTGATGTATCTGCATAGAGCTTTCCACAGTAGCTGCACCATTCTGCATTCCCATCAAGAGTGCAAAAGACCATTTCTACACATCCTCACTGGCCCTCGTTGTTTGTTGATTTACTGATGATAGCCATTCTGTCAGGTGTGAGATAATATTTCATAGTGGTCTTAGTTTTAATTTCTCTCATGATTAGTAACATTGAGCATCTTTTGATATGTCTTTTGGCTAGCCATATGTCTTCTTTGGAGACTGTATTCAGGTCCTCTGCCCGTCATTAAGTTGGGTTATTTGGGGAGTGTTTGGTGTTGAGTTTTGTAAGTTCTTTATAAATTTTGGATATTAAACCCTTATTAGATGTTTTGGTGAATATGTTCTCCAGTTCTGTGGGTTGTCTTTTTATTTTGATGATGTTTACTTTGCTGCGCAAAACCTTTCTAGTTTGATGTAGTCCTATTTATGTGTTTTTTCTTTTGTTTCCCTTGCCTGGGGAGATACACCCGATAAAAAATTTTTATGAGCAATGTCCAAGATTTTTCTGCTTATATTTTCTTCTAGGAATTTTATGGTTTCTAACACTTATCTCTGATCCATTTTGAATTTTCTTGTGTGTGGTGTACGAAGGTGGTCTGGTTTCACTTTTCAGCATGCATCCGTCCAATTTTCTTAACACTTTTTATTGAAAAAAGTGCCTTTAGCCCATCGTATGTGCTTGCTTCACCTGTTGAATATTAACTGACTATAAAAGTGTGGGTTTATTTCTGGGCTCTCTATTCTGTTCTGTTGACCTCTGTCTGTTTTTATGCCAGTACCGTGCCATTTTGATTACTATAGCCTTATAGTACAGTTTGATATTAAGTAGCATGATAACTCCAACTTTGTTCTTCTTTCTAGGATTGTTGTTGCTATGTGGGGCCTTTTGTGGTTCCACATAAACTTTTGAAATAGTTTTCTAATTCTGTGAAATACATCATTGGAATCTTGATAGGAATTGCATTGAATCTATAGATTGCTTTGGGTAGTGTGGACATTTTAATAATGTTAATTCTTCTTACCCATGAACACAGTATGTGCTTCCAGTTATTTATATGTTCTTCAATTCCTTCCTTCAGTGTCTTATAATTTACAGAGTACAGGTCTTTTACATCCTTGGTTAAGTTTATTCCTATCTGTTTTATTTTTTTTTGGTAGCAATTGTCATGGGATTGTTTTCTAAATTTTCTTTCTGTTAGTTCATTATTAGCATATTAAAATGCAACTGGTTTCTGGATATTAATTTTGTGTCCTGCTACTTTACTGAATTCATTAATCAGTTCTAATAGTTTCTTGGTGGAATCTTTGGTGTTCTCTTTGTACAGTATCATGTCATCTGCAAATAATGTCAGTTTTACTTCTCCCTTTCCAATTTGGATGCATTTTATTTCATATTCTTGTCTGGTTGCTGTGGCCAGGACTTCCATTGCTATATTGAAGAAGAGAGGTGAAAGCAGACATCCTTGTCTCATTCCTGATCCTAAGGGGAACACTTGTAGTTTTTGCCTGTTGAAGATGATGCTAGCAATGGGTTTGTCACATGGCCTTTATTATGTTTAGATTCGCTCCCTGTAATCCCACTTTGCTAAGAGCTTTTGTCATGAATGGGTGCTGGATATTGTCAAATGCTTTTTTCTGCATCTATTGATATGATCATATGGTTTTAATACTTCATTTTTTTTAATGTGGCGAATCACATTTATTACTTTGTGATGTTACACCGACCTCACATTCCCAGAATAAATCCCACTAGATCATGGTGTGTGATCTTTTTTATGCATTGCTGTGTTCAGTTTGCTAATATTTTATTGAGGATTTTAGTGTCTATGTTCATCAGGGATATTGGCATATAATTTTTTTTCTTTATAGTGTCTTTATCTGGTTTTGGAAATAGAATAATTCTGGCATTGTATGATGAGTTTGGAAGCCTTCCCTCTTCTTAAATTTTATGAAATAGTTTGAAAGGGAGAGGTATTAATTTTTCCCGGAATGTTTGGTAAAATTCACCTGTGACTTCATCTGGTCAGAGCTTTTGTTCGTTGGGAGTTTTTGACTACTTCTTCAATTTCTCTAGTTGTGATATCTCTATTCAGATTCTCTGATTCTCCCCCATTTATTTGTGGAAGATTGTATGTTTCTAGGAATTTATCCATTTCATCCAGGTTGTCCAGTTTGTTGCCATATAATTGTTCATAATATCTTCTTTCAATCATTTGTGTTATTTGGTGTCAGTTGTTATTTCTTCACTTTTATTTCTAATTTTGTTTATTTAGGCTTTCTCTCCTTTTTTTGGATAAATCTGGTTAAAGTCTTGCCAATCTTCTTTATCTCTTCATGAACCAACTCTTGGGTACATTGAATTTTTTACTGTTCTAAGTGTTTAATTTGTATTAATTAATTTAATTCCCATAACAAAATTATGAGATAGGTTCTGTACTACTATTATTATCATTACTACATTATAAATGAGGAAATTAAGGCACAGACAGATTATGTAATTAGTCTGGGGTTACATGGAGGTAGATGGAAAAATGGATTTAACTAGAAAATCTCTCCCAAAGATGCTATACTTGTTAACTATTATACTATCTTGTCTTGAGCATGGGATTTTTTTTCTTTTTCCCTTTTTTAATTGTTGTATAATTACGGTTGTTCCAATTTTTCCCTCTTGCTCTCCCCTGCCCCACCCAATCACCCACTCCCACAGTCAATCAGCAACCCATTGACCATGTGTATGGGTCCTTTATATGTGTTCCTTGACTTGACGCTTCCCCTTCCTTCCCCCATTATCTTTCTCCACACTCCCCTCTGGTCACTATCAATTTGTTCTTTATGTCTATGTCTCTGGCTCTATTTTGTTGATTTGTTGAGTGTATTCTACATATAGGTGAGATCATATGGTATTTGTCTTTCACTCCCTGGTTTATTTCACTTAGCATAACAACTTCCAGTTCCATCCATGCTGTCACGAAGGGTAGGAGCTCCCTCTTTTTTTTCTGCGTAGTATACCATTGTGTAAATGTACCATAGATTTTTTTAATCTACTCATTTACTGATGAGCACTTAGGCTGTGCTTGACACTTGACTGTTGTCAAAAAATGCTGCTATAAACATCGGGGTGCATAGGTTCATTTGAATTGGTGTTTCAGGATTCTTAGGGTATAATCCTAGCAGTGGAACTGCTGGGTCAAAAGGCGGCTCCATTTTTAGTTTTTTGAAGAAATTCCATAATGATTTGCACAGTGGCTGCAACTGTCTATAATCCCACCAACAGTGTACTAGGGTTCCCTTTTCTCCACAAAATTGCCAGCACTTGTTTGTTGATTTATTAATGGTGGCCATTCTGACAGTGTGAAGTGATATCTCATTGTGGTTCTAATTTGCATCTCTGATGGCTTGTGATTTTGAGCAATCTTTGATATGTCTATGGGCCCTCAGTATGTCCTCCATGGAAAAGTGTTAGTTCTGGTCCTTTGCCCATTTTTTTTTACTCCTCCAGTCAATGAAAGGGAAATTTTATCAAAGCACCAGGGTCACAGGGATTAGTCAGAAGACTATCCTATAGGCTAGAGGAGGTGACGGAAGGACCTTATTTAACTTTATTGGGCCTCAGGTTGCGGATGTGACCACACTTCTTGTTGAAGTTGACAGTCCAGGGGTGCAGGTGGGCATAACACTTGTGGCAGATCATCTTGTCACAGTTGTACTTGTGGGTGAGCTGGTAGAGGGAGGGCTCAATGATGCCACTATGGAGACGAAACATTTAGTTCAGGGTGGACTCTTTCTGAACATTGTAGTCTAAAAGAGTGTGGCCATCCACTAGCTGTTTGAGTGCAAGAATCAGTCAGGGCAGGAGGGATGCTCTCCAGGTCTTGGATATTAGCTTTGACATTGTTAATGGTGTCACTGAGCTCAACCTCAAGAGTCATGGTCTAATCAGTTAGGGTCTTCACAAAGATCTGAATCTCTGTATCTGCTGAGGAAGCCACACAGACACCACAACCAATGTACTCCACTGCCTCATTCAGAACAAAGAGCCTTTCCCTATTTTTAAATTGGATTGTTTGTCATCCTGGTATGGAGTCATGAGAGTTCTTTATATATTTTGGAGATCAAATCTTAGTATGAGGTATCTTTGGCAAATATGTTTTCCCATACAATTGGTTCCCTTTTCATCTTGAGGATGTTTTCTTTAGCCATGCAGAAGCTTTTTATTTTGAAGAAGTTCCTTTTGTTTATTCTCTCCTTTATACACTTTGCCTTGGGGACATATCAGTGAAAATACCAGTATGTGGGATATCTGCAATTTTCTTGCCGATGCTCTCCTCTAGGAATTTTATGGTGTCATGACTTAGAAGTCTTTTACCCATCTCGAGTTTATTTTTGTATATAGTGTAAATTGGTGGTCTAGTTTTATTGTTTGGATGTAGCTGTCCTAATCTCCCAACACCATTTATTGAAGAGGCTATTTGTACTTCATTTTATGTCCTGCCCCCTTTGTCAAATATTAATTGACCATAAGACATGGATTTATTTCTGGGCTTTCTATTCTATTCCATTGATCTATGTGTCTGTTCTTATGACAATACCAGACTGTTTTGATTACAGAAGGCTTGCAGTCATTTGATATCAGATATTTTGATCCCTCCTACTTTGTTCTTCTTTCTCAAATTGCTGATGGTATTTGGCATCATTTATGGTTCCATATAAATTGTTGAAATATTTGTTCTATATCTGTGAAACAAACTTAGTGTTGGTATTTCAATGGGGATTGAATTGAATCTATAGACTTCTTTATGTATTATGAACATTCTATTTTATTTTATTTTTGTTTTCTTTATTTTCTATTTTATTTTTAATATATTTTATTGATTATGCTATTACAATTGTCTCATTTTCTCCCCTTTATTCCTCTCCACCCTGCACTACCCCCCTTACTTCATGTCCATGGGTTGTATATGTCAGTTCTCTAACTTCTACATTTCCTATACTATTCTTAACCTCCTCCTGTCTATTTTTAACCTACCATTTATGATTCTTATTCCCTGTACCTTTTTCCCCATTCCCTTCCTCCTTTTCCCCACTGATAACCCTCCATGTGATCTCAATTTCTGTGGTTCTGTTCCTGTTCTAGTTGTTTGCTTAGTTTGTTTTTGTTTTTGTTTTAGCTTCAATTGATGATAGTTGTAAGTTTGTTGTCATGTTACTGTTCACATTTTTTATCTTCTATTTCTTAGATAAGTCCCATTAACATTTCATATAATAAGGGCTTGATCATGATGAACTCCTTTAACTTGACCTTATCTGGAAAGCACTTTATCTGCCCCTCCATTCTAAATGAAAGCTTTGCTGGATAGAGCAATCTTGGATATAGGCCTTGCCTTTCATGACTGTGAATACTTCTTTCCAGCCCCTTCTTGTCTTCAAGGTTTTTTTTGAGAAATCAGCCAATAGTCTTATGGGCACTCCTTCGTAGGTAACTGTCTCCTTCTCTCTTGCTGCTTTAAGGTTCTCTTCTCTTTAATCTTGGGTAATTAAATATGATGCGCCTTGGGGTGTGTTTTCTTGAGTTCAACTTCTTTGGGACTCTCTGAGCTTCCTGGGATTCCTGCAAGTCTATTTCCTCTGCCAGACTGGGGGAGTTCTCCTTAATTAGGTTTTCAAATAAATTTTCAATTTCCTCCTCTTCCTCTTCTTCTGGCACCTCTATTATTTGGATGCTGGAATGTTTAAAGATGTCCTGGGGGTTTCTAAGGCTCTTCTCTCTCTCTCTCTCTCTCTCTCTCTCTCTCTCTTTATTAAATTCTTGTTTCTTCATTCCACTCTGATTGAATACTTATTTCTTCCTTCTGGTCCAAACCATTTATTTGAGTCCTGGTTTCCTTCCCTTCACTGTTGGTTCCCTGCACATTTTCCTTTATTTCACTTTTCATAGCCTTCACTTTTTCCTCTCTTTTGCAACCATACTCAACAAATTCTGTAAGCATCCTGATTACCAGTCTTTCAAAATCTGCATCTGATAGGTTGACTATCTCTTCATCTCTTAGTTGTATTTGTTCTCGACCTTTAATTTGTTCTTTCATTTGGGCCACACTTTTTGTCTTGGTGTGCCTATTGCATAATAAGGGGCAGGGCCTTAGGTATTTGTCAGGGTGGGGCAACCCAAGTCACCGCATTGTGGATCTGTATGTGAGGAAGCAGTCTGAGAGGGAACCCTGTTGCTTGTTCAGCTCTCTGCCAGGTTTCAGTCACTCCCTCTGCTACCCACAAGCAAATTGGGCACTTCTGGTGCTGATTCCTGGGTGGGTGGTTTTCTGTACTTTCTAGGATTCTGTGGGTCTCTCTAACAAACTCTCCTGTGAGGCTGGGAGTTTCTCTCATCATCTCAATCCCCATGGATTTTTTCAGTCAGAGGTTTTGAGGCTTTATTTCCCCGCACTGGAATTCTGGGTTGTGTGATCTGTCTCCCTCCCCAGTTGTTCCTCCTGGTTTACTCAAATGCGGGACTGTCCTCTCTGCCACCTGTCACCTCACCCAGTCCACCAGGTGCCACCTTGCCTGCCTTGGTCCTCCAGCCACTGCCTTGCTGTGAGTCCTTTCTGCCCATCTACCTGTCCTTTCTGCTTCTACTGGTCTGCATGAATGTTTCTTCCTTAACAGCTTGGTTGCCAGACTTCAATACAGTTCAATTTTCTGTCAGTTCTGGCTGGTTTTGTTTTGTTTTTTTTTTTTGCTTTTAAATTTGTTGTTGTCCTTCTTTTGGTTGTGTGATAAGGCACAGTGTATCTACCTATGCCTCCATCTTGGCTGGATGTTCCATTTTGGACATTTTAATGATGTTAATTTTTCCAATCCATGAACATGGTATACGCTTCCATTCACTTGTGTCTTCCTTAATTTCTTCAGTGTTCTTTTGTTTTATGACTACAGGTCTTTTATGTTCTTAGTTAAGTTTATTATTTAGGTACTTTATTTCTCCTGTTGCTACAGAATGTGTTTTTCCCCCTAATTTCTGTTTCTCGTAATTCATTGATAGTCTACAGAAATGCCTTCAATTTCTGCATATTGATATTGTATGCTGCTATTTTGCCAAACACACTTAGGTGGAATAATTTTTGGTGGATTTTATAGGGCTTTCTAGGTATACTATCACATCATCTGAAAACAATGACAGTTTTACTTCCTCCTTTCCAATTTGAATGTCTTTTATTCCTTTTTCTTCTCTGGTCACTGTGGCTAGAACTTCCAACACCATATTGAATAGGAGTAGTGAAACTATACGCCATCAAATTACAGCAGTTTTCTCTCATTACTTTTTCAGATAGATGTTCTATCCTTTGCTCCTGTTCTATTCCTTCTGGTATGTCTATTAGGTACATATTATTACTTTTCATGTTGTCTTGTACCTCCCTAAATCCCTGTTCATTCTTTTTGAGTCCTTTTCATTTTATTGCTCTGTTTGATATTTTTTGTACCTCATCCCCCAGCTTGCTGTTTTGATCTTCTGCATCATCTAACCTGCCTTTAATTCCTTCCACTGTGTTCTTTGCTTCAGATATTATATTTTTCATTTCCTTCCAGTTTGTTTTGATAGTTTCTATATCCCTTTTCATGTTGGTATAGTTTGAAGCTTCTCTGGAGTTCTTTGAAGTTATCACTGAGCTCCTTGAGTATCCTTATAACCATTATTTTGAACTTGGTGTCTGATAGTTTGGTTGCCTCAATTTCATTTAACAGTCTTTTGGGGGATTCCTCCTTTTCTTTTGAGTGGAGGTTGTTTCTTTTTCTCCTCTCTTTTGGTGACTCTTCTTGCTTGTGCCTGCATGTTACATTGGTCTTCTTTGATTTCCTGTTTTCATGGTATGATCTTTTGTGGTAGGAGACCTGTGAAGTTTAATGATGCAGTCTCCTTGGGCATGTGAACTTGATGCTCTTGTGCTGTCCTTTATGAATTTTATTTGGGTTCTCTGGTTGTATATGTGTTTTGGTTGTTGTTAGGTCATTCTTTGATGGATTCTTCCCTCCAGCTGATGGATTGAGAGTCACTCAACTTTTCACATCTTGTATACTATTGTACAGGTGCTGCCAGAATAAAAGCTGAACATCCTAGGAAACAGACCCACACCTGCAAAAATAACCCCCACCCACAATTACACCACCAACATCAAATGAGCCAATATTAATAAAGTTGCAGAGAGATTAAGACTATTATAAGAAAGGAAAATGAATATGGGTTGACTAACTGAAGGATAAGATATTTTGTGGGGGTAGAGGGAGAGGCAATAATAAGAGTAGGGAATAGAGACAAGGCAAAGCAGGAAATAAAGTTTACTTTGTAGCTAAAAAAAGAAGGAGGGAAGGTGGAATAGATTAAGAGAGTGGAAGCATATAGTATTAAGTTAACCCTGAAATTTAAAGAGAAAAAATATATGCATATATCTAATGAGAGAAGAAACAGGCAGTCACAGCCACAACAAATATCTATATCTATATCTATCTTTCTATATATTAAATAATATGGACCTAATTGCAGAAACATATCTGCCACCAAAATATCAACAACCAATGAGCTAAGATTTACATAGGTAGGATGGGAATAAGAGGTTAAAAAGAAAGACAGAAGAGCTTAAGAGATTTCTAAAGCAAAGGGAAGTTATTTTGAGAGGACAGATGGAGAAGGAATACTAAGAGTGCAGGAGGAAAACCTGGCTAAGACAGAAGAAAATTAATGTTTAAAATAAAAAAAAAAGGGAAAGGGCCAGAGGAAGACAAAAATGGAGTAGGAGAACAGTGAAATTTGATATTTGAAATACAAAGATAGTCACTATCTAGAAATAAGATTGAATAACTGTAACAGCAACCACTTTATTCACTTCCTGTGAGCAAAGATTTGTAAAGGCAAAAAGAGAATTAGAGTACTTTAAGAACAGGATAAGAATGGGAGATGACTAATGACAATCACAAATGGTTTTGAGAGGCTGGATGGGGAGAAACAGTAAGTGTGAGATTGAAACAAATCATAGCAAGAGAGAAAACAGAATTTAAAACAAAAATACTAAGGAGGAAGAAGGAGGTAGTATGGAATAGGAGAATGGAAGAGCAATATATGAGATCTGAAATAAACTATATTATAAAACCTGGTGCCATATTATGCCTAAACTTGAAGGCTATGAAATGGATGTTAAGCAGCTTTGCAGGAGACAAGATAGCATCTTGTTACACCTGTCTCTATTTTTTCGGCTATGCTGGGTTTTGTAAATTGGGGCCTGTGGAGCTGTGTAGCATGTAGTGTCTGGCAAGTGGTGCTTGATGAAGAACCCTACCAGTAGTGGTGACCCTGGGCAGCAGTGGCAGCCCACCCAGAAAGCCCAGGCCATCGGCCCCTGGGGGCCATACAAGCAGGCCAGTTCCTGCATAGTCCTGTGCACTCCCCATGCTCTTACCCTTATATGTGCTCACTCACAGATACTTTCACTCTCTCTGCTCTGTGTTCTGACTTCAAATCTGATCCTTGTCTGCGAGCCAATGAGCAAAGATTCCAGCTACTCTGCCATCATCTTGGATATGATTTGGTTTTTTAAAGCTCAGTTATATTTCTTTTTTAAAATATATTTTATTAATTATGCTTTACCAATATTAATCAATATTTTATTGATTACAGTTGTTGATTTTCCCGCTTCACTCCCCTCCACCCTGCACACCCCCTCCCATCCACATTTCCCCCCCTTTAGTACGTCCATGTGTCATTCATATAAGATCTTTGGCTTCTATTTTTCCCATACTATTCTTACCCTTCCCCTGCCTATTTTCTACCTACCATCTATGCTACTTATTCTCTGTACCTTTCCCCCTTCATCCCCGTCTCACTTCCCTGTTGCTAACCCTCCATGTGATCTCCACTTCTGTGGTTCTGTTCCTGTTCTAGTTGTTTGTTTAGTTTGTTTTCTTTTAGGTGTGGTTGTTAATAATTGTGAGTTTGCTGTCATTTTATTATATATGTTTTTATCTTGTTTTTCTTAGATAAAACCCTTTAACATTTCATACAAGGGCTTGGTGATGATGAACTCCTTGAATTTGACCTTATGTGAGAAGCACTTTATCTGCCCTTCCATTCTAAATGAAAGCTTTGCTGGATAATGCAATCTTGGATGTAGGTCCTTGCCATTCATGAGTTGGAATACTTCTTTCCAGCCCCTTCTTGCCTGCAAGGTCTTCTTTGAGAAATCAGCTGACAGTCTTATGGGAACTCCTTTGTAGGTAACTGCCTCCTTATCTCTTGCTGCTTCTAGGATTCTCTCCATTTTAATCTTGGCTAATGTAATTATGATATGCCTTGGTGTGTTCCTCCTTGGGTCCAACTTCTTTGGGATTCTCTGAGCTTCCTGGATTTCCTGGAAGTCTATTTCCTTTGTCAGCTTAGGGAAGTTCTCCTTCATTGTTTGTTCAAACAAGTTTTCAATTTGTTGCTCTTCTTCTCCTTCTGGCGCCGCTATGATTCAGATGTTGGAACGTTTAAAGATGTCCTGAAGGTTCCTAAGCCTCACCTCATGTTTTTGGATTCTTGTTTCTTCATTCTTTTCTGATTGGATGTTTATTTTTTCCTTCTGGTCCACACCATTGCTTTCAATCCCAGTTTCCTTCCCTTCACTATTGATTCCCTGTACATTTTCCTTTATTTCACTTAGCACAGCCTTCATTTTTTCATCTAATTTGGGACCAAATTCAACCACTTTTGTGAGCATCCTGATTAACAGTGTTTTGAACTGCACATGTGATAGGTTGGCTACCTCTTCATCATTTAGTTGTATTTTTTATGGAGCTTTGATCTGTTCTTTCATTTGGGCCATTTTTTTGTCTTGATGTGCCTGTTACGTAGTGAGGAGTGGAGCCTTAGGTGTTCACCGGGGTGGGGTAACCACATTGCTGAGTTATGATGTTGTATGTGATGAAGAGATCCAAGAGTGACCAGCAGTGCTTGCTCCACTTTCTACCAGATTTCAGTCACTTCCCCCTCTTCCCACAAGCAAATTGTGTCCTTCTGGTGCTAATTCCAGTGTGGGTGGGTTTGTGTACATTCTAGGATTCTGTGGGTTTCTCCAACAAACTTTCCTGTGAGGCTGGGAGTTTCTCCTGCTGTCACCTCAACCCCCACAGGTGTTTTCAATCAGTAGTTTGAGGCTTTATTTCCCTGAGCTTGGACCCTGGGTTGTATGGTCCATTCTGCTCCCCCTTTGTTTCATCTGGTTTATCTGTGTGAGAATGTGAGACTGTGTTGTCCATTAGCTGTAGCCTTGTGCACCCTGTTCTACAATCCACTGCCTTGCTGGGTCTGCCAGCCACTGCCTTGCATGCCCCAGTGTGTTAGCCACAGCCTTGCGGTGAGTCCTCTGCCTGACTCTGACCCTCCTACCAGTCTGGATAAATGTGTTTTCTTTAACTCCTTGATTGTTGGACCTCCATACAGTTTGATTTTATGTGAGTTCTGGGGGGGGGGGTTGTTTGTTTTTCTTTTTCTTTTAAATTGTTGTTGTCCTTTTTTTTTGGTTGTGTGAGGAGGTATAGTGTGTCTACCTGTGCCTCCATCTTGGCCACG
Source organism: Sturnira hondurensis (assembly GCF_014824575.4). Classification (NCBI taxonomy): domain Eukaryota; kingdom Metazoa; phylum Chordata; class Mammalia; order Chiroptera; family Phyllostomidae; genus Sturnira; species Sturnira hondurensis. Next base: position 106,046 of record NW_028090025.1, on the reverse strand, counting down.
AGTCTTCTCTGATCCTTTGTATCATTGTTTTAGACTTTATTTTGTTTATTTCTCTTCTGGTCATTATTAATTGCTTCCTTCTACTCACTTTGGTCTTTGTTTTCTTTTTCAAGTTTCTTTAAGTATAAAGTTAGATCTTTTTAGCTTTTCCTTGTTTTTTTTTTTGAGATAGACCTGTAATACTATGAATATCCCTATTAGGATTGCTTTCCCAGTGTCCCACAGAAGTTTGATTGTTGTATCTTTATTTTCACTTGTTTGAAGATATCTTTTGATTTCTTCCTTGATCTTTTTTTAAAAGATTTTATTTATTTATCTTTAGAGGGGAAGGGAAGGAGAGAGATATCAATGTATGGTTGCCTCTCATGAGTCCCCTTCTGGGAACTAGACTGCAACCCAGGCATGTGCCCTGACTGGGAATCGAACCATGATCGTGGGGTTTGCAGGCCCGCACTCAATCCACTGAGCTACACCAGCCAGGCAAATTTCTTCCTTGATCTTACTGTTGACACATTCATTGTTTACTAACATGCTATTTAGTTTCCATGTCTGTGTGATTTTCAGTGTTCTTGTGATTGATTTCTAGTTTCAGAACATTGTGGTAAGGGAAGATACTTGATATGATTTCAATCTTCGTAAATTTATTGAGACTTCTTTTGTGTCCTAACATGTGGTCTATCCTAGAAAACATTCCTTGTGTACTTGAAAAGTATGTATATTCTGCTGCCTTGGGGTGAAGTGCTCTGAAGATATCAATTAAATCCATTTGATCTACTGATTAAAAGCCACTGTCTCCTTGTTGATTTTCTGTCTAGAAGATCTATCCACTGAAGTCAATGGGGTGTTAAAATCCCCAACTATCACTGTATTTCTATTCATCTCTCCCTTTATGTCAATTAAGATTTGCTTTACATAGTTTGGTGCTCCTACAGTGGGTGCATAAATGTTTCCTAGGGTTATATCCATTTGTTGGATTTTTCTCTTTATCATTGCATAGTGCCCTTTTTTGACTTTTACTATAGTATAGGTTTTAAAGTCTGTTTTGTCAGGTATATGTACTGCTACCTTAGCTTCATTTTTTCCTTTCCATTTGCATGAAACATTTTTTTCCATCTCTCTACTTCTAGTCTATGTGTATAGTTTGATTTGAGATGGGTCTTTTGGAGGCATATTATAGATGGGTCTTGTTATCAATCATTCAGCTACCCTATGATTTTTGGTTAGAGCATTTAACCCATTTACATTTAAGGTGATTATTGATAGATATGTGTTTGGTGCCACATATCTATTTTATTGTTAAACCATTTTCCTCTGCTGTTGTTTTTGTTGTTCTTCTTCTTTTTGTTCAAGCAAGCCCTTTAGCATTTGTTGAAGTACTGCTTTTGTGTTAACAAACTCCTTTAGCTCTTTCTCATCTGGAAAGCTCCTTATTTCTGCCTTGGTTTTACATGATAGCTTTGCTGGGTAAAGTAGCCTTGGTTGTAGGTTCTTGCTTTTCATTACCTTAAATGTTTCATACCACTTCCTTCTCCCATGAAATGTTTCTGTTGATAAATCAGATGACAGTCTAATTGGTGCTCCCTTGTATGTAACTAACTGCTTTTCTCTTGCAGCTTTCAGGATTCTCTCCTTGTCTTTAAGCCTTATCATTTTCATTATGATGTGTCTTGGTGTAGGCCTCTTTGGGTCCAAGTTGTTTGGGACTCTGCATTTCCTAGACTTGTGGGGTATTTTTTTTTTACCAGTATACATTTATTTTTTAATTGTTGTTCAAGTTCTGTTGTCTCCATTTTCGCCAACACTGCCCCCCCACCACAGCCATCTCTGCCTCCCACCCCTGATCCTATCCCCTTAAGCTTTGTCCATGTGTTCTTTAAACATGCTCCTTGACAACCCTTCCCCTATTCCCCTCCACCATTATCTCTCCCCTCCTCCCCTCTCATTACAGTCAGTTTGTTCTTTATCTCAATGTCTCTGGTTATATTTTGATAGTTTGTTTTATTGATTAGGTTCCAATTATAGGTGAGATCATGTGGTATTTGTCTTTCACCACCTGGCTTATTTCACTTAGCATAATGCTCTCCAGATACATCCATGCTGTCATGAAGGGTGGGAGCTCCTTCTTTTATTCTGCTGCATAGTATTCCATTGTGTAAATGTACCTCATTTTTTTTTTACGCACTCATTTACTGATGGGCACTTAGGTTGCTTCCAATACAATCTGAGTGCCCATCAATAAATGAATGGATCAAATGTCTTTTTTCTTCACCAGATTAGGGAAGTTTTCAGTTATTTCTTTCATTAGATTTTTAATCCCTTGCTTGCTCTCTCTTCCATCTGGTATTCCCATGATGTGGATGTTGTTATGCTTCATGTTGTCCAAATTGTTTCTTAAGCTCTCCTCCTTTTTAAAAAATTATTTTATTTCTTTTTGCTGTTCTTTGTGGATGTTTTCTATCTTGTCTTCAAAATCACTGATTTGATCCTCTGCTTCATTTAACCTGCTTATTCCTTCCAGTGTACTATTTACTTCAGATACTGCATTCTTCCTTTCTGACTGGTCCTTTTTTATGAATTCTATGTCTTTTTTCCATGTTGTTGAGTATCTTTAAAATCATTACTCTAAATTCTCTAATAAATTGCCTGCCTTCATGTAATTTCATTTTCTTCTAGAGAATTCTCTTGTTCTTTCATTTGGGGTCTGTTTCTTTGTCTTCCCATTTTAGCTACTTCTTTCTATTTGCCACTTTAGTTGTTAAACCAATCAGTGATAGAGCCTCAAGTTGTAATCAGCAGCCTGGGTTAGGCATCACAAGGTGCAGCAGAGTAATTCCTGTGGGTGAGGCAGTTGATTCCCCTCATGCTGCTGCCATTTGGAGAGGACTGCTCTGCCTAAGAAAGATGGCTTCTACAGTATGAAAAATGACAGAGCACAGGGATACTGGCAGCTATTCTTGTGGTTCTCTCCCCCTGAGCCACCAATCCCAGAATGTCCTCGAGCATCTCTAGTACACTCTGGCCTCCTTCTGCCAGAGCACAGGGTAAGTGGCTGCAAGTGAAATTTTGTGGGTTGGCCCTTTAAGAGGCTCTCTGCCTCTCCAGCCATTTCTACCTGACAGACAAAAATCCTGGTGCTTTTCATAGCTGGATGTTATCTGGGCTCCTTTCTGGCTCTGGTGCTATATGCTGGGGAGCCCAATTTAGGATTTGGACCCCACACTTCTCAGGGGGAATCTGCTGGCTGCTGTAATATCCCTCTGAAACTTCAGCCACTGCCCATGGGCACCCAGCCAGCCATCTTGCACCTCCTCCACTTTCCTTAGCAGTCTCATTGTGGTAAAGTGGTTGCTTCTGTCTGTCTTTGGTTATAAGTTTTCTCTCCAGGTACTGTTCAGTTTGTTATTCAGACTGATTTCTATACAATTTAGTTGTAAATCCAGATTGGTCCTGGGAATAATTTAGTGTAGCTTCCATTTACTTCTTCATCTTGGATCTAAAAATTCTTAATGAGATGTTTTACATTCTTTTTTAGTACTAAGTTTTTGAAATCTAATGTGTGTTTTACATTATAACACACCTCAATTCTTACTAGTCACATTTCAGTTACTTAATTGCACATTGGCTACTATTAGACAACACTGATTTATACTATACAATTTGACACTTAATTATATATCATATATTGCTTGAGTGTTTCATATGTAGGTGTCTAATTTTCCACCTAACTATAAACTCCTTGAGAACAGAAATCTCACCTTAAAATTCTTTTTTTTAAAATTTTATTTATTTATTTTTAGAGAGAGGGGAAGGGAGGGAAAAAGAGAGGGAGAGAAACATCAATGTGTGGCTGCTTCCTGTATTCCCCCAACTGGGGACCTGCCCCACAACCCAGGCATATGCCCTGACTGGGAATCAAACTAGTGACCCCTTGGTTTCCAGGGTGCCCTTCAATCCACTGAGCGACTCCAGCCAGGGCTCACCTTAAAATTTTTGTATGGCCCTCAAATTTTAGCATGATGCCACATTAGTAGTAGGTAATATTATAAATAAGTGATTTTAATTATATCATTTATAGAGCAGAGGGTTGCAATTTACACCCTAATAATGAAGAAATGTGACTAAGAGACATATTGCAAGTCCACTGGAGATATATGTCAGGTATCTGCATATGACTCTAGTAAATGTTTCTCTGATGGCAAACTGTTAGGCCCCAGGCAGAAGAGGTAAGGACCATAGTAATAAAAATGTTTTATGATTTTCAAATGAAAAGTGCTAAACATAAAATGTGAAATAAGTATCCTTTCCCAGTTCAATTTCATCTTACAGATGAGAATACTAAAGAACAAGATGAGTGATTTCTAAGCCTGGTAACATGTAACCAGCAAATTATTAGCCTCTGAACACAGAGAGAGACCTTTTATTTTACCCTAATATAGCCACTTCTTTTTTTCAAGGCAGATGGACAGAAAGTAGGTAGAAGAAGGGTGAAGAAGAGGTGTGGGAAATATAGAGGTGACCTTACAAGATATTTCCTCAAATATACATTCCTTATTCCCACACTAACACACATACATTCTTCCCACTGGTATATCAGTGTCGCATCAGAGTTCAAAGGGAGTACAAGTTGTCTAGTGACCATATATCTTACTGGACCTCCCCTAAAATGCAAACCCAGCTTCAAATACCCCTCATATTAGTTGGTCATTCTTTCTTTTATTCTTTAATTTATTTGGTACATGTTACATGCCAACTTCTATGAGGGCTATAAAGACTAAAGATACAATCTCTTCTCTTACAGAGCGAACACTATTGTAAGTGGGTGTCAGAGTGATAGTAGAAATGGTGGCAGGGATTGTTGTTAACTATACTTTTACATGATAAACACCATAGAAGTATATATAACATGCTATTATGGAATGTTATGCAGCAGTTATAAGAATGATGTGTATTCATGGATAGATCTGTAGACATAGTCTTTAAGTCATTGGTTCTCAAAGTATAGCCCCTGGACTAGCAGTTTCAGCTCACCAGAGAATGTTTTAGAAATGCAAATTCTTGGGATTCATCCCAGAAACTCTGGAGTTGGGAACCAGAAATCTAAGTTTCTGATGAACACTAAGATTTGAGAACCACTGGTTTAGAGAAGGAAAAAAGTTGCAGAGTGAAATATATAGTGTGATACTATTTACAATTTTAAAAATTTCATGTTTTCAATGTATGTATATGTATGTATACATATATATGATTGCATGTGCATACAAGAAGTCTCAAAGGAAATATACTAAGCTGTTAATAGCTGTAATCTCTAGAGAAAGGATTTGGACCCCTGGGAGAAGTAGGTCAGTAAGCCTTTATCTTTTTTTCTACACCATTTGAATTCCTTAAAATAAGAATATATTCATATATTAATTGAGGAATTAAAAATAAAATAACATTTTTAGCTTTTTAAAATGATCTGGAAATACAAAAGTGACCCATTAAATCTTCCCAGAGGAAGTACTTTTGAACCAGTCTTCAGGGCCCTGTCTTTGGCGCAGTCTTTGCTCTCCATCCAGCCCTATGGCTCTCCCATGTTTAGGACATAACTCAAATTTTTGTATTTTTGTTCTTCTAGATGAAGGAGGCATCTCTGGAGAAGCTACCATCTGGTTCCTGAAATGCTAGGGTGGACCATCCATTATTTCCCCAAACTTCAAACCTCACAGAAAGTACAATGCTAAGTTAAAATCTTGAGTTAAAATTAAACTGGAAAGAAAATGTGACTGCCCTTCCAAAACAATGAAAGTTCCCTCCAACCCACGTTTTAATAGCAATGTTGCTCTGAGTAACATATTAGGGTGGATGAAAAGCATAAAGCAAAGATCATTATTGATTCACTGTGGGCCAGCTTCATTCAAATTCAAGATGAAAAAGTCCCAGAGAGCCATCCATGTCCTGGTTTTCCAGTGTCCAGTGACAAAAAATTTGGGAAGGAAGAATCCATGCCCTTCAGAAGGCCAAGTTCTACATACCAGTGACCTACTTTATTTTGGTGTGTTTCGGATTTTTTTAGCTGCTGAGACTGGTGGGAGGTGACAGAAGAAAAATAACAATGGTAAGATTCACCCAGAGACCCTAGCATAAACATGGCCTATTCAAGTTATAAAGATAAATATCTACCTAAGTAGCATTCTGGGGAGTTTATTTCCAGTAAAGTGAATCTGAGAGGGTAGAAGAAGTCACATTAACCTTTGCCACAGCTTTCCAGGCAAAACCTTTCATGATTAAGGGTCAATAATATGATGGCAGGAAGAAGTTCTGTAGAATGGGCCAGGTTGCCCTATATAATCAAGAGGGGTAAGGAAACCAAGAGGCTGGGAAAGAGTCCCTATAATTAATGATCACTTTCTGACAACCTGGATACTAGGGGACTGATCTGATGTGTCCCAGAGATAACTGACTGGATATACTATGGAAAATGGGCATGTGCAAAGTTTCTGTTGCTTCTTAAAAGGTCTGAGATGGAGAATCAACACAATGCTCTGGGTACTTTAACTTTGAAACCAGGGTTATTTGAGCTAAAAGAGCTCTAGAGATTTTTATATAGCAGGAAGTAGCCCTAAAGTAATAGAGATAAGTAGGACTTGGAGATAGAAGGTTCTCCTCGAAAGAGAATTTCTTAGATCTGGGTCAAGAATTGTGCTCCATTCTTAGTATTGGGCCCTCTGTTGAAACATGTCAAGCTTGTAGATGAGCTCAGAGAACTAATTCCCACTCAAATAATTTGCCTTGGCATATATATGCTGATATAATTCCATCTATTTTTTGAGATAGAGACTTTTATGTTGCTATAAATATATCATAGATGTTTATTAGGTACCTACTATGACACTGTGTTGAGTGCTATAACAGATACAAATAAGTACATGTCAAAATACAGTTTCAAGAAGATTATAGTACATACAATAAAGGAGGGGCAGTAGAGGATGAGTTGACTTGCCATACATGAAAAGTTAACACTGTAATGTTACAAAAGCAATTTAGGATTTAATGCCAAAATACTGATACAGACAGATGTCAGTTTAAAGATGGAGAAATATTTGTGAATTGGACAAGTCAGGAAAGTATTGGAGGAGAAATAGGAAATTAAATGAGGTATTAATAAGGAAAGGAGCTTTTGCTTTTACTTATTTTGTGCTTTTTGTATGTTTGAGAAGGTTTCTGTGAGGCTAAGTTTTGTATGGTAAACACTGAACTAATCTAGGACAAAATTATAAAGTAAAATGTTGTCTTTCTTGCCTTGTTGTTCTACCCCTGCCTTTAGGCAATGTTATAATGTTTCTCAAGTTGCCTAGGAGATAAAGATAGCATCCAAGTTGTTGTCCTCTATTTAATCCAATTTACCTGTTCTTTGTCACATTTCTCTCAACATCCATCTTCTCCTTACATACCAATTAAAGCTAACATAGTAATGATCCATAATGGTTTAGTGTGATACTCTTTCCAAATAGTATTTTGTAAAGCATGTATTTCTAGCCTAGTGAGCTAGATTGTACTTTTTAATTTTCACAACAACCTGGTAGAGTAAGTTGTATTCCTCCTATTTATCAGATGAGGAAACTGAGTCCAGAGAAGTGTTTTGTATAACAAATAGAAGAGCTAGGATTTGAGTCTAAGTTTGTTACATGATACCATTATTTTGATGGCTTATCAAATCCAGAAAACTGCATATATTTGAAGATTCATATTGCTCTTTAAAATTAGAGATTCAGGTAGTAAGTGAAACTTTTGGAGTAGGGAAATCCAAGGACCCATCCCTCCATAAAAATAGTGAACAAGTAGGCACAGCTATCAGAATCAAATATACTGGAGGTCTAAAAAACTTACCAAAGGTAATAACAAGCAGGCAAATACTTAGGTAGAGGAGAGAGTGAATCTTTGTAGGAGAGCTTTGTTACTTCTTAGTCACTAATTGACCACTAAGCTACCTTAACTGATACCGGTAGCCATATACAATAAAAGATATACAGAACTCACAAAATACATTAGAAAAGTCACTGAACAAACAAGCCAGCGCAACCATAACAAGCAGCAACAGAAAACCATGCACAGAGGGGACAACATAAATTTCAGAAATGACACATTGTAATATTTAAAATGTCTAGTTTTCAACAAAAAAATTACAAGGCACGCAAAAATTTTTAAAAACACACAAAATGGTAGGGCTCATATGCAGGACAAAAGAAAATAGAAACTATCCTTGTGGAAGCCCAAACACTACGCTTATTAGATAAACACTTTAAATGAGCTCTTAAATATTCTCAAAGATATAAAGAAAACCTTGTACAAAGAAATAAACGAAATGATGAGTATGATATCTTACCAGATATACAATATGAATAATGAGATATAAGTTATAAAAGGAACAAGAAATTCTCAGGTTAAAAACTACAATAATTAAATAAAAATATTGCTAGAGGAGTTCAACTTTAGATCTGAACTTGAAGAAAAAGAATAGTGAAGATGGGACAATTGAAATTATCCAGTGTGCGGAGAATAAAGAAAAAATGAAAAAAAAATGAATAGTGCCTCAGAGACCTGTGAAACACCATCAAACGTACCATTGTATACACCATAGTAGTCCCTGAAGGAGATGGGGAGTGGTATGGAAATAATATTTGAAGAAGTGATGGACAAAATTCCCAAATGCAATGAAATACATAACCAATAAGCTCAAGAACTCCAAGGGTAAATTCAGAGATAGAAATTCAGACATTATAATCAAGCCACCAAAAGACATATAATTCAGAAAGAAGGAAAAGAGGAGTAACTCATGTACAAGGGTCTAAGTCATAGAATACACAGAACTCTTACAGCTCAACTACAAAAAGACAACTCAATTTAAAGGGTTTGAGTAGACATTCCTTCAAAGATATACTAATAGCCAATAAGCACATGACATTATTAGGTATTAGGGAAATGCAAATTGATATCAAAACCACAATGAGATGCCATTTCACAAACATTAGGGTAGCTATATATTTTTAAAAAACAGAAAATAACAAGTGTTGGCGAACATGTGGAATAATTGGAACACTCAAACATTGATGGCAGAAATGTAAAATGGGACAGCCATTGTGGAAACCACATATCAAGATGTTAAACATAGAATTACCATATGATCCAGCCCTGGCTGGTGTAGCTCAGTGGACTGAGTGCGGGCCTGCAAAGCAAAGGGTTGCCGGTTCGATTCCCAGTCAGGGCACATGCCTGGGTTGTAGGCCAGGTCCCCAGTAGAGGACACATGAGGGGCAACCACACATTGATGTTTCTCTCCCACTCTTTCTCCTTCCCTTCCCCTCTCTAAAAATAAATAAATAAAATATTTTTAAAAAGAATTACCATATGATCGAGCAATTTCAGTGTTAAGTATATACCCAAGAGAAATCAAAACATGTGCCCACACAAAATTTTGTACATAAGTGTTCATATCAGCATTATTTTAATATCCAAAAGTCTAAACACTCAAATATCCATTTATTGATGAATGGCTAAACAAGATGTTCAAACAGTGGAATATTATTTAGCCACATAAAAAATAAAATACTTATACATGCTACAACATCAATCAACCTTGAAAACATTATGCTACATGAGAGAAACCGGACACAAAAAAGTCATATACTGTATGGTTTTATTAATATAAAATGTCCAGAATAGGTAAATTTATAGAGACTGAAAATGGATTGTTGGTTGCCAGGGTTTGGGGGAAGGGAGAAAAGGAAAGCAACAGTTGCATGGTACAGGTTTCTTTTGGGGGTGCTCAGAATGTCCTGGAATTATATAGTGGTGATGGTCATACAATATTATGAATGTACTAAAAGCCACTGAATTGTACACTTTAATATGGTTAAAATAGAGAATTTTATGTTGTGTGAATATTACATCGATAAAAATGGAAAGATTCAGATAATCGTTACTGTCTTATAGTCAAGATAGTAGACTTTCTGGGAAACTTTACAAAACACAGAGAAAGTAAATCGTCAGACCAGAGGTATATCAATAATCTGGGGAAGCAGTTGGCAATCTACATTTTACAGGCCAAATCTGGCCAATGGTCTATTTTGTAAGGCTTATTAGCTCAGAATTGTTTTTATATTTTTAAAGGTGGTCAAAAGCAACAATAACAAAAACAATATGTGATATAACTTTTGTGGGCCACAAAGCCTAAAATATTTCCTATCTGGCTCTTTATTTTTTAAAAAAGATTGTTGACCCTGATCTATGGTGATGATGAATTATAATCCCTTACATTTATAACACGCATTTTAGTTTACAAAGCACATCCATTTTCTCTCAGCTAATTTTCAAAACAATTTCGTGTGGTAGATGATACATTACTCCTTTAAAAAATATTGTTTATGCTATTACAGTTATTTCAATTTTCCCCCTTCACAACCCTCCTCTCTTATATCTGTCAATCTGTTCCATGATTCTATGCCTCTGGTTCTGTTTTGCTCATTAGTTTATTCATTTATTTTGTCCATTAGATTTCACTTATAAGTGAGATCATATGGTATTTGTCCTTCACTGACTGGCTTATCTCACTTAACATAATGTTCTCTAGCTCCATCCGTGCTGTCAGAAAAGGTAGGAATTCCTTCCTTTTTACTGCTGCATAGTATTCCATTGTGTAAATGTACCACAGTTTTTTTTATCCACTCATCTACTGATGGGCACTTAGGCTGTATCCATATCTCAGCTATTGGAAATATCTCTGCTCTGAACATAGAGGTGCATGAATATTTTTGAATCAGTGTTTCTGGATTCTTAAGGCACCATCTTATACCATATACCAGAGTAAACCAAAAATGGATAAATGAGTAATGATACTATAAAAATCCTAGAAGAAAACATAGGCAGTAAAATTCCAGATATCTCACATAGTGATATTTTTTGCTGACATATCTCCTAGGCCAAGGGACATAAAGGAAGAAATAAATATGTGGGACTATAACAAATTTAAAAAATTCTGGACAGCTAAAGAAACTATCATCAAAATGAAAATGGAACTGGCTGTATGGGAAAACATATTTGCCAATGATACATTGTACAAGACTTTAATCTCCAAAATATATAAAGAATGTATACAACTCAACACCAGAAAGACAAACAATCCAATTAAACATTGGCAAAGGACCTGAATAGACACTTCTTCAAGGAGAACATACAGATGGTGCATAGACATATGAAAAATGTTCAACATCACTAGCCATCAGAGGATTTACTCCTTTTGACAGAGCAGCTAAACTGAGGCTTGGAAGGTTAAGCTACTTTTTTTCTTGCTCTGTCACTTCATAGAACTCAGATGGTCTGAATGTAATTCAGGGTCATGCCCTTATAGCCCACTGCCTCTCTGAACACTTCTAAGAATAGCTAAAGGCTCTGAAAATACAATCTGAGTCAGAATTGACAGATCAACGCAAGGTTGAGAAAAAGGTCAAGAGAGCTATGACAAACATTTTTAGTATATCTCTCAGCTTTATATGTCCTCTGGCAATGGTCAGATATTTTCCTAAATGAAATTCCACCCATATTTAAAAGGGATCAGGAACTGTCAAGCCAAAATCTTTTTTTAAGATTTTATTTATTTACCTTTAGAGGGGAAGGGAAGGGGGGAGGGAGAGAAATATCAATGTATGGTTGCCTCTCATGCATCCCATGCTGGGAACTGGCCTGCAGCCCAGGCATGTGCCCTGACTGGGAATCGAACTGTGATCGTCTGGTTTGCAGGCCCATGCTCAATCCACTGAGCTACACCAGCCAGGGCAAGCCAAAATCTTAATTGTCATAGTATTGGACAGTTTGCTATATTTCAAACATATTAGGTCAACCAATGTAATAAAAATGGACTTTTGTGATATGTCCCTTTATAGGATCTATGGCATTCAGTCTTTATTATGTTCTGCATCCAACTTGAATCTTCAGTTATCTTCTGGACCACATATCCAGAAGCTATTCTGGATCAGTTACTATTTTATCTTTCTGCCAATACCAGGTGTAATATTTCTGTAGTCTAAAGAAGCTCTGCAGTATGTTGGAAGAAGGGGTGGGCTGCAATTGATATGAATATTTTTTAATATACCCTTCTCACCTGAGTGGCCAATCAGCAGTTACAAAAATATGCTCCCCACCTTGAGGTCACTGTTTTCTCCCTGCACCTTTCATTCCACATGTCCCTGGCTTAGTAAAATTTCATGCATGCTCATATATGATCTTTAATCTCTAGTCGATTTTGGATGGTAGTCTCATATGAAGGGGGAAGGAACACTGCATACACTGTTGATTCAGGTATTCAAGGGCTATGGAATAAATGGCTGTCCCTACTGGACTCACTGTAATAGAATTGTGAGGATTTATAATTATATGACTTCATACAAGTCAGTCAATTAATCAGTCCCTCCCACACACTTCCATTAAATTTCTCTCACTAGATAGGTCCTTTTATTCACAGCATGTAGCTCCTCCATTCAATTTTCTTCCTGCCCTCATGTTGGGGCTCTTTTCCACTGAGGGACCAACATAACCTCTCTCCCAAGGCACTAATTTTTTAAATTTCTGGCCCTTTCCTTCTTTGGGACCCCCAGATAGGTGCTACATTTCTGGTTGAGGTCTTTGTGTTTTGAGTCTACACGGTCAAACTCCAAAGATGTTTTAGAAGCAATCTCCCATCTGACATTTCAAATATATCCATGGCCTGGATGCTACCTTAATTTTTGCATACCCATTAGGAGAAGGAATTTTAAACCCTTTCCTTACTTTCAATGCTTGTCCTTGTCCTCCCCTTGCCTGTAACATCCTGTATTTTAAATATCCTTTGGGGACAAAAAAGATATCAGTAGCCCCATTCTACTACCTGAATAGCCTCAATGCCTTGGACTTTTTGTTTTTGTTTTACTTTCTCATGCAAACCTTGCCTTATCAGCATTACTAGTACATCTGGCTGTCCATGACCTTAGATTCCTGATAGCTTGCAACATTCATCCCTCCTCCTTGTTGTCTTCTAAATTTCCCTTCTCTCTCTGGGCTCATCCTTTCAGGTGTACAGTTTGTCTAAGATATGAGTCTTAAGTTTGCCATTCTTATCCAATGCTCCTGCCTCTTTGGGGGGAGGAGTTGGGATTGAAATGGTCTCCATATTTCTGCCTTCTCAAAGTTCTTCCCTAGTTTATGATGTTCTGTCTTGCTCAGGCTTAAGGGGAAAACAGTCTTCTTGGTTCAGTCTAAACAAAAAGCCTAACTTCTGACAAAGTACTCCAGTGGGTTTCTGTTTCCCTACCTCCCTATTGTATTTAAGGGAAATTCCACACACACAGCCTCACAGGGCACACAGGTTATGTGATGGAGGAACTATAACTGCATCTATAGTACTCAAAATACTGTAGCTGGCAGAGAGGAGCTAAGAATGAGACCAAGAGGATATGTGGTTTTCTGCAGTGATTTATCAGGAGAGAAAGTAGATGCTCTGTGGACAGCTTCCCACTTAGCCCCTTTCTCTTCCAAATCCTAAACTTTAGGGAGTTCAAGTGGGGTTTCTAGAACAGATTATTGAGCACTAGAAGTGACCTGGAATATATTTATACCTTACTGATAAAATAAGCCAGTGGACTAAGGAATTTTCTCCCCATCCTGTTCTAGGTTATTTGTTGATTAAGTATCCAGCTAGAGAGGATTTCACATTCTTTAGTTTAAAAGACTTTTTAAAGGATTTACGTTTTCATCCCTTGCCCCAACCATATGTAACATTGATGCCGTTCAAATAACTTTCTGGAGGATATACAGAAGCTTTACATTAAAAAAAAAAAAATTCCCCTGCAGGTTTTTTTTTTCTTTTTTTGCTTTTTACTGCAAACTGTGGCTACATAGAAGTAGATTAGTTTTCTAATTATTCACTGTTAAACAAGAGAAATTTTGATCTGCTTTTGTTTTTGCTGTTTCTGCCCCTTTTTAAATTGTTGTTCTATTATAGTTGTCCCCATTTTTCCCTGTTGCTCTCCCCTGCCCCACCGACCCCTCACTCCCACAATCAATCTCCACACTGTTGTCCTTGTCCATGGGTCGTTTATACCTGTTCCTTGCTAGACGATTCCCCTTCTTTGTGCCCTTATCACCCCTCCCCTCTGGTCACTGTCAGACCATTCCTTGTTTCCAAGCCTTTGGTTCTATTTTGCTCACTTGTTTGTTTTGTTCATTAGGTTTCTCTTTTTTTTAATTTTTTTTATTTAACTTTTGTTCAAGTGCAGTTTTCTTTCTTGTATTCCCAGCCCTGCCCCCCCCAGTGCTCCCCACCCCCTCCCATCTCCGCCCCCCATCTTAGTTATTGTCCATGTGTCCTTCATACTTATTCATGTGAGTCCATCCCCTTTTACTCTGTGCTTCTCTCCCCTCTACCCTCTGGACCCTGTCAGCACGTCATTAGGTTTCTCTTATAGATGAGATTATATGGTATTTGTCTTTAACTTCCTGGCTTATTTCATTCGGTATAATAGTCTCCAGTTCCATCCACATTGTTGCAAAAAAAAAAATAGGATGTTCTTCTTTCTTTCTGCTGCATATCATTCCATTGTGTAAATGTACTGCAGTGTTTCAATCTACCCATTTACTAATGGGTACTTAGGCTTTTTCCAGCATTTGGCTAATGTAAATAACACTGCTATGAACGTTCGGGTGCATAGGTTCTTTTGAATTGGTATTTCAGGATTCTAAGGTATAATCTCAGCAGTGGAGTCATTGGATCATAAGGCAGTTCCATTTTATTTATTTTTTATTGTTGTTCAAGTACAGTTGTCTCCCTTTTGATCCCATGATGCTGCCCCTACCCCATCCACCCCTGCCTCCCACCCTGGAACCTACCCTCTTTGGCCTTGTCCATGTGTCCTTTATACATACTACTTGATGGTCCTTCCCTCATTATTCCACTCCCCCCTCCTCTCTGCTAACTGTTAGTTTGTTCCTTATTTCAATGTATTTCGTTGTATTTTGCTTGCTTTTTTGTTTTGTTGATCAGGCAATTCCATTTTTAGTTTTTTGAGGAAATTCTGTACTGTTTACCACTGCTCCAGTCTGCATTCCCACCAACAGTGAACGAGGGTTACCTTTTCTCCATAATATCACCAGCACTTGTTGTTTGTTGATTTGCTAATGATGTTCATTTTAACTGGTGTGAGGTGATATTTCATTACAGTTTTAATTTGCATCTCTGATGACTAATGATGCTGAGCATCTTTTCATATGCCTGTGGGTCCTCTCTATGCCCTTATTGTAGAAGAGTCTCTTTGTGTCCTTTGCTCATTTTAAAATTGGATTGATTGTCTTCCTGGTGTTGAGTTCTGTGAGCTTTTTATGTCTTAGAGATCGAGCCCTAGTCTGAGGTATCATTGGCAAATATGTTTCCATATAAAGTTGGTTCCATTTTCATTTTGGTGATGTTTTCTTTACCCATGAAGAAGCTTTTAATTTAATGTAGTCCCATTTGTTTATTTTTTTCCTTTATTTCCATTGCCCTAGAGGATATAGCAGTGAAAATATTGCTACATGGGATATCTGAAAATTTACTGCCTATGTTTTTCTCTAGGACTTGTATGGTGTTACGACTTATATTTAAGTCTTTATCTATTTCCCATTCATTCTGGTATATGGTATAGTTGGTGGTCTAGTATCATTTTTTTGCATGTACCATTTCAGTTCTTTCAACACCATTTGTTAAAGAGGCTATTTTTACTCTATTTTATATTCCTGTCCCCTTTGTTGAATATTAGTTGAACATAGAGACATGGGTTTATTTCTGGGCTCTTTATTCTGATCCATTCATCTATGTGTCTGTTGTTATGCCAGTACCATACAGTGGCTTTGTAGTATAGTTCAATATCAGGTATTGTGATCCCTCCTACTTTTTTCTACTTTCTCAAAATTGCCACAGATAACTGTGGTCAGTTTTGTTTCCATATAAATGTTTGAAATATTTGTTCTAAATCTGTGAAATATGTCATTAGTATTTTAATAATGATCACATTGAATCTATGGATTGCTTTGGGTAGTGTGGACATTTTAGTGATGTGAATTTTTCCAATCCATGAACACCATATATGCTTTGATTTTTTTCTTCAGAGTTCTGTAATTTCCCAAGTATAGTTTGTTTGTTTTTTACCTCTTTGGTACAGTTTCTTCTGAGGTACTTTATTTCTCTTGATGCTCTAGTAAATGGGACTTTTTCCTAGTTTCTGTTTCTGGTATTTCATTGTTGATGTACAAAAATGCCTTGGATTTCTGAATATTGTCTTTTTATCCTTTTATTCTTCCAAATTCATATATTAGGTTGAGGAGTGTTCTGGTGGAGCCTATAGGTTTGTTTTTTTTTTATGTACACTATCATGTCGTCTCCAGATAATGACAGTTTTTCTTCCTCCTTTCCAATTTGAATGCCTTTTATTTCTTTTTCTTGTCTGACTGCTGTGGCTAGAATCCCCAATACTATGTTGAATAGAAGTGGTGAAAGCAACACCCTGTCTTCTTCCTGATTTTAGGGTGAAAGATTTTAGGTTTTGCTCATTGAGTATGATGTTGGCTGTAGGTTTCTCAGATATGTGCTTTATTATGTTGAGGTGTGCTTCCTCTATTTCCACTTTGCTGAACATTGTTATCATAAATAAGTGCTGCACTTTATCAAATGCTTTTTTTTGCCTCTATTGATATGATCATCCGATTTTCAACTTTCATTTTGTTTATGTGGTATATTACATTTATTGATTTGCAGGCATTATACCATCCTTGCAGCCATGTGATGAATCCCACTTAATCATTGTGTATGTTCTTTTTAATGTATTTCTGGATCTGGGTTGCCAGTATTTTGTTGAGGATTTTACCATCTATGTTCATCAGCAATATTGGCCTGAAATTTTCTTTCTTTGTTGTGTCTACCTGGTTTTGGAATAAAGATAATACTGGCTCCATAAATAGAGTTTGGGCCTTGGCTGGTGTAGCTCAGTGGATTGAGCATGGACCTGTGAAGCAAAAGGTCACTGGTTCGGTTCCCAGTCAGGGCACATGCCTGGGTTGTGGGCCAGGTCCCCATTGAGGGACACATGAGAGGCAATCACACATTGATGTTTCTCTCCCACTCTTTCTCCTTCCCTTTCCTCTCTCTAAAAATAAATAAATAAAATATTTTTAAACAGAGTTTGGGAGTCTTTCCTCTTGTTGAATTTTTTGGAATAGTTTGAGAGAGATAGGATTTAGCTCTTTCCTAAATGTTTGATCAAATTCACCTGTGAAGTCATCCAGTCTAGGGCTTTTGTTTACTGGGAATTTTTTGATTATTGCATCAATTTTACTAGTTGTTATTAGTCTATTCAAGCTTTCTACTTTTTCTTGATTCAGTTTTTGAAAATAATATGTTCTAAAAATTTGTCCATTTTACCAAGGTTGTCAAATTTCTTAGCATATTGTTGTTTATAGTAATTTCTTATGATGTTTTGCATTTCTGTGGTATCAGTTGTAATTTCTCCTCTTTCATTTATGATTTTATTTATTTGGGTCCTCTCTCTTTTTTTCTTGATGAGTCTTGTTAGAGGCATGTCAATTTTGTTTATCTTTTCTGATAAATAGCTCCTGGATTTATTGTGCTCTTAGTCTCTATGTCATTTAGTTCTGCTCTGATCTTGATTATTCCTTTCTTTCACCCAACTCTGGGCTTTTTTGTTGTTGTTGTTGTTGATCCTCCAGTTATTGTAGATGGAGGTTTAGTCTTTTTATTTGAGATTTTTCTATCTTTCTTAAGTAGGTCTGTATCACTATGAACTTCCTTCTCAGGACTGCCTTAATGTGTCCCATAGGATTTGGGTTGTTGTATGTTCAATTTAATTTGTTTCTAGAAGCTTTCTGATTTCTTCCTTGATCTCATTGTTAACCAATTCATTATTTGATAGCATGTTATTCAGTCTTCATGAATTTGAATGATTTTTTGTTTTTTCCTTGAGGTTGGTTTCTAGCTTCAAACCATTATGAACGCAGAAGCCATTATATTTTGTCTGATATAAGATGATTGATATGATTTCAATTTTCTTGAATTTGTTGAAGCTTGTTTTGTGTCCTACCATGGGGTATATCTTTGAAAATGTTCCACATGCATTTGAAAAGTATGTATATTTTCCTTCTTTGATATTAAAGTTTCTATATATATCAATCAAGGTCACTGATCTAGAGTGTTGTTCAATGCCACAATATCCTTGTTGATTCTTTGCATGGAAGGTCTATCTATTGTTGACAATGTGTTGTTAAAATCCCATACCGTGAGTGTGTTGCTGTTGATATCTCTCTTGAAGTCCTCCAAGATTTTCCATATGTTTGTGTGCTCCTATGTAGGTGCATATATGCCTACATGGTTATATCTTCTTGATGGATTATTCCTTCAAGTTATGTAGTGTCCTTCTTTGCCCCCCTTTTATGATTTTGTTTTAAATTCTATCTTGTCCGATATAAGTATTGTTATGCCTGTTTTTTCATGTCTGTTTTCTTGGAATATCTTTTCTAAACTAACCCTTCACTTTCAGTCTGTGTGGGTCTTTTGGTCTGATGTGAGTCTCTTGTAAACAGCACATACATAGGTCATGTTTTCTTATCCACTCAGCTACCCTATGCCTTTTTATTGGAGCATTTAATGCATTTACATTTAAGGTTATTATTTATAGGTACTTATTTTTTGCCATCTTTACTTTTGTACCTGTGTTCCTTTGTCTCTTTGTTTTTCTTCATCTTCTTAAAGCAGTCCCCTTAGCATGTCTTGCAATGCTCGTTTGGTGGAGATGTATTCTTTTTAGTGGTGGAGGTGGTTCAAGAAAGCAGTCTTAGAGGAATTGATATGTGAACTGTATCTTGAATAATAGGTGAGTCTTTTGGGAAATGAGGACAGGAAGTAAGTACATTATAGCATGTGTGGAATGAGAGATTATTGATTATTCTGGAGATGGGAAGAAGGTAGAAATCTGTTAAGTTGAAAGAAAGTCTAATCTCAACAGGAGAGGGGCAGCTCTATCATGCTCCTTATACACACTTTACCGCCTTCCACCAGAAGCAAATAAATTGTCACCTGAGAGTTAAAATAGTAAATTTCACCTGCATGACAGCTGCAAATCAATCAAGAAATTATCTGCTAATGTATGATTGGAAACTTAGGGAACCCTTAAAACTCTGCTCAAGGTGATCTAATACAAATCTGAAGGAGCCAGAACTGGGATGCAGTTGTAATTTTGTAAGAGGGAGCCAAATTAGTTGTATTATACATTGTTTGGAGTGAATAGAAAGTACAATAGTTGGCCAGCTAGAATCAAAGAAATGATCACTACAAGCCAACACTGTCCAAGAGAATGATGTTGGCCAAGTTAACCCAACATTATGGGTTCTTTGGCAAAGTTGGCTCTATAATTGATGAGAGTACTTCAAGTTGTCTAATCTGAGAGAATATTCTTGTGATAACTAAATCCCCTTGTTCTGATTTTATGCTCACCAAGCAATTTTTTGATAATTTATTTGGCTTTCTAAGCAACTTGCTTACAGTGAAAGAATGCATGGTCTGCTTACTCAAGCATTTTGAGCTGTTTAACAATTATATTTCTAATTGTAAATTAATAAATTGGCATATCAGCATATTCAAAATGCACATATATAAATGTATAAATATATAATTATTAAAATTAAATATATATGCATATATAATTACATTTTAAGTGTATAACCCTGGCAGTAATAAATAAAATATAAATAAGAGAAATGCTATCTTTTTTTGCTTGTCGAATTAACAAAGGCTTGTATTTTCCAGTTTTGAAAAATATGTAGTAATGGATATATACTCTCATTCACTGAAGGTGAGATGGTAAATTTGCAATTTACAATTTTTGCAATATATAGCAAGTATTTTTGCAATATGTATCAAGAGACTTAACAATCTTTATGTTTTTAGACTAATTCCTGATAAAATATAAGACTCTTGATCTCAGTGTCATTTATCACATGAAATGCCCAATAATAAGGGAATGCTTTAAAAATTATGATATAGTCAAAAAATAAAAAATAGTAAGCCATAAAGTCATGTTTTTGAATTTCCAAAATGCTCATGATATAGTATTAAGTTAAAAGGCATAGTCCAAAACTGTACATACAGTATTATATATGATTCCAACTATTTTTTCCAATGAGAGATGATATATAGATTGTAAGACATTGGTTTATTCATCATTTGTAGGGAAGGAAACAATACTTTAATATATCCAAATTCTATTTTGTTGACAGTAACATACATGTATCTGTAGAATTATATACTATATAACACTTTCTTCTTCAGTAATACCAGCAAAGTAGAGTCTAAGCTTTTTTCACATTTCAGAGTGTAAAGATGTTTTGGAGTTATGTTTGGCCATTTGCAGTGATGCAGCATGTTGTGGTGATGTGTGGCTGCTTTTCATAGCCCCAGCTTGTGATGATGTGACAAGATCATATCAGAACATGTAGAGATTTTCCACTTTTCCTGTTTAGTTAAACTCATAGTTTCTTTATTTCTTTTTTTAATTCAATTACATTAGCTAGAAATCAATCAGTTTCTCTTGAAAGCCACTCAAAAGCTTTTGACAGATAGATGTCCAATGCCTGAATAATAGTCCTTCACAATTCATGAAATGGTCATACCAGTCTTTCCTACTTTTAAAAATTGAATGATCTATTCCAAGAGATTTGGCCATTTGTATTGCCTTTAATTGCATTGTCTGGAGTATGACAGGCAATCTTCTGCAGGCACAAAAATTTTTCATTTCAATGGTGCATCATAGTATAATGTTTAGAAGACATTTTAAGTGACAATTAGGGAGAAAACCAAATTTAAGTTAAAAATTTAACCATTAGTGGTACTACCAATGCAAGTAACTTAATTGAAGTGGCAATCAAATGAACAAATATCCTCTATGCCCAGCTAAGTCTGCACATACATAAGCAATGACAACAGTATCACAGTGGATTCTGCTGCCTGACCATGTGCAAGTCACTTTTGACATCCATTATAAGATACATCTTGATTTCAGAAATGAAGAAGATGTATCTTAGAGTGCAGGAGATATGGTATGAAATATGTACACACTGTGCAGACAAACATGCACAAGAAAAAGGCAAAAAGGAAATACAACAAAATGCTTACAGCAGTCCTCTTTGGGTGGTGGAACTGCAGTTTGTATGTAATTTTGCTTATCTTCATTTTTTAAATGTCTGAAATAAGCTTGTATTACTGTTAAATTGTGAAAAATCATAGCTGTTTAAAAGGACTGTTTTTTGTACTTTGAAGGTTGTCATTCCCTATTGGGAGATAAAAGGTTGGAACAGAGAAATACAAATTTGAATGTGAATCAAATGACTACTTGAAAGACTCCAGAAATCCTTGGATCTTCCTGGCCCAACAGAAGAAATAAACAAGTTCCCTCAAGTCAGAGATGACTTAACAGTGAAAAAAATCAAAAACTTTGAGACTACACTTGTCATTTCAGTACCTTTTCTAATATGTCACACAATTGTGACAAGGCACTTATCTCTCATACTTGTTTTCTTACTTGTAAATGAAGAGAATATGTCTACACATCCAATTCATGGTAATGGTAAGAATAGGGTTAAAACATAAACAAAAACATTGATCAAATACTTTACAGTCTTGCTTGCGTTCCCATAAGCAATGTATATATAGATCAACTATTCATATGTTAGCCGGTGACTATTTTGCAGCTGATGCCTGAGAACTGTTTCTGTCCTTGGAGCCCATTTCTTAGGAGGAACTCACCAGAAAATTTCCTCAGGGTGTGTGTAGGGGGGATGTGTGTGTGTGTGTGTGTGTGTGTTTGATCATACATGTTCATGCCTATGTACACACCTATATTGGAAAATGCAGGATTAAGAGTGGTGGAGAAGAATGTGAGAAGAGAGCCATGGGACTGAGTTTGCACACAGTTCTGTTTCTGGGGCTTGGGGAAAATGCCAGGACTTGTGTAATTTCTGTCACTGGGCACAGGCAAATGATTTCTATAATTTCAGAAAATGAATGTGATCCCAGTTCCTCACTACCTGTTGATGAGAATGTCCTGAGAAATTTGCTTAATCTCACAAACTCCTGTTAAGTCTTACTCTCAGGCTTGGCTCCTAAAGCAAAGTGGGGTGACAGGAAAATGAAGCTAGCAATGAGGAGTTCTGGCTATGGGAAGCAGATCTACACTGTGGTGTGATGAAAAGTAGCAGGGCTCACAGCACTTCATTCAATGCAGCCCTCAGGAAATATGCACTCGGGGGTTGCAATATCTTAATTCATTTAATCTTTCAAACAGTCCATGGTTGTGCACAGTGAGGTTTGGAGGAACCTGGACCACTTAATTCATACCTAGCACAGTATAAACTCTCAAAAACCAATACCTGCTATTAGTCTCATCACCATCGTCATTATTTAACACCACAGAAAGGGCTTGTGATCAATACTCAATCCAGGCAGTGTTTCAATCATCACTCCACCCCAATCTAAAGTGTCTTACTCTGGGAGATTAGATCACTCCTTTGAGACAAAGCAGTGAAGATGCAGATGTTTTCTGGAAGATGATCTGTCTCAAGACCATCATCCATCAATAACTTTTGCAATGGGTAACTGAGTTGGTGGTCCAGAGAACTATGTTACTCAAAAAGAAAGGGCCAGAAATGAGGTGGCTGGGTCTCTTATGGTTGCCTCTGACAAGCTAGCCTGCAGTGTTTGTTGGTAAGCAGAGCAGTGGAAGAAACTGAGACAAGACCTTACCCCAGGCTGGCTTGCTAACTAGGTCTGTATGGATCAAAATAGAGGAGAGAAAAATGGCAGAGCCCAAGAGGAGCCTTATACCTCAGCCTCAAATCCAAGAAGACCCCAGGTTTTGATAGGGTGTGTTGAACTAAACTGGTAGAAGGAATATGTCCTCTCCTTCCCTGGGCTCTCAAGCATCATGAAAGGAGGCCTATGGCAGGGTGTGTGTATGACTAGGTGGTAAGAGGGGCTTGTACTGCCTAACAAAAAGTTGAACACTGCTTTGGACACAATAATTGATTATTTTCTTGCTGCAAAATTAAACAGCTTTTGATGTTCAACCATTCATTGCTGTAACTGGAATAATAACACCATTCATTTTAGCTGCAGCCCTGCAAATGGATGGATTTAATAATGGCTAATTTGGGATGATGGGTATGTCATTTGGGTGTGACATAAGTGCTAAATAAGGAGAAGGGCATGCAAGAGACAGAGGGAGGAACAGATGAGCTATCCAAGATTGGCCATGTTTGCTAACTCCCAAGGCTACAAGCCATTCAATTCTGCACGGTATTGATTGAACAAACACTTACTCTCTACCTAGCATTGGACCGAAGAGATCTATGACTAGAGTGACCATATGTCCTTGTTACCCTAGAATAGTCAAAGTTTATGCTGGGACCCAGTGCAATTATTAATAGCCACCGCGCCACTCTCAAAATGTCTTTGTTTGAGTAATAAATTACATTATCATTCTGTGTGACTCCCTCTCTGCTTTTCATGAGCATACAGCTTTTTCTGGGAAGACAGGCCTTTTTAATGCACATAGAGCAATTATAGTCTCCCAGGAGACAATATGTAACCAACAGATGAAACAAATGAGTGTGAGCACCCAAATTGGTATCTACAAGTTTGAAATTAATGATGGCTATGGATTTCAATACATTGAAGAAGACATTCACATGTGTGGAAATGATAAACTCCAATACACCATCTCACTTGATCATCACAGAAAACTTCATGTGACCCCTGTCTCATAGATGAGGAACTAGAGTTCCAGAGAAAAGAGCTGATTGTTCAAGTTCACAGAGCTAGTGTGTGATGGAGTCAGAATTTGAATTCAGGACTGTTTTAACTTAAAATTCAACTATGTTTCTTCTTCAGAATAAACAGAATAGACAGCAGGGCTGACTAGAGGGATCAAGGAGGCTCATAAAGGAAGTGTACTGTTGTAAAGGATTAAATTCACAGGCAAAAGGGAATAGAGTAAAAAGTGGAGATGGAAGGCTGAGAAAAAGAGATGAAAGAAATTTAGGTGAGGTACAATAAATTGGGGTGGATTTGCAATAGTGAGTTTTGTGCTAGGTTTAAAATTACTGATGAATATAGATTAACGTAAATAAAAGAAAGGGCTTTCACATGCCTGGAAATGATAAACTCCCAAATCAGGGTGTTATTTCTTGAGAGGGGAAGTGAATGGAATGGGGCAAATAGGAGGTTACCAATATTTGAAAAGTTTTATTTTTTAAGCACAGTGGTGAATAAATGTGTGTTCATTATACTATTATGTATATTTTGTATATTAATATTATGTGATAAAATATCTTAATAGGAGAGACATTGGTCATTCCAGCTGATGGAAATGTATTAAGCAGAACACAAAAGCAAGGACAATAAATGTCCATTCTGATGGTGTTTTAACCAGAAGCCTTATGTCTTGATCAAGCATGCATAATCTTCCTAGCAGAGTGAACATAGACATACAAGCACAGGAAGCACATAGAGTCCCAAAGAAGATGAACCCAAAGAAGCCCACACCAAGACACATTATAATTAAAATGCCTAAGGTTAAATACAAGGAATATTAAAAGCAGCAAAAGAAAAGCAGTTAGTAAACTACAAAAGAGTTCCCATAAGACTGCCAGCTGATCTCTCAACAGAAACTTTGTAGGCCATAAGGGATTGGCAAGAAATATAGAGTGATGTAATGCAAGGAACTACAATCAAGATTGCTCTACCCAGCAAAGCTATCATTTAGAATTAAAGGACAGATTCAGAGCTTCGCAGACAAGAAAAAGCTAAAAGAGTTCATCACCACCAAAGCAATATTATATGAAATGTTTAAGGGTCTTCTTTAAAACAAGAATAAAAAAAGATAAAAAATATGAATAATAAAATGGCAAAAAGTACACGTATATGAGTATTGAATCGAAAAATCAATATAAACAAGCAGAAAAGAAACACTCATAGATACAGAAAACATTTTTATGATTGCTAGATGGAAGGCTTTAAGGGGATGAGTGCAAAAGCTGAAGGAATTAGGAAGTACAAATTAGTAGTTAAGTAACAGTCATGGGATCCTTTGGGTATAATCCCAACATTGGGATTGGTGGATTGAAAGGCAATTCCATCTTTAGTTTTTAAAAAGAAATCCCATACTATTTTCCACAATGGCTTCACCAGTCTGCATTCCCAGCAGCAGCGCACTAGGGTTTCCTTTTCTCTACATCCTCACCAGCACTTGTTGTTTGTTGATTTACTGATGATAGCCTTTGGTGGCAGGTGTGAAGTGATATCTTATTGTGGTTTTAATTTGCATTTATCTGATGGCTAGTGATGTTGAGCATTTTTTCATGTGTCTGTGGGCCTTCTATATATCCTCCTTGGAGAAGTGGCTGTTTAGGTCCTTTGCCCAGTTTTTTTCAGCATATTTTATTTATTATGCTATTACAGTTGTCCTACTTTCTCTCCCCTTTATCCCCCTCTGCTTGGCACCCTCCCCCCCTCCAGCATTCCCCACCCTTAGTTTGTGTCCATGAATTGTACATATAAGTTCTTTGGTTTCTCCATTTCCTATACTATTGTTAAACTCCCTCTGTCTATTTTGTGCATACAAATTATGCTTCTTATTCCCTGCAATTTTCCCCTCATTCTAGACCTCCTGCTACCCATTGATAACCATCCATGTAATCTCCATTTTTGTGATTCTATTCCTGTTCATACTTTTCCAGTGTGATATTCTTAATTTTTAATACAAATTTTAAAAAGTATTTTATTGTTGTTCAATACAGTGGTCTGCATTTACTGCCCACCAATCCCCTCCAACTACAGCCATCCCCACGTCACTCCCCTGCTTCCATCTACCTTGGTTTTGTCCATGTGTTCCTTATAGTTGTTCCTGGAAACCCTTCCCCCAATTATCACCTACCACCTAACTTCTGGTTACTGTCAGATTGTTCTTAATTTCAATGTTTCTGTTTACATCTTGCTTGCTTTGTTTTCTTGACTATGCTCCACCTAAAGGTGAGATCATATGGTATTTGTCTTTCACTGCCTCCCTTATTTCATGATGTTCCCCAGTTCCATCCATGCTGTCACAAAGTGTAGGAGCTCTTCCTTTCTGCTGTGTAGTATTCCACTGTGTAAATGTACCATACTTTTTTATCCATTTATTTACTGTTGGGCACTTAGGTTGCTTCCAGCACTTGGCCATTGAGAATTGTGCTACTATGAACATTGGAGTGCATAGGTTCTTTTGGATTGGTGCCTCAGGGTTCTTAAGATATAATCCCAGCAGTGGAAATGCTGGGGCAATGGCAGTTCCATTTTCAGTTTTCTGAGGAAATTTCATACAGTTTCCAACAGTGGCTGCATCAATCTGCATTCTCACCAACAGTGTATTAGGTTCCATTTTCTCCACAACATCTCCACACTTGTTTCTTGATTTGTTTATGATGGCCATTCTCACTGGTGTGAAGTGGTAGCTCATTGTGATTTTATTTTTCATATCTCTGATGGCTAGCGATGCTGGACATCTTTTCATATGTCTCTGGACGCTTTGTATGTCCTTCTTGGAAAAATGCTGTTCAAGTCCTTTGCCCATTTTTAAATTAGTTTCTTTGTCTTCCTATAGTGGAGTTGTGTGAGTTCTTTATATATTTTGGAGATCACCCATGTCTGAGGTAATGTTGGCAAATATGTTTTCCCATATAGTTTGTTCTATTTTTCATTTTAATGCTGCTTTCTTTAGGCATGTAGAAGCTTTTTACTTGATGAGGTACAATTTGTTTATTCTTTCTTTTATGTCCGTTACTTTAGGGGACATATCAGAGAAGATGTTGCTGCATGCAATGTCTGAGATTTTCCTGCCAATGTTTTCCTCTAGGACTTTTATGGTATCATGACTTATATTTAAGGCTTTTATCAACCTAGAATTTACTTTTGCATAAGTTTAAGTTGGTGATCAAGTTTCATTTTTTGCATATAGCTGTTCAGTTCTCCCAACACCATATGTTGAAGAGGCTATTTTTACTCCATTTTATGATTCTCCCTCTTTTGTTAAATATTAATGGACCATAGAGACCTGGGTTTATTTCTGGACTCTCTGTCCATTTTCATTGGTCTATGTGTCTGTTCTTATGCCAGTACTAAGCT
Organism: Sturnira hondurensis; assembly: GCF_014824575.4. NCBI lineage: Eukaryota > Metazoa > Chordata > Mammalia > Chiroptera > Phyllostomidae > Sturnira > Sturnira hondurensis. The sequence goes on along the minus strand of NW_028090025.1, from coordinate 78,787 downwards.
GTTCTGATTACAGTGGCCTCGTAATATAGTTTGATATGAGGCATTGTGATCCCTCCCATTTTGTTCTTCTTTCTCAAAATTTCTACAGCTATTTGGGGTCATTTATGGTTCCATATACATTTCTCAGATGTTTGTTCTGTATCTGTGAAATATGCCATTGGTACTTTAATAGGGATTACATTGAATTTATTAATTGCTTTGGGTAGTATGGACATTTTGATGATGTTAATTCTTCCAATCCATGAACATGGTACATGCTTTCACTTGTTTGTCTTCCTTAATTTCTTTCTTCAGTGTTGTGTAGTTTTCTGAGTATAGGTCTTTTACCTCTTTGGTTACGTTTATTCCTAGGCATTTTATTTTTCTTATTGCTATATCAAATGAGATTTTTTTTCTGGGTTTCTGTTTCTCATATTTCATTGTTGGTGTACAAAAATGCCTTTGATTTGTTAATATTGATTTTGTATCCTGCTGTTTTGCCAAATTCACTTATTACATTGAGTAGTTTTCAGTGGATTCTATAGAATTTTCTATATACACTATCATGTGATCTGAAAACAATGAGAGCTTTGCTTCCTATTTTCTAATTGGATGCCATTTATTTCTTTTTCTTGTCTAATTGTTGTGGCTAGAACTTCCAATACTATATTGAATAAGAGTGATGAAAGCAGAAATCTCTGTCTTGGTCCTGATTTTAGTGGGAAAGCCCTAACTTTTTGCCCATTAAGTATGATGTTGGCTGTAGGTCTCTCATATATGACCTTTATTATGTTGAGGAATGCTCCCTCTATTCCCATGTTACTGAATATTTTTATCATAAATGGGTGTTGTACCTTATCAAATGCTTTTCCCCCATGTATTGCTGTGATCATGTAATTTTTGTCTTTCATTTTCTTTATGTGATGTCTTAAATTTATTGATTTGTGAATATTGTACCATCCTTGCATCTCTGTGATGAGACCCACTTGATCAGGGTGTATGATCTTTTTAATGTAATGCTGGATGTGGATTGCCAATATTTTGTTGGGGATTTTATTGTCTATGTTAATGAATGATATTGGCTTAAAATTTTCTTTCTCTGTTCTTTCTTTATCTTGTTTTTGTGTTAGGATGATGCTGGCTTCATAAAAAGAGTTTGGGAGTTTTCCATCCTTTTGGATTTTTTGGAATAGTCTGTGAAGTATAGGGGTTAGCTCTTCCTTAATGCTTTGTAGAATTCTCCTGTGAAACCATCCAGTCCAGGGCTTTTGTGTGCCTGGAGACTTTTTATTGGTGCTTCAATTTCACCAGCCCTTATTAGTTTGTTAAGGCTTTCTGCTTCTCCTTCATTCAGTTTTTGGAGATTACATTTTTCTAGAAATTTGTCCATTTTACCTAGGTTTTCAAATTTCTTGGTATATACTTCTTCATAGTACTTTCTTACAATCCTTCATACTTTTGTAATGTCAGTTGTAATCTCTCTTCTTTCACTCCTGATTGTGTTTATTTGGGTCCTCTCTCTTTCTTCCTTCATGAGTCTGCTGAAAGGCTTGTTGATTCTGTTTATCTTTTCAAAGAACCAGCTCCTGAATTTATTGATCCTTAGAATTGTGCTTTTAGTCTTTATGTCATTTAATTCTGCTCTCATCTTGGTTATTTCCTTCCTTCTACTTTCTCTGAGCCATCTTTGATGTTGTTTCTGGAGTTCTTATAGGTGTAGAATTAATTTTTTTATTGGAAATGTTTCTGTGTTTTTCAGGTACACCTGTATTGCTTTGCACTTCCCTCTCAGGACCACCTTCACTGTGTCCCATTAGTTTTGAATTGTTGTGAGTTCATTTTCATTTGTTTCCAGAAAGTTTTTGTTTCTTTCTTGATCTCATTCTTGACCCACTCATTGTTTAATAGTATGTGAATCAATCTCCATGAGTTGGAGTGTGTTTGAGTTTTTTCCTTGAGGTTGGCTTCTAGTTTCAGTCCCTTGTGGTCACAGAAAATGCTTGATATCATTTCAATTTTCTTAACATTGTTGGTGCTTGTTTTGTGTTCTATCATGTGGTCTATCTTTGATAATGTTCCATGTGTAGTCTCTTCAACAAATGGTGTTGGGCTATCTGGATAGCTACATGCAAAAAAAGAAAGAAAGAAAGAATTATACTGGAGCACTAACTTCCACTGTACACAAAAATAAATTCAAGGAGGATAAAAGACTTAAATACAAGCCATGGCACCATAAAAGTACTAGAGGAAAATATCGGCAGGAAAATCTCAGACATTGCACACAGCAACATCTACACTGATATGTCCCCCGAAGCAAAGGAAAGAATAAACAAATGGGACCTCATCAAATTAAAAAGCTTCTGCATGGCTAAAGAAAACAGCATTAAAATGAAAAGAGAACCAACTCTGTGGGAAGACATATTTGCCGATAATACCTTGAACCACTGTTTGATTCCCAATATGTATAAAGAACTCACACAACTCCACTCCAGGAAGACAAAAAGTCCAATTAAAAAACAGGTAAAAGACTTGAACAGACACTTCTCCAAGGAGGACATATAGAGCACCCAGAAACAAATGAAAAGTTGTTCAGCATCACTAGTCATCAGAGAGATGCAAATGAAAATCACAGTGAGATACCACTTCACAGGTGAATGGCCATCATAAACAAATCAACAAACAAGTGTTGGAGAGGATATGGAGGAAAGGGAGCCTTAGTTCGCTTTTGGTGGGAATACAAACTGCTGCCACCACTGTGGAAACCAGTGTGGAATTTCCTCAGAAAACAAAATATGAAACCACCTTTTTCCCCCAGCAATTCCACTGCTTGGATTATGTCCTGAGAACCCTGAAACACCAATCCAAATGAACCTATGCACCCCAATCTTCATAGCAACACAATTCTCAATAGCCAAGTGCTAGAAGCAACCTAAGTTCCCATAAGGAAATGAGTGGATCAAAAAACCATGGTACATTTACACAATGGAATTCTACAGAGCAGAAAGAAAGAAGGAGCTCTTACCATTTGCAACAGCATGGATAGAACTGGAGAGCATTGTGCTAAGTGTAATAGCCAGATGATGAGGGACAAATACCATATGATCTCACCTTTAATTGGAACAAAATCAACAAAAGGAAAAAGGAAGCAAAATATAGCTAGAGACATTGAAATTAAGAACAATCTGACAGTAACCAGAGGGGAGTTGTTAGGGGATACTGGGGGGAAGAGTTTTCAGGAACAACTATAAAGGACATATTGACAAGACGAATGGGTGGGTGGAAGGAAGAAAGAGAGGTGAGTTTGTCTGAGGTGAGGGGAGTGGTGGGGGGCAAATGCTGGCAACTGTAATTGCACAACAATAAAATATTTTTTAAAAAAGAAAGTATTTCTTGTGCATTTGAAAAGAATGTGTATTTTGTGTGTTTGGGATGGAAATCTCTCTATATAAGTTAAGTGCATTTGTTGTAGAACATTGTTCAATGAAACAATATCTTTGTTGATATTTTGTTTGGACGATCTATCTGCTTTTGACAGTGAGATGTTAAAGTCCCCTACTGTAATTGTGTGCTGTCAGTATCTTTCTTGAAGTCCTCCAGTATTTTCTTTATGTATTTGGATGCTCCTATATTGGGTGTATATATATTTACAATGTTTTTTTACTTCTTTATGGATTTTTCCCATCATTTTATTAACTAATTTTTTAAAGAGAGAGGAAGGGAGGGAGAAAGAGAGAGAAACATCAATGTGTGGTTTCCTCTAACGTGGCCCTCACTGGGGGACCTGGCCCGCAACCAAGGCATGTGTCCTGACTGGGAATCGAACCAGTAACACTTTGGCTTGCAGCCTGTGCTCAATCCACTGGGATGCACCAGCCAGGGCCTTCCATTCAGTATTTTGATGTGACCTCCTGGGTCTCTTTTTATGGCCCTTTTTTTGAAGCTTATTTTGTCCGATATGAGTACTTGCACCCTGACTTTTTTTCTCTTCCATTTGTTTAGAACAATTGTTTTCAGCCCTTCCTTTTCAGTCTGTGTGGGTCTTTTTTTTCTGAGGTGTGTATCTTGTAGGCAGCATATGTGTGGGTCATGACTTCTCATCCATTCAGCTATTCTGTGTGTTTTGACTGGAGCATTTAAATCATTTACATTTAAGGTTATTGTTGATAGGTACTTATTCANCTATTAAACAATGAATGGGTCAATAATGAGATTAGGGAAGAAGTTAAACAGTTTCTGAAAACAAACCAAAATGAACTCATGAAAATCCAAAAGTTATGGGACACTTTGGGGGACTGCTCTGCCTGGTTTTAGAAATTGTAAATCCCCCATGGCTAAGGATGAGCAAGTGACCTCCGGAATGTGAGCCACAGGAGACAAAGGTTTGTCTCTGATAGCGAATGCTGCCTTAGTTTCCTCTCCCTGCCCCCAAAGCTTGGTCAGAAGTCAATGATGGGTAAGAGTCCTCACAGCAGGGGCCAACCTAGGCCAGACTCTATCACTTAGGAGGCAATCATGGAAGGACTCATGGGGCTGCAACAAAGAGCGAACAATAGACCCTTGCCCCCCAGCTATGTGACATAGCTCGAGTCCCCATGTCCTCTGGGAAAAGCACTTTCTGGCTCTAATCCACTTATGCCTGAAAACCTGTGATGGGGAAAATGGTGCAACCTTTTGCTAGGTAGCACAGGGTCCCAGGTAATCTGGCAAGAGAAAGAATTCTTAACAAACCTGCTTTGCTAAGAATGCTTTTAGTTAAATGCTTTTATTTTCCCACAGTTTTATAGCCTTTTAGTTGATAGACCCTGATTTAGGAGAAGTCCTAATGGTTCTTTGTGTACTATCTACTGTTTACTGCCTGTCCATGATTAACAAGTTGTACCTGAATTCCTGCACAAAAAAGCAATAAAAGCCTGTCTAGGCAAAGGGTCGGTGGCATTCTCCCCTAGAGAGAGTGTCCTGCCCCTTTTCTCCACAGAATTTAATAGTCTGTGTGAATTTGTTTTGATCATCCATAACCTCGTGGGCCCTGCTGGTCAGTGCATGTATCAGGGAGTGGGTGCAGCTCATTGCCTTGCTAGAGCGGATCCAGGGAACTCTGACATAAGAAAGAATTCCTTAAAAATCCTGTGAAACCTGCTTTGCTACGAGTGTTTTCATTCATATGTTAAGGGCCCAAGCAGGAAACCCTACAATTTCTGCAAAACCCCCTTCCTGACAGACTCTGACTCAGACTAAGCCCTCAAATTTCTTTGAAATGTTATCTATTGTTTGATCCTTGCTGTCCTGTATTCCTGTGTATTACAAACGAATAAAAGCCCCTGGACAAAGGGGCTCAAGACCTTTTTGTTTTTTGTCTGAGAAACTGGCCACTTCTCCTCCCCAAGCAGATCATGTTTTGGTAGTGTTTACTTTCATCCGTGGTAGACGGGGGGACTTGAGGGCAAAGTTGCCCCAACAGGACACAGTGAAGTCAGTCCTGAGAGGAAAATTCATAGTGATACAAGCCTAACTGAAAAAGATAGAAACATTTCAAATAAACAACCTAACCCTATGCTTATAAGAACTTGAGAAACAACAACAAGCTCAGCTCAGAATGAGTAGAAGGAAGGATATAACCAAGATCATAGCAAATACCATATGATCTCACCTTTAACAGGAACCTAAAGAACAAAACAATAAAACAAGCAAAATATAACCAAAGACACTGAAATAGAGAACAAGGTGACAGTGATCAGAGGAAAGAAGGGAGGGAATTTCAGGGGAAAAGGGGAAGAGTTTAGAGGAACAAGTATAAAGAACACATAGACAAGAACTAAGGGGGGTGGAAATGGAAGGGAGGTGGGGAGCTTTTGAGGGGGTGGGCTGGGATGGGAGTAAAAGACAGAAAACTGTACTTGAACAAAAATTAAATTTAAAAAAATGTAAAAAAAAAGATCAGAACAGAATTAAACAATGTGGAGACTAAAAGCACAATTCTAAGGATCAATGAATCCAGGAGCTGGTTTTTTAAAAAGATAGACAAAATTGACAAGACTTTAAGCAGGCTCATCAAGAGAAAAAGTGAGAGGACCCAAATAAACTCAACCAGGAATGAAAGGGGAGATATTACAATTGATATGAAAGAAATACAAAGGATTGTAAGAAATGATGACAAAGAATTTTATGCCAAGAAATTTTAAACTTAGGTGCAATGAACAAGTGTCCAGAAAAATGTAGTCTTCCAAAATTAAATGGAGAAGAAGCCGATAGCCTGAGCAGACCAATAACAGTTGATGAAATTGAAGAAGTAATAAAAAAGCTCCCAACACACTACAGCTTTGGACCAGCCAGTTTTACAGGAGAATTTTTCAAAACATATAAGGATGAGCTAACTCCTATTCTTCATGAATTACTCCAAAAAATTCAAGAAGATGGAAGACTCCCAAACATTTTTTATGTAGCCAGAATCATCCTAATCCCCAAACCAGGTAAAGATGTAACAAAGAAAGAAAACTTCAGGGCAATATTGCTCATGAATATAGACACTAAAATCCTCAACAAAATATTGGCAAACTGCATCCAGCAATATGTTAAAAAGATCATACAATACGGTCAAGTGGGATTCATCCCAGGAATGCAAGGATGGCACAATATTCAAAAATCAATAAACATAATATATTACATAAACAAGACAAAAATCACATGATCATATCAATAGATGTAGAAAGAGCATTTGATAAGGTACAGCACCCATTTACGATAAAAAACGCTTAGCAAAGTGAGAATAGCGAGAGCATCCTTCAATGTAATAAAGGCCATATATAAGAGACCTACAGCCAACATCATAGTCAATGGGCAAAACTTAGAGCTTTCTCCCTAAGATCTGGATGGCTACACACAAAAATATAAAACTCAATAACAACTTACACCATGCACAGAAATAAATCCAACAAGGATAAAAGACTTAAATATAAGTGACACCATAAAAGTCCTAGGGGAAAATATTGGCAGGAAAATCTCAGACATTCCACACAATAATATTTTCACTGATATGTTCCCTAAAGCAAGGGACATAAAAGAAAGAATAAACAAATGGGACCTCATCAAATTAAAAGGCTTCTGCATGGCTAAAGAAAACAGCATTAAAATGAAAAGAGAACCAACTCTGTGGGGAGACATATTTGCCGATAATACCTTGAACCACTGTTTGATTCCCAATATGTATAAAGAACTCACACAACTCCACTCCAGGAAGACAAAAAGTCCAATTAAAAAACAGGTAAAAGACTTGAACAGACACTTCTCCAAGGAGGACATATAGAGCACCCAGAAACAAATGAAAAGTTGTTCAGCATCACTAGTCATCAGAGAGATGCAAATGAAAATCACAGTGAGATACCACTTCACAGGTGAATGGCCATCATAAACAAATCAACAAACAAGTGTTGGAGAGGATATGGAGGAAAGGGAGCCTTAGTTCGCTTTTGGTGGGAATACAAACTGCTGCCACCACTGTGGAAACCAGTGTGGAATTTCCTCAGAAAACAAAATATGGAACCACCTTTTTCCCCCAGCAATCCCACTGCTTGGATTATGTCCTGAGAACCCTGAAACACCAATCCAAATGAACCTATGCACCCCAATCTTCATAGCAACACAATTCTCAACAACCAAGTGCTAGAAGCAACCTAAGTTCCCATAAGGAAATGAGTGGATCAAAAAAACATGGTACATTTACACAAAGGAATACTATGCAGCAGAGAAAAGGAAGGAGCTCCTATCCTTTGCCATAGCATGGATGGAACTGGATAGCATTATGCTAAGTAAAATAAGCCTGGTGGTGAAGGACAAATGCCCTACGACCTCACCTTTAACTAAAACGTAATCAGCAAAAGAAAAATAAGCAAGCAATATATAACCATAGATATTGAAATTAAGAACAATCTGACAGTAACCAAAGGGGAGGTGGTAGGCGATAATGTGGGGAAGGGTTTTCATGAACTACTTACTATAAACGATGCATGGATAAAACCCAGGGGGAGGGTGGTAGTACAGGAGGGAGGTGGGTTTGTCTGGGGTGGGAGTAGTGTTGGAGAGAAAATACAGACACCTGTAATTGAACAACAATAAAATAATTCAAAGAGAGAGAGAGAGAAGGAATGTAGGTAGATTAGACCCATGATTTTTCACCTGGTTGCCACAGCACACTGGTGTGCTGCAAAAAAATTTAAAACATGCAATACTTGACTATTTAGTGAGGGGCACTGCCTCTTTTCCCTTCAATATTCAAATTAAACTAATGGCAATAGCCAGCAAACATTTGCTTTTACATATTTAGATACTCTTATTTTGGGCTCATAAATGTTTCCTTGGGCTATGTCTTCTTATTATATTACTCCCTTTTTAATTATCTAGTGTCCTTCTTAGTCTCTTACTATTGCCTTTATTTTAAAGTCTATTTTCTCAGATATAAATATTGCTACCCTAGCTTATTTTTTCTTTCCATTTGTATAAATATGTTTTTCTATCTCTCTATTTTTAGTCTGTGTGTGTCTTTTGATCTCAGGTAGATCTCTTGTCAATAGCATATATTCGTATATGGGTCTTATTTTCTTATCTACTCACCTATCCTGTCTTTTGTTTGGAATGCTTAAGCCATTTACATTCAAAGTGATTATTGATAGGTATGTATTCATTTTATTTTTTAACGATGTTCTGTTTATTTTTTATTTTTCTTCTTAAAGCAAGCAAGCTGTTTAACATTTGTTGTAATTCTAGTTTGGTGGTGACACACTGCTTTAGCTTTTTCTCATCTGGGAAGCTCTTTATTTCTCCTTAAATTTTAAATAATGGTCTTGGTAGCTAAATTAGCCTTGGTTGTAGATACTTAATTTTTTATAACTTTTAATATTCCATGTCAATTCCTTCTGGTATGCAAAGTTTCTGTTGAGAAATCATCTGACAGTCTTATGGGAGCTTCCTTGTAGGTGAGTAACTGTTTTTCTCTTGTGGTATTTGAGTCTCTCTTTGTCTTCAGCTTTTGCCATTTTAATTATGATGTGTCTTAGTGTGGAACTCTTTGGACCCATCTGTTTCAGATTCTCTGCATTTCCTGTGCTTGTGTGTCTTTTCCTTTACCAACTTCAGGAATTTGGGGTTATTATTTCTTCAAACACGTTCTTCATCCCTTGCTCTGTCTCTTCTTCTTCTGACACTCATATGAGACAAATGTTGTTACTTTTCATGTTGTCCTAAAGGTCTCTTAAACTATTATCATTTTTTCTGTTCTCATTGGATGTTTTTTCCTACCCTGTCTTCCAATTCACTGATTCAGTCTTCTGCTTCATCTAATCAACTGTTTATTCCTTCCAGTGTGTTATTCATTTTATATATTGTGTTCTTCATTTCTGTCTGGTCATTTTTAAAGGTTTCTGTGGGTTTTTTTTAAATGTTTTTGACCATCCATAGAACCATTACTTTGAACTCTATATCTATAAATTGCTTGCCTGTATTTGACTTTGCTCTTTCTTTTTCTGGAGATTCTCTTGTTTTTCACTTGAGACCTGTTTCTTTGTCTGCTCATTTTGGCGACCTCTGTGTGTTTGTTTCAATGTATTAGATAGATTTACTATGACTCCCAGTCTTTGTGGAGTGGCCTTATGTAGTAGGTATCCTGTGGGTTCCAGTCATGCTATCTCCTTGATCACCTGAAATGGGTTCTCCAATAATGTCTCTGTGTATGTTATGTGCCCCTTCTTATAATAGAGTCTTTGTTGTTATTGGCTCATTTGTTTGTGGAATTGTTCCTGAGGCTGGCTGACTATGAGGATGAACCAGACCACAGCATGTGAGTGGCCATGCAGATACTGGCTACATGAAATAAAATTCACCTCACCCAGGTTTGGTGCCTGCCAAGATCTCCCTTAGAATATGCTGGTTGTGGAGCTTGTTGGATCCTGCTTTGATGTTGTCTGAAGATGGGTACTGGGCTCCTTGGGAGGGAGTCTGGTGCTGGCCAATGTAAGATGCAGGCTGAGACTGGCCCTAGGCAACCTGTTTGGGGCTACAAGTGATCCAGTTTGTGGATGCCTTTGTTTGGGACTAGGTGAATGCAGGAAGGACTAACCTATGCACTAAGGTGGGCTTTTACCAGCCTTGGGCCTGAGGGGATGGGCAGCAAAAGTTTCAAAGCACCCCAAGTTCTGCTTCCAACAGCCATTTGCCCATTAAACTAAGTTAGCAAAGGAGCCTCTGGCTGAAATTGAGTTACATGAGTTAGGTTCTCAATGAGTCACCAGGTAGGGCTGAGTTCTGTGACCAGATTGATACAGGTTCAAACTCAATGCAGGTGCTGGGTTTTATTCCATTTCACAAAAGTCCCTGAGTAAATGAAGTATAGCTGCCACCTGCTGTGTGTTTGCATATCTTTCCTTTCTTATTTATTTATTTATTTATTTATTTATTTATTTATTTAAAATTGTTGTTCAGGTACAATTTTCTGTCTTTTACTCCCATCCCAGCCCACCCCCCAGTGCTCCCCACCTCCCTCCCATTTCCACTCGCCTTAGTTTTTGTCCATGTGTTCTTTATACTTGTTCATGTAAACCTTTCTCCTTTTCCCCTGAAATTCCCTCCCCTCTCTCCTCTGGTCACTGCCAGCCTGTTCTCTATTTCAATATATTTGGTTATATTTTGCTTGCTTGTTTGTTTTGTTATTTAAATTCCTGTTACAGGTAAGATCATGTGGTATTTGTCTTTCACCATCTGGATTATTTCCCTCAGCATATTGCTTTCCAGTTACATCCATGCTGTTGCAAAGGGTAGGAGCTCTTTCTTTCTTTCTGCTGCATAGAATTCCATCTTGTAAATGTAACATAGTTTTTTCATCCATTCATTTACTGAGGAGGACCTAGGTTACTTCCAACACTTGGCCATTGTAAATTGTGCTGCTATGAACATTGGTATGCATAGGTTCTTTTGGATTGGTGTTTCAGGGTTCTTAGGTTTATCATTCTAGCAGTGGAATTGCCAGGTCAAAAGGCAGATCCATTTTTAGTTTTCTGAGAAAAGTGCATACATTTTGCCATAGTGGTTGTACCACTCTGCAATTCCACCAAAAGTGAACTAGGGTTGCCTTTTCTCCACAACATCTCCAACACTTGTTGTTCGTTCTTTTGTTTATGATTCCCATTTTGACTGGTGTAAGGTGGTATCTCATTGTAGTTTTAATTTGCATCTCTCTGATAGCTAGCGATATTGGGTATCTTTTCATGTGTCTCTGGATCCTCTCTATGTCCTCCTTGGACAAATGTTTGTTGAAGCCCTTTGCCCACTTTTTTAATTGAGTTGCTTGTCTTCTTAGAGTGTAATTGTGTAAGTTCTTTGTATATTTTGGAGATTAAACCCGTGTCTGAGGTATCATTGGCAAATATGTTTTCCCATAAAGTTGGTCCTCTTTATTTTAATACTGTTTCTTTAGCTGTGCAGAAGCTTTTAATTTTTATGGGACCCTATTTGTTTATTCTTTCCTTTATGTCCCTTGCTCTAGGAAACATATCAGTAAAAATATTGCTGCATGGAATATCTGAGATTTTCCTGACTATATTCTCCTCTAGGACTTCAATGGTGTTATGACTTATATTTTAGTCTTTTATCCACCTTGAATTTATTTTGGTGTATGATGTAAGTTAATGCTCAAGTTTCATTTTTTGCATGTAGCTGTCCAGTTCTCCCAACACCATTTGTTGAAGAGGCTATCTTTACTCCATTTTATGTTGCTGCCCCCTTTGTTGAATATTAATTGATCATAGAGACTTGGGTTTATTTCTGGGCTCTCTGTGCTGTTCCACTGGTCCATGCGCCTGTTTTTATGCCAATACCAGGCTGCTTTGTTTACAGTGGCTTTGTAATACAGTTTGGTATCAGGTATTGTGATGCCTTGTACTTTGCTCTTCTTTCTCAAAATTGCAGCAGCTATTCTGGGTCATTTATGGTACCATATAAATTTATGAAAATATTGTTCTATGTCTGTGAAATGTATCATTGGTACTTTAAGAGGTATTGCATTGAATCTGTAAATTACTTCAGGTAGTATGGACTTTTCAATGATGATTCTTCTGATCTATGAACACAGTATATGTTTTCATTTGTGTTTTTCTTTACTTGTTTCTTCAGTGTTGTGTAGTTTTCTGCATACAGGTAATTTATTTCTCTGGTTAGATTTCTAGGTATTTTATTTTATTTTAATTTATTTTTGCTATATTGAATGGGATTTATTCTTGATTTCTGCTTCTGCTGTTTCATTGTTGGTATACAAAAATGCCTTCAATTTTTGTATATTGAGTTTGTATATCGCTGTTTGCCAAATTTATTTATTAGGTCCAGAAGTTCTTGGGTGGATTGTGTAGGATTTTCTGTGTACACTCTCATGTCATCTGCAAACAATGACAGTTCTGTTTCTTCCTTTCTGATTTGGATGCCTTTTATTTCCTTTTCATGTCTGATTGCTGTGCCTAGAACTTCCAATAGTATATTGAGTAGCAGTGGTGAAAGTGGACAACCTTATCTTGTTCCTGACCTTAGTGGAAAAGATGTAAGTTTTTGCCTCTTGAGTATAATGTTGGCTGTAGGTCTGTCATATATGGCCTTTATTATGTTGAAGAATGTTCCCTCTATAACCACTTTGCTGAGAGTTTTTATCATAAATGGGTGCTGTACCTTATCAAATGCCTTTTCTGTATCTATTGATATGATCCTGTGATGTTTATCTTTGCTCTTGTTCATGTGACGCATTATATTTACTGATTTGTGATTATTGATCCATCCCTGTATCCCTGGGATGAATCCCACTTGGTCATGGTGTATGATGTTTTTAATGTGTTGTTGGATGTGGTTGTCCAATATTTTGTTGAGGATTTTAGCATGTATATTCATCAGCAATATTTGCCCGAGGTTTTCTTTCTTTGTTGTGTCTTTATCTGGCTTTGGAATTAGGATTATTCTTGCTTCATAAAAAGAGTTTGGGAGTCTTCTGTCATTTTGAATTTTTACAAATAGTGTGTGAAGAATAGGACTTAGTTCTTCTTTAAATGTTTTGTAGAACTTTCGTGTGAGGCCATGCAGTCCAGGGCTTTTGTGTGTTGGGAGTTTTTTTATTACTGCTTTAATTTCTTCTACTGTTATTGGTCTGTTCAGCCTTTCTGCTTCATCTTCATTGAGGTTTGGAAGATTATATTTTTCTGGAAATTTGTCTATTTCACCTAGGTTTTCAAATTTCTTGGCATATACTTCTTCATAGTACTTTCTTGCAATCTTTTTCATTTCTGTGGTGTCAAGTGTAATCACACCTCTTTCATTTCTGATTGTGTTTATGTAGGTCCTCTCTCTTTTTTCTTGATGAGCCTGCTTAAAGGCTTGTCGATTTTGTTTATCTTTTAAAAAAAACAGCTCCTGTATTCATTGATCCTTCAAATTGTGCTTTTAGTCTCTACGTCATTTAATTCTGCTCTGATCGTGGTTATTTCCTTCCTTCTACTTGCTCTGGGCTGTCTTTGTTGTTGTTCCTCGAGTTCTTGTAGGCATAGGGTTAGGTTGTTTGTTTGAAATGTTTCTATCATTTTTAAATAGGTCTGTATGGCTCTGAACTTCCTTCTCAGCACTGCCTTTGCTGTGTCCCATAAGTTTTGGGTTGTTGTGAGTTTATTTTCATTTGTTTCCAGAAACTTTTTGACTTCGTCTCTATTTTCATTCTTGACCCATTCATTGTTTAATAGCATGCCATTCAGTCTCCATGATTTTTTTGTTTGTTTTTTTCCTTTGGGATTGGCTCCCAATTTCAGATTCTTGTGGTCGGAGAAACTGCTTGGTATGATTTCAATTTTTGTGAATTATTTGAGGATTGTTTGTGTCCTATCATGTGGTCCCTCTTGGGAAATGTTCTGTGTGCATTTGAAAAGAATGTGTATTTAGCTTCTTTGAGATGAAGGGCTTTATATATATCAGTTAAGTCAATTTCATCTAGGGCGTTGTTTAATTCTACAATATCTTTGTGGATATTTTGTTTGGAGGATCTGTCCATTTTTGACATTGGGGTGTTAAAACCCCCTACTATAATTTCATTGCTGTCAATATCTTTCTTGAAACCCTCTAAGATTTTCATTATATATTTGGTTGCTCCTATGTTGGGTGCATATATATTTATGATGTTAATGTCTTTTTGGTGGATTCTTTTCTTGAGTATTATGAAGTGACCTGTTGGGTCTCTCTTTTTAAAAAATATTTTATTTATTTATCTTTAGAGAGGAAGGGAAGGAGAGAAGGAGAGAAATATTAATGTATGGCTGCCTCTCATGAGTCCCCTGCAGGGAACCGGCCTGCAACCCAGGCATGTGCCCTGACTGGGAATTAAACCCCGATCGTGTGGTTCCTAGGCCCTATCTCAATCCACTGAGCTATACCAGCCAGGGCTGGGTCTCTCTTTATGACCCTTTTTTTAAAAGTCTATTTTTTCTGATATGAGAATTGCTATCCTGGCTATTTTTTTCTTCCTGTCTGTTTGCTTGGAAAATTTGTTTCCATCCCTTCACTTTTAGTCTGTGATGGTCTTTTGTCCTGAGATGGGTCCCTTGTAAGCAGCATACGTGTGGGTCAAGCTTTCTTATCCATTCAGCTACTCTATGTCTTTTGATTGGAGCATTCAATCCATTTAGGTTTAATGTTATTATTGATAGGTACTTATTCATTGCCTTGTTGTACCTGTGTTCCTCTCTGTCTCTCTCTTTTCCTTCCTTTCCTTAAAGCAGTCCTTTTAGTATCTCTTATAGAGCTGGTTTGGTGGAGGCATATTCTTTTAGACTTCTTTTGTCTTGGAAGCTCTTTATTTGGCCTTCTATCTTGATTGAGAGCCTTGCTGGGTGAAATAGCCTTGATTGTAGGCCTCTGATTCTCATTACTTGGAATATTTCCTGCTATTCTCTTCTTGCTTGGAGTTTTTCCATTGAGAAGTCAGTTGCTAACCTTATTATGGCTCCCTTGTATGTTACTTCCCTTTCCTCCCTTGCTGCCTTTAAGATTCTCTCTTTGACTTGGAATTTTGCCATTTTAATGATGATATGTCTTGTAGTGGGCCTCTTTGGGTTCCTCTTGATTGGAACTCTCTGTGATTCCTGGATTTGTGAGATTTTTTCTCTCATCAAATTAGGAAAGTTTTCCATCATTACTTTTTCAAATAGGTTTTATATGACTTGTTCTTCTTCTTGTCCTTCTGGTATCCCTATTATTTGGATATTATTACCTTTCATATTGTCTTGCATTTCTCTTAATCCCTCTTCATTCTTTCTGATCCTCTTTTCCTCTTCTTGCTCTTTCTGTGAGTTTTTTCTACTTTGTCCTCCATCTCACTGATCTGGTCTTCTGCTTCATCAATCTTGCTTTTGATTCCTTCAACTGTGTTCTTCAGTTCAGAAATTGTATTCTTCATTCCCTCTTGTCCTTTGCTGATAGTTTCTATTTCCTTTTTCATGTTGCTATAGTTTGTGGTGAGTTCATTGTAACTTCCCTGTAGTTTCTGGTAGCTAATTGTGATCTCTTTTAATTTCCTGATAGCCAGTGCTTTGAATTCAATATCTGATCGTTGACTTGCCTCTATTTCATCTAACATTATTTCTGAAGTTTACTTTTTTTTCTTTCATTTGGGGATTGTTTCTTTGTCCTCCCATTGTTTGTGAAACTCTTGTTGTTTGCCTCAGCTTCTTAAATTAATCTGTCCTGACTCCCTGGGTCTATGGTGTGAACTTCTGTGGTAGAATACCTGTGAGATTCAGTGGTACAGTCTTTTTTAGGTATCCTGGTGTTCCCTGCTTACACCTACTCTTTTTTGTGATCAGTTGAAGGGGTAAGGCAAAATGGTTTAAGACAGAAAGAGAGTATTTTATGCCATTTACAATAGCAGTAGGTAAAGAAGAGATAGGAGATCCTCTGGCTATGTATAGTGTTAACTGTTATATTCCACCCAACTAGCCACTTTTTAGAAAGGATGGAAAGAAGATAAGACTCTTGTTGGGGAGGGAGGGATTGTGAGTTGGATCTAGAAAGCAGTGAAGTTGTTGGAGGTCAGATTCTGAGGTAAGGTGAGAATAAAGGATAGTAAATAGGTGTAATGTGTGAGAGAATAGGGTTAACTGCTACAGTAATATAGTTCAGAAAACCATGAAGTGGGCTTAGATATGGGAGGGTTGTTGTGTAGTATTTACAATAGTATGGAACAGCTATTATTTACAATAATATAAGAGGAACAATCATATGACAGAATCTATGAGATCTAGATACCAAGAATAGGGAGTATCAGGCCTTCAGTAGTGTGCTAATGGAACACAGGTGAAGTGAAGGACAGTAAATTAGCAATACATTATGAATGAGAGGGTACTGGAAACCTGTCATATGATACAATATAGCCAGCTAAGCAAAGAAGAATAAACGGAAGGAAGCGAAATACAAAAATATTATTCAAATAAAAGATGTAAGAATAATGAAAAATAATACAAATATGCAATATCTTGCAGGTTCTCTGTAATAGCAAAGTGAAATTTGTCTCTTTGTCTCAGCTGTTGGTATGCCCCCTCTTTGAGTCCAACTCTGGTCTTTTCACAGATCCAGGTTTTTTTGTCTTTTGTGGGCATTTAAAGAAATAGAAGAAGAAAGAAGGAAGAAAGAAGAGGTAAAATGGGAAAGAAATAAAGAATGAGTTAAAGAAGAAAGATGGAGAGAGAGGCAAAAGGAATTGAGAGATTAAAAAATAATTAAAAAAATTAAAAGTTACTTTAAAATATCAAATAAACAAAAAAACAAAATCACAAAACAACAACAACAAAAAAACCTCTTGCTGGTTTCAAACTGGCCAAACCCATTTTTCTGTTCTTGCTGGCTGCAGCAGGCTGAGGGGTGTGTTTACCAGTGGGGGTCTCCAGGTCTCCTGAGGTGCGCACACTTTCTTATGGTCCAAGGTTGTGGTCCCTGGGTGTTCCACAAAGCTCTCTCTCCCTGGGTTGCAGGCGTGTTAACCCGGCCAGGCCGCCTCCAGTTGCACAGACTCCAGTGCACACTCTTTCCAGGGCTATGCGTGGGTGCTCACAGCCCCCTTGCATTTGCCACTCAGTCCTTACTCGCCTCTTTGGGACTTCAAGCAACCAGGTCTCTCCCAGTGCTGCTCAAACCCTGCTTGGCCAAGAAGGAGCACCAACCCAGCTCTCTCCCAAGAGCCCTGTGGCTAGCCCAGTAGGCCAGACCTTGGGCTGCCTCCTCCATGGTCCCTGTGCTGATCCCTGGGCCCTTACTGCCCCGAAGCACTCTTCTTACTGTCTGGTTTTTCAATGTGTGCTACAATTTTTGATCTCCTGTTTTTATATATGCTGTGGTACCATTGGCTGTCTACTCTGTTCCTCCATAGATGGGCCAGGTTTCTCTCTCATGTGCAGGGGGAAGTGGAATCTGCTCCCTCTTACCTAGCCACCATCTTCTCTGCTGCATATCTTTATTTTGGGGGGGTGGATCTCAGGGGGTCTTCAGGGTAAGTCCAGTAGTGTTTATTAGGACTCAAAAGACCAAGATTTGGCCATGTGAAGGGAAAGCTTTTCTACAGTTGGGCATGTGAGGGAAAAATGACCCCTGTTTGAGAGCCACACAGCTCAGTCTGTCCCAGATTCTGACAGGAGGTGATGGAGCTCATCAGGGTAGAGCTTGCGGTTAGTGGCTCTCTCATGTAGGGAGGTGCTCTTCAGGCCTCAAAGAATGTAGAGGATGTGGTCCCTGCCCAAGAGCAATACCACCCATTCTGTCTGATTTTGCCTCAACCTCAGCAGGGTGGAACCACTAATATTTGGATGGGTGGGGTTGATAGAGCTCAGCCAAGAGCCTGGAGGGTGGGTCTCCTGGAAGCCCAGAGCATAGTTCTAGCATATCTCCTGTGAGGGGGAAGCATCAGTCAGGTTCACCAGAAAGTGAGGGAGTGGCCCCCACTCCAAAGCCACACAACTCAGTCACTGGCACTCTGCCTGAGTCTGCCTAGACCTCTACACCCTTGTAATTCAGCTGATTCCTCAGCACAATATAAATTCTGCATGGTGGGGTGAAAGAGAGTCCAGATGGTGGAGCTATTGCTTTCCTTCAGGCTGATGCCACATGGTGGAGAGTGTTCCACCCAGAAAAAGATTATATCTGTGTTGTGGGAGAGTGACTCAGAACAGGGATTCTGGTGGCTGTCTCTTTAGCTCTCTCTCTGCAGAGCCACAAACTCAAGACTCTCCTGAGGTGATTCTATTCCGTTCCATTCTCCCTCTGCTGGAGCCCAGGGTGAATGGCTGCAAACCAAATTTTGTGTTTAGCTCTTTAATAGGGTTTCTGTGTCTCTAGCAGAATCTTATCTTTCCCTGGTAGACCAATCTCAATGTGGTTTCTCTCTTTTTTAAAGATTTTACTCATTTATTTATTTTAATATTTTATTTATTTATTTTTAGAGGGGAAAGGAAGGAGAGAGAGATAGAAACATCAATGTATGGTTGCCTCTGGTGTGTCCCCTGCCAGAAACTGGCCTGCAACCCAGGCATGTGCCCTGACTGGGAATCAAACCGCAGTCGTGTGGTTTGCAGGCCCACACTCAATGTGGTTTCTTTGGTAAATTCTTGGTTGTAAGATGCTTCTTCAGCTAGTCTTCAGTTGATTATTCATGATGACTGTTGTTTAATTTATTTATAATTCCAGTTTGGTCCTGGGAGGTAGTGAGTCTCTATAATAGTGTACTTTAAGAGAAATTATCAATATTTTAATCCAAATGATAGACTCCAATAGTGGAAATTTTAGTATTTTAGATTAATTTGTAGGTGTGTCCCCTCCCTTACACACACCTGGGGTAACCCCTCCTTGGTGAGGTACTAAGCTACTCACCCAGTCGTTTGCACATATGTGCCTTCTTTCCTCTGAAGCCCAGAAAACACATCTTGACTCACAGCTGAAGATTGACCCTGTGTCTAGCTGGCACATACAGTACTCCCTAGGAGAGTCAGCTTTTGGTGAGCTAACAGCATACTTCTGCTGCTTCTGGAGTGCCTGCCACCCACTAGTGATAGGAGGCCTTTTAGTAACCCTCCAGGTAACTGGAGCTTCTTTTTTTCCCTCTTAGAGACTTGTCAGGTAGGAGTCAGGAGGAAACTGGCTGTCCATATTTGTCCAGTGTGAAAATGGAAATCATAGAGCAAACATGCTCTGTGTTGACAAACATGCCAGCCCCAGGCAGGTTCAGTCATACCTTTAACAAAACACTAAGAACATAAAAAAAAAAAAGAATGTTCACTTATAACCCAATTAAGCTCAGAGGGGAGAGTTGCTTTCTCTAGGAAGACCATATGCCTGGCACTGAGATGGAGGCAAATTAGGAAAAGGGAGTGAGCTGCATGCAGGACTGGTTGAGGTACTGAGAGTGAGAATAGAAAGCTTATTTAACAGTTTGTTCCTGCCATCTATCTCAGACTGTCATGTACATGGGGTATGGGGCCATCTCCTCTCCCTGCAAGCCTTTTGGCTGGGAAGGAAAGTCCTTTAGTTGTTCATGCAACTTTGGCCTTTAGTCCTGGGTCCCTGATATGCCTTCTGGGCTTCTCTCATAGAGTTCCCCCATATCCCTGGTCTCCTATCCAGACCCTCAGCCAGACTTCTCACTCCTAGTCCCCTCCTCCTGCGTTCCCCTGTTCCCTTTGCTGTGAAACTGCCTGGCTAATTGGGATTTATCCATCTGTTTAGAAATCTAATTGACCTGCCAGGTGGAGATTGTATCTCCCCAACCTCTGCTCTTTATTTTTTTAATTTATTTTGTTAAGTTTGTTTTCCTTCTCCAAGTCTTCACAACTGGAACTAAAATCAGAGCTGTAAAACATACCATACCAATGGCTGTAATGAAGCAAAATCTCTGTTCAAAATGCTTATTAATATTGTATTCAAAATATTCTGGGTTTGTGTGTGTGTGTTGTATTTCTTACCAGTAGTAACAAGCTATTGGAGAAATAAGTGCCAAATATAATCTAATTAGACCAACCATGGTTCCTATTTAAGTGGTTGGTAGAAACAGATAAATCCAAAGAGTAAAGTGGAAACAGAGCCCTAACTGGTGTTGCTCAGTGGGTTGGGCACTAACCTGTGAATGAAAATGTCAATTCCAGGTCAAGAAACATGCCTGGGTTGCAAGCCAGGTCCCCAGGTGGGGACATGTGAGAGGCAACCATTTTTTCTCACACATCCATGTTTTTCTTCTTCTCTTTCTCCTTCCCTTCCCCTCTCTCTAAAACATAAAAAAATTAAAGAAAAAAAGGAAGTTCCTTTGAATTAGAAAGTAGGACTTTATGTATCCTCTCCTTTCTTCCTATCCTCAGTATGTTTCTGTCTTCCTTTTTATCTTCTGTGTAGTAAGGAAGAAAGAAGTATCTTAGAGGATGGGGAGATTTAAAAAGCAAATTAAATTAATCCTGTATCCTTTATCTAGTTTTCGCTCTAAGCCAGTGGTGATTATACAACTTGAGCCTATATAAGAATCACCTCTAGTAGGTGTGGAATGAGAACTAAGAATTTTTGTTTTACTGTGTCATAAGTGATACTGAGACTGCTGGCCTGGAGATAACATTTTAAAATCAGAAATTGTAAGTCTTACTTTGTTTTTCTTTTTTAACATTGCTTTAGCCATTCTATATCCCTTGCAATTCCATGTGGATTTTAGAATCAGCTTGGAAATTTCTGCAAAGAAGTTTGCTAAGAATCTGTTAGGGATTGTGTTGAATCAGTAGACCAATTGGGGAGGGGTATTATTCTAACACTAAACCTTTCATTCCATAAACATGGGACTTTTGGTTATTTATTTATAGCTTCTTTAATATCTTTTATGAACAAATTGTAGTTTTCAGAGAATAAGTTTTGCACTTCTTTTGTTAAACCTATACCTATTTTATCTATTTCTTTATTTTGATATTTGATATTTTTAAATTTATTTAATTATTTTTCAAGTACAGTTTTCTATTAATCCCATCCCAACCCACCCACTCTCGTGCTCCCCCTTCCCTCCCATTTCCACCCTTCTTAGTTTGTCCATGTATCCTTTATATTTGTTCCTCTGAATCCCTCCCCTATTTCCCTTGAAATTCCCTCCCCTCTCCCCTCTGGTCGCTGTCTCCCTATTCTCTATTTCAGAGTCTTTGGTTATATTTTGCTTGCTTGTTTGTTTTGTTGTTTAGCTTCCTGTTAAAGGGTGAGATCATATGGTATTTGTCCTTCAACAACTGGCTTATTTCACTCAGCATAATGCTTTCCAGTTCCATCCATGCTGTTGCAAAAGGTAGGAGCTCCTTCTTTCTTTCTGCTGCATAGAATTATGGTAAATAACTTTTTTCAAATCTTTTTTATTTTTCAGTTGAAGTTTACACAATATATTATATTAGTTTCAGGTGCACAAGCAGTGATTAGACATTAACTTACTAAGTGATTGTCCTAATAAATTTCTCACCATTCTGACATTATACATAGTTATTAGATTATTATTGACTATATTTCCTATGCTGTACTTCACCTCTTCGTGACTATTCTTTTTTATTGTTGTTCAATTACAGTTGTCCCACCTTTTTCTCCATTGCTCTTTCCTGCCCAATCTGACCCTGCTCCCAAAGTCAATATCCTTGTTATCCATGCCCATAAGTCCTCTATTCATGTTCCTTGGTTTTCCCTCTCCCTTTGTATCCCCCCATTATTCCCCTCTTCCCTCCCCTCTGGACACTGTCAGTCTGTTCTTTGTTTTCATGCCTCTGGTTATATTTTGCTTGCTTGTTTGTTTTGTTGATTAGGTTCCACTTACAGGTAAGATCATATGGTATTTGTCTTTCACCATCTGGCTTATTTCACTTAGTATAATGCTCTCTAGTTCCATCCATGCTCCCTTGAATGGTAGGAGTTCCTTCTTTCTTTCAGTTGTACAGTATTCCATTGTGTAAATGTACGATGTGTTTTTGATTCACTCATTTACTGATGGGCACTTAGACTGTTTCCAGCACTTGGCTATTATAAATAATGCTTTTATGAACATTGGGGCACATAGGTTCTTTTGAATTGGTGATTCAGCCCCAAAATATACAAAGAACTCACATGACTCCACACCAGAAAGACAAACAATCCAATTTAAAAATTGGACAAAACGTCCAGCCAAAATGGAGGCATAGGTAGATGTGCTTTGCTTCCTCATACAACAAAAAGAATGATAACAACCACTTTAAAAAGAAAAATGAGAACTTCCAGAAAATCAAACTGCATGGAAGTTCAACAATCAAGGAGTTAAAGAAGAAACATTCATTCAGACTGGTAGGAGGGGTGGAGATAGGCAGCTGGGGTGAAGGAAGCATGTGACAAGGCAGCAGATGGCAGTAAGGGGTGGGGAAGGCAGTGCCTGGCAGACTGGAATATCCTACATTTGTGTCAGATAAGCTGGGAGGAACAACTTGGGAGCTAAACAGATTGTGAAACACAGAGTTCCAGCATGGGAAACTAAAACCTCCAGACCACTGATGGTAAAAACCTGCCAGTGTTGTGATGGTGGGAGAAACTCCAAGCCTCACAGAAGAGTCAATTGGAGAGGACCACAGGATCCTAGAACACACAAGGCCACCCACCCAAGAATCAGCACCTGAAAAGGCTCAATCCACTTGTGGAAAGTGAGTGAAGTGACTGAAAGCAAGTCTAGAGTCAAGTAAGCTAGTAAGCAGCATTGTTGCCTCTCTTACCACTCTCCTACATACAGCACCACAACCCTGCCCTGGCAAATGCTTAAGTCTCTGCCACTTACAACACGACAACTATGCTGAGACAAAGAAATATAAACCAAATGAAAAAATAGATCAAAATTCCAGAAAATGAACTAAGTGACAAGGAGATAGACAACCTATCAGATGCAGACATCAGAACACGGGTAATAAGAACGCTCAGAAAAATGATTCTGTATAGTCACAAAATGAAGAAAGAAATTAAGGCTATAAAAAGTGAAATAAAGAAAAATGTACAGGGAAATAACAGTGAAGGGAAGGAAACTGGAACTCAAATCAATGGTTTAAAACAAAAGGAAGAAATAAACATCCAACTGGAATGGAATGAAAAAACAAGAGTTCAAAAAATGAGGAGAGGATTGGGAACCCCCAGGAAAACTTAGAGCATTCCAACATCTGAATCATAGGGGTTCTAGAAGGAAAAGAGGAAGAGCAAGATATTGAAAACGTATTTCAACAAATGATGAAGGAAAACTTCCCCATTCTAACAAGGAATTAGACATTCAAGTCCAGGACACTCAGAGAGTCCCAAAGAAGTTGGATCCAAGAAGAAACACACCAAAACACATCATAATTACATTACCCAAAATTAAAGATAAGGAGAGAATCTTAAAAGCAGCAAGAGAAATGGAATCAGTTATCTTCAAAGGAGTTCTAATAAGACTATCAGCTGACATAGTAAAAGAAACCTTATAGTCAAGAAGAGGCTGGAAAGAAGTACTTGAAGTTATGATAGGCAAGGACCTATATCCAAGATTACTCTATCCAGCAAAGCTATCATTTAGAATGGGAGGGAAGATAGAATGCTTCCCAGATTATGTAAAGTTAAAGGAGTTCATCATCACCAAGCACTTATTATATCAAGTGTTTTTTAATTTAAATGTTGTTTAAGTACAGTTGTCTCCATTTTACCCCAACTACTCTCCCCCACTCCAGCCATCCCCACTCCCCACCCTTGATCCTACCCCTCTTTGGTTTTCTCCATGTGTCCTTTGTACAAGTTCCTGAAAACACTTCCCCCTTTTACACCCATTATCCCCTCCCACCTCCCCTCTGATTACTGTCAGTTTGTTCTTAATTTCAATGTCTCTGGTTGTATTTTGCTTGCTTGTTTGTTTTGTTGACTAGGTTCCACTTACAGGAGAGATCATATGGTATTTGTCTTTCACCAGCTGGGTTATTTCACTTAGCATAATGTTCCCCAGTTCCATCCAAATGTTAAAGGGACTTATCCAAGGAAAAGGAGATCAAAATTATGAACAGTGCAGTGGTATTAGGAGAAGATGGGGGCAAGATAGGTGAGAGCAGATTCCACTTCTCCCTGTGCACAGGTGAAACACCTAGCTGATCTTCTGAGGAATAGACTGAAGCTAATGGTATCCCAGCATATATGAAGATAGGAAGCCAAAATCATAGAGGAAATTGAAAAATCAGATGGTAAGGAGATTGCTTTGGGATGGTAAGGTCCTTGGGACCTGAGTGGAAACCAGGGTTCCTGCAAATGTAGACTCGGCACCTGCCAGACCTGCCACAGGATTCTTGGAAGAGAGCCAGGTAAACAGCTCTCTCCATCCCCTGCTGAACTGGGAAGGTTTTTAAAAAATTTTTTTTAACTTAATTATTGTTCAAGTACAGTTTCCTGTCTTTTTTTTAAAAAAATTTATTATTTTTTATTTGGGGGGGATTTTTTATTTAATTCTTATTCAAGTAAAGTTTTCTGTTTTATATTCCCTGCCCTGCCCCCACCCAGTGCTCCCCACCTCACTCCCATTTCCACCCCCAAATTAATTATTGTCCATGTGTCCTTTATGCTTATTCATGTGAGTCCCTCCCCTTTTCCCCTATGATTCTCTCCCCTCTCCTCTCTGGACCTGTCAGCCTGTTCCGTATTTGAGTGTCATTGGTCATATTTTGCTTGCTTGTTTCTTTTGTTGTTTAGATTCCTGTTAAAGGTGAGATAATATGGTATTTCTCTTTCACCGCCTGGCTTTTTTCACTTAACATAATGCTCTCCAGTTCCATCCATGATGTTGCAAAAGGTAGAAGCTCCTTCTTCCTTTCTGCAGCATAGAATTCCATTGTGTAAATGTACCATAGCTTTTTGATCCAGTCATTGACCGATGGGCATCTAGGTTGCTTCCAATTCATGGCTATCGTAAATTGTGCTGCTATGAACATCGGGGTGCATAGGTTCTTTTGGATTGGTGTTTCAGGGTTCTTAGGATATACTCCTAATAGTGGAATTGCTGGGTCAAAAGGCACATTCATTTTTAGTTTTCTTAGAAACTTCCATACTGTTTCCCATAGTGGTTGTACCAGTTTGCAATCCCACCAACACTGAACTAGGGTCCCCCTTTCCCCACAACTTCTCCAGCACTTGTTGTTTGTTTCTTTGTTTATCATAGCCATTCTGACTGGTGTAAAGCGGTATCTCATTGTGGTTTTAATTTGCATTTCTCTGATAGCTAGTGATATCCAGCATCTTTCCATGTGTCTCTGGATCCTCTGTATGTCCTCCTTGGAGAAATGTCTGTTCAAGTCTTCTGCCCAATTTTTGATTGGGTTGCATGTCTTCTTTGAGTGGAGCCGAATGAGTTCTTTGTATATTTTGGAGATTAAACCTTTGTCTGAGGTATCATGGGCAAATATGTTTTCCCAAACAGTTGCTTCTCTTTTAATCTTGATATTTTTTTCCTTAGCCATGCAGAAGTTTTTAATTTTGTTGAGATCTCATTTGTTTATTTTTTCCTTTATGTCCCTTGCTCTAGGGGACGTATCAGTAAAAATCTTGCTGCGTGGAATATCTGAGATTTTCCTGCCAATGTTCTCCTCTAGGGCTTTAATGGTTTCAAGGCTTACATTTAAGTATTTTACCCACCTTGAATTTATTTTGGTGTATGGTGTAAGTTGGTGCTCAAGTTTCATTTTTTTCCATGTAGCTCTCCAGTTCTCCCTACACCATTTGTTGAAGAGGCTATCTTTACTCCATTTTATGTTATTGCCCCCTTTGTCAAATATTAATTGACTGTAGAGAGTTGGGTTTAATTCTAGGCTCTCTGTTCTGTGCCATTGGTCTATGTGCCTGTTTTTGTGCCAGTACCAGGCTGTTTTGATTACAGTGGCCTTGTAATACAGTTTGATATCAGGTATTGTGATGCCTCCTACTTTGTTCTTCTTTCTCAACATTGCAGCTGCTATTTGGGGTCTTTTATGGTTCCATATACATTTTTGAATGTTTATTCTATGTCTGTGAAATATGCCATTGGAACTTTAATAGGTATTGCATTGAATCTATAAATTGCTTTGGGTAGTATGGCCAATTTGATGATGTTAATTCTTCCAATCCATGAACATGGTATACGTTTCCATTTGTTTGTGTCTTCCTTGATTTCTTTCTTCAGTGTTGTATAGTTTTCTGTGTACAGGTCTTTTACCTCCTTGGTTAGGTTTATTCCCAGATATTTTGTTTTTGTTTTTGCTATATCGAATGGGATTTTTTTCCTGATTTCTGCTTCTTCTGTTTCATTGTTGGTATACAAAAATGCCTTTGATTTCTGGATATTGACTTTGTATCCCGCTGTTTTGCCAAATTCACTTATTAGGTCGAGCAGTTTTTTGTTAGAGGCTATAGGCTTTTCTATGTACACTATCATGTCATCTGCAAACAATGCCAGTTTTGTTTCCTCCTTTCCGATTTGGATGCCTTTTATTTCCTTTTCTTGTCTGATTGCTGTGGCTAGAACTTCCAATACTATATTGAATAGAAGTGGTGATAGTGGGCAACCTTGACTTATTCCTGATCTTAGTGGGAAAGCTTTTAGTTTTTGCGCATTGAGTATGATGTTGGCTGTAGGTCTTTCATATATGGCCTTTATTATATTGAAGAATGTTCCCTCTATTCCCACTTTGGTCAGTGCCTTTTTCATAAATGGTGTTGTAGCTTATCAAAAGCCTTTTCCGTATCTATTGGTATGATCATGTAGTTTTTGTCTTTGGTTTTTCTTTATGTGGTATATTACATTTACTGATTTATGAATATTGAACCATCCTTGCGTCCTTAGGATGAATCCCACTTGGTGTTGGTGTATGATCTTTTTGATGTATTGTTGGATGCGATTTGCCAACATTTTATTGAGGATTTTAGCGTCTATGTTCATCAGCGATATTGGCCTTAAGTTTTCTTTCTTTGTTGTGTCTCTATCTGGCTTTGGAATTAGAATGATGCTGGCTTCATAAAAAGAGTTGGGGAGTTTTCCTTCCTTTTGGATTTTTTGGAATAGTCTGTGAAGAATATGAGTTAGCTCTTCCTTAAAAGCTTTGTAGAATTCTCCTGTGAAACCGTCTGGTCCAGCGCTTTTGTACGATGGGAGTTTTTTATTACTTCTTCAATTTCATCTACTCTTATTGGCCTGTTCAGGTTTTCTGTTTCTTTTTCATTGAGTTTTGGAAGATTATATTATTCTAGAAATTTGTCCATTTCACCTAGGTTTTCAAATTTCTTGGCATACAGTTCTTCATAGTAATTTCTTACAATCTCTTCTATTTCTGTGGTATCAGTTGTAATCTCTCCTCTTTCATTTCTGATTGTGTCTATTTGGGACCTCTCTCTTCTTTCTTGATGAGCCTACTTAAAGGTTTGTCCATTTTGTTTATCTTTTCAAAAAAAGAACTCCTAGATTCATTGATCCTTAGAATTGTGCTTTTAGTCTATGTCATTTAGTTCTGCTCCGATCTTGGTTATTTCCTTTCTTCTACTTGCTCTGGGCTGTCTTTGTTGTTGTTCCTCAAGTTCTTGGAGGCGTCATGTTAGGTTGTTTGTTTGAAATGTTTCTATCTTCTTTAGGTAAGCCTGTATTGCTATGAACTTCCCTCTCAGGACTGCCTTCAGTGTGTCCCATAAGTTTTGGGTTGTTGTGAGTTCATTTTCATTAGTTTTGAGAAGTTTTTTGATTTCTTCCCTTATTTCAACTTTGACCCATTTGTTGTTTAATAGCATACCATTCAATTTCCATGCTTTTGGCTGTTCTAGGTTTTTTCCTGTGGAGTTGGTTTCCAATTTCAGTCCCTTGTGATCAGAGAAAATGCCTGGTATGATTTCTGTTTTCCTAAAGTTGTTGAGACTCGTTTTGTGTCCCATCATATGGTCTATCTTTGAAAATATTCCATGTGCACTTGAAAGGAATGTATATTTAGCTTCTTTGGAATGGAGGGCTCTATATATATCAATTAGGTCCCTTTCATCTAGAGTGTTGTTTAATGCTGCAATATCTTTTTTGATTTTATGTTTAGAAGATCTGTCCATTTTTGATAGTGGGGTATTTAATTCCACTACTATAATTGTGTTGCTATCAATATCTTTCTTGAGGTCCTTTAGGATTTTTTTTATATATTTGGGTGCTCCTATGTTGGGTGCATATATATTTATTATGTTAATGTCTTCTTGGTGGATTCTTCCCTTGAGTATTATGAAGTGGCCTTCTGGGTCTCTCTTTATCGCCCATTTTTGAAATCTATATTGTCTGATATGAGGATTACTATTCTGCCTTTTTTTCCCTTGTCCATTTGCCTGGAAAATTTGTCTCCATCCTTTCACTTTTAGTCTGTTGTGGTCTTTTGACCTGAGGTAGGTCTCTTGTAGGCAGCATATGTGTGGATCATGCTTTCTTAACCATTCAGCTATTCTATGTCTTTTAATTGGTGCATTTAATCAATTTACATTTAAGGATATTATTGAAAGGTACTTATTCATTGCCATTTGTGTACCTATGTTCCTCTCTGTCTCTCTCTTTTCCTGCCTTTCCTTAAAGCAGCCCTTTTAATAATTCTTGTAGAGCTGGTTTGGTGGAAGTGTATTCTTTTAGACTTCTTTTCTCTTGGAAGCTCTTTATTTGGCATTCTATCTTGATTGAGAGCCTTGCTGAGTAAAGTAGCCTTGGTTGTAAGCCTCTGGTTCTCATTACTTGGAATATTTTTTGCCATTCTCTTCTTGCTTTGAATGTTTCCATTGAGAAGTCAGTAGCCAAGCTTATTGGAACCTCCTTGTGTGTTATTTTTTTTCTCCCTTGCTTCCTTTAGGATTCTCTCTTTGTCTTGGAGTTTTGCCATTTTAATGATGATGTGTCTTGCAGTAGGCCTCTTTGGGACTCTCTGCAATTCCTGGATTCATGTGACTTTCTCTCTCTTCAACTTAGGAAAATTTTCCGTTGTTACTCTTTCAAGTAGGTTTTCTATCCCTTGTTCTTCTTCTTCTCCTACTGGTATTCCTATCATTTGGATATTATTACGTTTCATATTGTCTTGAATTTCTCTTAGACTCTCCTCATTTTTTCTGATTCTCTTTTCCATTACCTGGTCCGTCTGGGAGATTCTTTCCAACCTGTCTTCGAGCTCGCTTATGCGATCTTCTGCCTCATCAATCCTACTATTCATACCTTCTACTGTGTTCTTCAGTTCAGAAATTGTATTCTTCATTTCCTCTTGGCCTTTGCTGATGGTTTGTATTTCCTTTTTCATGTTGGTATAGTTTGCGGAGAGTTCACTGTAGCTCCCCTGTAGTTTCTGGTAGCTTGTTGTAAGCTCTTTGAATTTCCTGATAACCAGTGCTTTGAATTCAATATCTGATAGTTGACTTGCCTCTATTTCATCTAACATTCTTTCTGAGACTTCCTCCTTTTCTTTCATTTGGGGATTGTTTCTTTGTCTTCCCATTGTTTGTGATGCTCTTCTTGTTGGCCTCACCTTCTGAAATTGATCTGTTCTGGTTCCCTGAGTTTATGGTGTGAACTTCTGTGTAAGATACCTGTGAAATTCAGTGGTGCAGTCTCCTGTAGGTATCTTACTGTTCTCTGTTTCATTCAGTGTCCACTACACTCTCTGGAGTCCTGCCTTCTTATATCCTGGGTCCCTGTTGGGCATCTGCTGCACTCCTCTGCAGATCAGCCAGGTCCTTCTCTGGTGTATGGAGGGAAGTGAAATCCTTTGTCCTACTCTGCCGCCATCTTCCTCCTTTTCCCTCTGCAGGGGATTTTAAAGGCCAGTTTTTTGTCTTTTCCTCCCATCCCAACCTACCCACCTCGTGCTCTCCACCTCCCTCCCATTTCCACCCCCCTTAGTTGTTGTCCATGTGTCCTGTATACTAGTTCCTATAAATCCTTCCCCCTTTTCTCCTGAAATTCCCTCCCCTCTCCCCTCTGTGAACAGGGAGGTTTGAACAGCACCAGGAGGGACCTGGATGCTTGAAGTTGCTGAAGGGAATAAAGATGAAGTGGCAAATGCACAGGGCCAGTTCGCACCCATTGAGACTGTGGACATCAGCTAGGTCATTACCAGAGAAACTGGGGAGATAGGTGATGCCTGGAGAAGGGAGAAGAGTTGAGCTGTGATTGACCCTGACACAGTTAGTCTCCAGTATGGTTGAAAATTTGGGCTGTGTAAGAGGCAGGGCACTTCTTTAGAGCAGCAGGCTTGAACAGGAGGAATAAATTTTTAAAAAGGCTCTTGGTGGCTTTTTATGGAATCCTCCCAATGTGGCTACCCCCATCCTCCCTGGCTGTGCCCCTACAGCCTACCCAACCCCAGCTGTAGAGACCCACTCCTGCTGCCAGGATGTGGCTGACTCTCTCCCCTTCCCCCAGCTGCAGTGGCAGAGGGTACCTGCAGCCCCAGCAGTGCATGCCAGACCAGAGGTGTTCCTGTAGGAGCAGAAGCCATTCCCATGCCCATCATCCCAGAGGCATGGGCCTGGTCCTGCCCCCCCCTTGAGGCTTTTCCTCCCACCTCCACCCCCACTGCTGCAGCAGTGGGGGCTGCGTGCCCACACCGCAGGCCCAGTGGTGCTACATGCCAGACCCTGCTGCCACCACTATAGCAGCAGAGGAGGCCGTACACACCCCCCTCCCACCCCACCCCCCCCGAGGTACTACAGTGAATGTGGCACTCCCGCCCAGCAGGGCTAGACTGGCTCAATAAGAGGAAGGAGGAGGCAGCCCCACAGAGGAAAGCAGCAGGGTTCAGGGAGTCAGCAGTCCCCAGAAAGACATAACTCAGTGTGGGAGCCAAACATACTGAAGAGACTTTTTTGTGAGTTCCTAATACCTGGGACAGCAAAGAACTAGAAAGTGGTGTGTGAGTTGTCCCTAATTGGTGCACTTCAATAACAACACATCTGGTGGACTTAAGGTGTAGGCCTGGCACAGAAGGGCACTGGGGCCATGCAGTGAACTGAGGAACTGGGCTGGAGGCTGGGCAACTGTAAAGAGTGTGTCTCAGACCTGGCCCCCATCCATGCAAAGCCACAGGAAGGAAGAAAAGCAAAATCCAACTCCCCTCAGCCTGCTGCAGCCAGGAAGAATAGCAGAACTCACTTGGCTGATTTAAAGCCAGCAGGAGATTTTTTCTTCCTTCTTTTCTTTCCTTTCCTTTCATTTCTCCTTCCCTCCCCTCCCCTCCCCTCCCTTTCTCCCCCCCTTNTGTTCTTTCTTTTGTTTTCTCTCTCTTCCCCACCCCGACCCTGCCCCACAAGTGAGACAATAATACCTGGAGCTGTGAAAGGATCACAGTCAGACCCAAAGAGGGATCATCTCAACCACTGACAAACTAAGACAAATTTCATTTTGCTATTCCACAGAACTTGCAAGTCATTGTTTATTTGTATTATTAGTATTATTTCACTGTTTTTACTTCTTTTATTAGTATCTTTATTTCTCTTTCTTCCGTTTAGTTTTCTTCATTTTGTTTGTTATATTGTATTGTTTGACTGGTTTTCCTTGTTCTGACTTTCATAGTGTGTTTTTAATTTTCCTCCTTTCACTTCACTTGTGTTATAATAGCACACTATTCTGGGTCATGCACTTCCTATTCTTGTTATTTAGATCGCATAGATTTGGTCACATGATTGTTGCTATATGACTACTGAAAATAATTGTTTCACACAATTATAAACATTATACAGCACCCCTCCCAGATCTTAGCTCATTGTACTTAGGTCACTTAGCTCTTCTGGAACATTATTACTGTTGTAGTAAACTCTATTCTCTCTCACACTACACCGAAGGGAAGTACACCTATTTTCTATACTTTACTTTCACTATATCTCATACTATGACCTCCTACAAGCTCACTGTTTTCTGGATCCAACTCACAATCCTTCCCCCTGCCTAAAAAGAGTTTTATCTTTTTTCCACCCTGTTTAAAAAGTGACTAGTTAGGTGAAATATCATGGTTAACACTATACTTACCTAAAGGATCTCTGATCTTTTCTCCACAGGTTGGTAGTTTAACTCCCATAGAATACACTCCCACTATTTTAAACCATTTTGCCTTCTCCCTCCAAATGATCACATAATAGAGTAGGTGGGATCTGTGAACACCAGGATAACTGCTGGAAGAGAAAACCCACCAACAAATAACAACAGAAAAAGGTGAAGTAGGGAGTGAAAGCCACATTAACTCAACCCAGGACCTATCTGGAAATACAACTAAATAGTGAAAAAAATACCCAGAGCAAACAACTGAACAAGAGCAAGAGAATCCTCAAAACCTTGTATACATGGAAGAACCAGATTCAACACAACCTGCCCACACCTGCACAACACAGCACAAGAAGTGGTGGACAGAGTGACCCTCAGTTAACCAGCTGGAGGGAAGGACCCACCAAAGAAAGACCCAACAACAATAAAAAAACCAAAGACAAACACAGAGCCAACATAAATGACAGCCCAAGACCAGTGAGCTTGGGAGATCAGGGAGACAGCACCACTGAATCTTACAGGTATTCTACCACAGTTCACACTATAAACCCAGGGAGTCAGAAGAGATTAATTTAAGAAGCAGAGGCTAACAAGAAGAGTCTCACAAACAATGGGAAGACAAAGAAACAAATTCCAAATGTAAGGAAAGGAGGAGGCCTCAAAAAGAATGTTAAATGAAATATAGGCATGTCAACTATAAGATACTGAGTTCAAAAAAATGATTAGAAGGAAGCTCAATGACCTCACAGGGAATTACCAAAAACCACATGGAAATTACAATAAACTCACTGGAAATAGAAACTATTAACATGAGCCAAGAGAGGATGAAGAATACAATTTCTGAATTGAAGAACACAGCAGAAGGAATCAAAAGTAGGCTAAATGAAGCAAAAGATCAGATCAGTGAGCTGGAGCACAAGGTAGAAAAAAACACCCAGAAAGAGCAAGAAAAAGAAAAGAGACAAAGAAAGAATGAAATGGGATTAAGAGAAATGTGAGACAATATGAAACATAATAATATCCATATAATAGGGATACCAAAAGGAGAAGAAGAAGAAGAGCAAGGGATAGAAAACCTGTTTGAAAAAGTAATGATGGAAAACTTCCCTAATTTGATAAGAGAAAAAGTCACACAAATCCAGAAAACACAGAAGGTCCCAATCAAGTGGAACCTAAAGAGGGCCACTGCAAGACATGTCATAATTAAAATGGCAAAGTTCAAAGACAAAGAGAGAATCTAAAAGGCAGTGAGGGAGCTAAAGGAAGTAACATACAAGAGATCCCCAATAAGACTAGCAGCTGACCTCTCAATGGAAACACAGCAAGCCAGAAGGGAATGGCAAGGAATATTCCAAGTAATGAAACACAAAGACCTGCAACCAAGACTACCCTATGCAGCAAGGCTCTCAATTAAAATGGAAGGCAAAAAAAAAGAATTTTCCCAGACAAAAGAAGCCTCAAAGAATATACCTCCTCCAAACCAGCTCTACAAGAGATGCTGAAAGGTCTGCTTTAGGAAAATGAAAAAGAGAGTGAGAGAGTGGAACACAGGTATGAAAAATGGCAATGAATAAGTACCTATCAACAATAACCTTAAATGTAAATGATTTAAATGCTCCAGTCAAAACACACAGAATAGCTGAATGGATGAGAAGTCATGACCCACACATATGCTGCCTACAAGATACACACCTCAGAAAAAAAAGACCCACACAGACTGAAAAGGAAGGGCTGAAAACAATTGTTCTAAACAAATGGAAGAGAAAAAAAGTCAGGGTGCAAGTACTCATATCGGACAAAATAAGCTTCAAAAAAAGGGCCATAAAAAGAGACCCAGGAGGTCACATCAAAATACTGAATGGAAGGCCCTGGCTGGTGCATCCCAGTGGATTGAGCACAGGCTGCAAGCCAAAGTGTTACTGGTTCGATTCCCAGTCAGGACACATGCCTTGGTTGCGGGCCAGGTCCCCCAGTGAGGGCCACGTTAGAGGAAACCACACATTGATGTTTCTCTCTCTTTCTCCCTCCCTTCCTCTCTCTTTAAAAAATTAGTTAATAAAATGATGGGAAAAATCCATAAAGAAGTAAAAAAACATTGTAAATATATATACACCCAATATAGGAGCATCCAAATACATAAAGAAAATACTGGAGGACTTCAAGAAAGATACTGACAGCACACAATTACAGTAGGGGACTTTAACATCTCACTGTCAAAAGCAGATAGATCGTCCAAACAAAATATCAACAAAGATATTGTTTCATTGAACAATGTTCTACAACAAATGCACTTAACTTATATAGAGAGATTTCCATCCCAAACACACAAAATACACATTCTTTTCAAATGCACAAGAAATACTTTCTTTTTTAAAAAATATTTTATTGTTGTGCAATTACAGTTGCCAGCATTTGCCCCCCACCACTCCCCTCACCTCAGACAAACTCACCTCTCTTTCTTCCTTCCACCCACCCATTCGTCTTGTCAATATGTCCTTTATAGTTGTTCCTGAAAACTCTTCCCCCCAGTATCCCCTAACAACTCCCCTCTGGTTACTGTCAGATTGTTCTTAATTTCAATGTCTCTAGCTATATTTTGCTTCCTTTTTCCTTTTGTTGATTTTGTTCCAATTAAAGGTGAGATCATATGGTATTTGTCCCTCATCATCTGGCTATTACACTTAGCACAATGCTCTCCAGTTCTATCCATGCTGTTGCAAATGGTAAGAGCTCCTTCTTTCTTTCTGCTCTGTAGAATTCCATTGTGTAAATGTACCATGGTTTTTTGATCCACTCATTTCCTTATGGGAACTTAGGTTGCTTCTAGCACTTGGCTATTGAGAATTGTGTTGCTATGAAGATTGGGGTGCATAGGTTCATTTGGATTGGTGTTTCAGGGTTCTCAGGACATAATCCAAGCAGTGGAATTGCTGGGGGAAAAAGGTGGTTTCATATTTTGTTTTCTGAGGAAATTCCACACTGGTTTCCACAGTGGTGGCAGCAGTTTGTATTCCCACCAAAAGCGAACTAAGGCTCCCTTTCCTCCATATCCTCTCCAACACTTGTTTGTTGATTTGTTTATGATGGCCATTCACCTGTGAAGTGGTATCTCACTGTGATTTTCATTTGCATCTCTCTGATGACTAGTGATGCTGAACAACTTTTCATTTGTTTCTGGGTGCTCTATATGTCCTCCTTGGAGAAGTGTCTGTTCAAGTCTTTTACCTGTTTTTTAATTGGACTTTTTGTCTTCCTGGAGTGGAGTTGTGTGAGTTCTTTATACATATTGGGAATCAAACAGTGGTTCAAGGTATTATCGGCAAATATGTCTCCCCACAGAGTTGGTTCTCTTTTCATTTTAATGCTGTTTTCTTTAGCCATGCAGAAGCCTTTTAATTTGATGAGGTCCCATTTGTTTATTCTTTCTTTTATGTCCCTTGCTTTAGGGAACATATCAGTGAAAATATTATTGTGTGGAATGTCTGAGATTTTCCTGCCAATATTTTCCCCTAGGACTTTTATGGTGTCACTTATATTTAAGTCTTTTATCCTTGTTGGATTTATTTCTGTGCATGGTGTAAGTTGTTATTGAGTTTTATATTTTTGTGTGTAGCCATCCAGATCTTAGGGAGAAAGCTCTAAGTTTTGCCCATTGACTATGATGTTGGCTGTAGGTCTCTTATATATGGCCTTTATTACATTGAAGGATGCTCTCGCTATTCTCACTTTGCTAAGCGTTTTTTATCGTAAATGGGTGCTGTACCTTATCAAATGCTCTTTCTACATCTATTGATATGATCATGTGATTTTTGTCTTGTTTATGTAATATATTATGTTTATTGATTTTTGAATATTGTGCCATCCTTGCATTCCTGGGATGAATCCCACTTGACCGTATTGTATGATCTTTTTAACATATTGCTGGATGCAGTTTGCCAATATTTTGTTGAGGATTTTAGTGTCTATATTCATGAGCAATATTGCCCTGAAGTTTTCTTTCTTTGTTACATCTTTACCTGGTTTGGGGATTAGGATGATTCTGGCTACATAAAAAATGTTTGGGAGTCTTCCATCTTCTTGAATTTTTTGGAGTAATTCATGAAGAATAGGAGTTAGCTCATCCTTATATGTTTTGAAAAATTCTCCTGTAAAACTGGCTGGTCCAAAGCTGTAGTGTGTTGGGAGCTTTTTTATTACTTCTTCAATTTCATCAACTGTTATTGGTCTGCTCAGGCTATCGGCTTCTTCTCCATTTAATTTTGGAAGACTACATTTTTCTGGACACTTGTTCATTGCACCTAAGTTTAAAATTTCTTGGCATAAAATTCTTTGTCATCATTTCTTACAATCCTTTGTATTTCTTTCATATCAATTGTAATATCTCCCCTTTCATTCCTGGTTGAGTTTATTTGGGTCCTCTCACTTTTTCTCTTGATGAGCCTGCTTAAAGTCTTGTCAATTTTGTCTATCTTTTTAAAAAACCAGCTCCTGGATTCATTGATCCTTAGAATTGTGCTTTTAGTCTCCACATTGTTTAATTCTGTTCTGATCTTTTTTTTTACATTTTTTTAAATTTAATTTTTGTTCAAGTACAGTTTTCTGTCTTTTACTCCCATCCCAGCCCACCCCCTCAAAAGCTCCCCACCTCCCTTCCATTTCCACCCCCCTTAGTTCTTGTCTATGTGTTCTTTATACTTGTTCCTCTAAACTCTTCCCCTTTTCCCCTGAAATTCCCTCCCTTCTTTCCTCTGATCACTGTCACCTTGTTCTCTATTTCAGTGTCTTTGGTTATATTTTGCTTGTTTTATTGTTTTGTTCTTTAGGTTCCTGTTAAAGGTGAGATCATATGGTATTTGCTATGATCTTGGTTATATCCTTCCTTCTACTCATTCTGAGCTGAGCTTGTTGTTGTTTCTCAAGTTCTTATAAGCATAGGGTTAGGTTGTTTATTTGAAATGTTTCTATCTTTTTCAGTTAGGCTTGTATCACTATGAATTTTCCTCTCAGGACTGACTTCACTGTGTCCTGTTGGGGCAACTTTGCCCTCAAGTCCCCCCGTCTACCACGGATGAAAGTAAACACTACCAAAACATGATCTGCTTGGGGAGGAGAAGTGGCCAGTTTCTCAGACAAAAAACAAAAAGGTCTTGAGCCCCTTTGTCCAGGGGCTTTTATTCGTTTGTAATACACAGGAATACAGGACAGCAAGGATCAAACAATAGATAACATTTCAAAGAAATTTGAGGGCTTAGTCTGAGTCAGAGTCTGTCAGGAAGGGGGTTTTGCAGAAATTGTAGGGTTTCCTGCTTGGGCCCTTAACATATGAATGAAAACACTCGTAGCAAAGCAGGTTTCACAGGATTTTTAAGGAATTCTTTCTTATGTCAGAGTTCCCTGGATCCGCTCTAGCAAGGCAATGAGCTGCACCCACTCCCTGATACATGCACTGACCAGCAGGGCCCACGAGGTTATGGATGATCAAAACAAATTCACACAGACTATTAAATTCTGTGGAGAAAAGGGGCAGGACACTCTCTCTAGGGGAGAATGCCACCGACCCTTTGCCTAGACAGGCTTTTATTGCTTTTTTGTGCAGGAATTCAGGTACAACTTGTTAATCATGGACAGGCAGTAAACAGTAGATAGTACACAAAGAACCATTAGGACTTCTCCTAAATCAGGGTCTATCAACTAAAAGGCTATAAAACTGTGGGAAAATAAAAGCATTTAACTAAAAGCATTCTTAGCAAAGCAGGTTTGTTAAGAATTCTTTCTCTTGCCAGATTACCTGGGACCCTGTGCTACCTAGCAAAAGGTTGCACCATTTTCCCCATCACAGGTTTTCAGGCATAAGTGGATTAGAGCCAGAAAGTGCTTTTCCCAGAGGACATGGGGACTCGAGCTATGTCACATAGCTGGGGGGCAAGGGTCTATTGTTCGCTCTTTGTTGCAGCCCCATGAGTCCTTCCATGATTGCCTCCTAAGTGATAGAGTCTGGCCTAGGTTGGCCCCTGCTGTGAGGACTCTTACCCATCATTGACTTCTGACCAAGCTTTGGGGGCAGGGAGAGGAAACTAAGGCAGCATTCGCTATCAGAGACAAACCTTTGTCTCCTGTGGCTCACATTCCGGAGGTCACTTGCTCATCCTTAGCCATGGGGGATTTACAATTTCTAAAACCAGGCAGAGCAGTCCCCCAAAGTGTCCCATAACTTTTGGATTTTCATGAGTTCATTTTGGTTTGTTTTCAGAAACTGTTTAACTTCTTCCCTAATCTCATTATTGACCCATTCATTGTTTAATAGTGTGCTATTCAATCTCCATGAGTTTCAATGTTTTGGGGTTTTTTCCCTTGAGGTGGGTTTCTAGGTTCAGTCCCTTGTGTTCAGAAAAAAATGCCTGATATGATTTCAATTTTTTTGAATTTTTCAAGGCTTGTTTTGTGTTCTATCATGTGGTCTATCTTTGAAAATATTCCATATGCATTTGCAAAGAATGTGTATTTTGTTTCTTTGGGATGAAAGGCTCTCTCTATATATTTATCAGTTAAGTTCATTTTATCTGAGGCATTGTCAAATGTCACAATATCTTTGTTGATATTTTTTTGGAAGATCTGTCCATTTTTTGACAGTGGGGTATTAAAATTTCCTGCTATAATTGTGTTCATATCAATATATTTTTTGGAGTCCTTCAGGATTTTGTTTATGTATTTGGATGCTCCTATGTTAGGTGCATATATATTTACATTGATGTCTTCTTTTTTTTAATATATTTTATTGATTATAGCATTACAGTTGTTCTATCCCCCCCTTCATTCCCCTCCACCCGCACACTCCCTCCCCCACATTCTCCCCCCCCCTTAGTTTATAACCACGTGTCTCAAGTTCTTTAGATTCTATATTTCCCCCACTATTCTTGTCCTCCCCCCTATCTATTTTCTACCTACTGTCTATGCTATTTTCTGTGCCTTCTCCCCCTCCCACCCCCCTGTTTCTAACCCTCCATGTGTTCTTCATTTCTATGGTTCCACTCTTGATCTAGCTGTCCTCTTGGTTTGCTTTTCTTTTAGATGTGGTTGTTAATAACTGTGAGTTTGCTGTCCTTTCACTGTTCATATTTTTCATCTTCTTTTTCTTATATAAGTCCCTTTAGCATTTCATATAATAAGGGTTTGGTGATGATGAACTCCTTGAACTTGACCTTATCTGAGAGCACTTTATCTGTCCTTCCATTCTAAATGAAAGTTTTGCTGGATAAAGCAATCTTGGCTGTAGGTCTTTGGATTTCATGACTTAGAATACTTCTTTCCAGCCCCTTCTTGCCTGGAAGGTCTCTTTTGAGAAATCCACTGACAGTCTGATGGGTACTCCTTTGTAGGTGACTGTCCCCTTATCCCTTGATGCTTCTAGGATTCTCTCCTTCATTTTGGTCTTGGCTAATGTAATTATGATGTGCATTGGTGTGTTCCTTCTTGGGTCCAACTTCTTTGGGACTCTCTGAGCTTCCTGGATTTCCTGGAAGTCTATTTCCTTTGCCAGATGGGGGAAGTTCTCCTATATTATTTGTTCAAATAAATGTTCCACTCGTGGCTGTTTCTTTCCCCCTTCTGGTACCCCTATAATCCGGATGTTGGAACGTTTAAAGATGTCCTGGAGGTTCCTAAGCCTCTCCTCATTGTTTTGAATTCTCATTTCTTCATTCCTTTCTGGTGGGATGTTTCGTTCTTCCTTCTGGTCCATTCCATTGATTTGAGTCCCAGTTTCCTTTCCATCACTATTGGTTTCCTGTGCATCTCCCTTCATTTCAATTAGTTTAGCCTTCATATGTTCCTCTAATTTATGACTATAATCAACCAGTTCTGTGAGCATCCTGATAAATAGTGTCTTGAATTGTGCTTCTGAGAGGCTGGCAATTTCTCGGTCGCTTAGAGTTATTGGCTCTGGGACTTTGAATTCTTCTTGCACCATCTTTTGGGCTGTTCGTGTCTGTTCTGTAGCAGGATCGGAGCCTTAAAGTGTTCACTAGAACATGGCAACTAAGTCGCTGGGTTGTGACGTTGTATGTGGGGGCGGGGTCAAAGAGAGCCAATGGCTTCCCGTCTGCCACCTGCCGCCTTGGCCCTGCACCGCAGCCACCATCGTCACCAGTCCCACGCGTTTTGTTCCACTGCACGTGAGTGTGCCATCGCCATCAGCCCTCCACCACTGGGTTCGCCCTCTGGAGCCCGTGTGGTCCGTCTCACTGTGCGGGAATGTGCGACCGCAGTCTGTCTGCCCCACATCCCGACTGGTTCTGGGCTGCCTGTGCGCCTAGGTTGGGGGATCTGTCCTGCCCAACACAGCTCCACTGCTGGCTCCACCACTCTTACCGTCCCCGTTGAACGGTTCGTAGTTGTCGGACTTCCGTATAATTCCGTTTTCTGGTCTTTGGGTGTGCCCTAGTTCTCCAAAGCTTTGTTGTGTTCAAACTTGGTTGTGGGAGAAGACACAGTGTTTCCACCTATGCCTCCATCTTGGCAGAAGTCCTAAATCCATTGAAGTCTTCTTGATGGATTCTTCCCTTGATTATTATGAGGTGACCTTCTGGGTCTCTTTTTATGGTTCTTTTTTTTTGAAGTCTATTATGTTAGATATGAGTATTGCTACACTGTTTTTTTTTCTTGTCCATTTACTTGGAATGTTTGTTTGTACCTTTCAGTTTCGGTCTGTGTAGGTCTTTTGTCCTGAGGTGGGTCTCTTGTAGGCAGTATATGTGTGGGTCATGCTTTCTTATCCATTCCATTACCCTGTGTCTTTTTGTTGGAGCATTTAATCCATTTACATTTAAGGTTATTATTGATAGGTCTTTGATCATTGCCATTTCCATACCTGTGTCCCTCTCTCTTTCAGTTTTTTTCCTGTTCTTAAAACAAACCTTTTGGCATCTCTTGCAGACCTGGTTTCGAGGAGGTATATACTTTGAGGCTTGTTTTGTCCAGGAAGCTTCTTATTTGGCTTTCTATCTTGATTGAGAGTCTTGCTACATATAGTAGTCTTGGTTGCAGACCTCTGGTTTTAGTTACTTGGAATATTTCTTCTCAATGACTTCTGGCTTGGAACATCTCCATTGACAAGTCAGCTGCTACCCTTATCAGGGCTCACTTGTATGTTACTTCCTGTTTTTCTTTTTCTGCCTTTAAGATTCTCTGTTTATCTTGAAATTTTGCCATTTTAATTATGATGTGTCTTGAAGTGGGCCTCTTTGGGTTCCTCTTGATTAGAACCCTAGTTGTTTTCTGGATTTGTGTGAATTTTTCTCTCATCAAATTAAGAAAGTTTTCCATCATTACTTTTTCAAACAGGTATTCTATCAGTTGCTCTTCTCCTTCTGGTACTAATATTATACAAATATTATTATGTTTCATGTTGTCCTGAAGTTCTTTTAAATTCTGTTTATTCCCGGAGTCTCTTTTTCTTTTCTTGCTCTTTCTGGGTGTTTTTTCTACCTTTCATCCATGTTGCTGATCCGATCCTTTGCTTCATCTAGCCTGCTTCTGATTCCTTCTACTGTGTTCTTCAGTTCAGATATTGTATTCTTCATTTCCTCTTGGCTCTTGTTGACAACTTCTATTTCCTTTTTCATGTTGATATAATTTGCAGTGAGATCATTGTAGTTTCCCTCTAGTTTTTGGTAATTCTCTGTGAGCTCATTGAGTTTCCTTATAACCATTGCTTCAAACTCAATATCTGATAATTGACTTTCCTCTATTTCATTTAGCATTATTTCTGAGGCTTCTTCCTTTCCTTTCATTTGGGGATTGTTTCTTTATCTTTCCATTGTTTGTGAGACTCTTCTTGTTATCTTCTGCTTCTTAAATTGATCTGTTCTGACTCCCTGGGTTTATGGTGCAAACTTTTATGGTAGAATACCTGTGAGATTCAGTGATGCCATCTCCTTGCTCTCCCAAGCTCACTGGTCTTGGGCTGTCGTTATGTTGAGTCTCTATATGTCTTTGGTTTTGATTGTTGTTGGTCTTTATTTGGTGGGTCCTCCCCTCCAGCTGAGGGTCACTCTGTCTGCCCCCTCTTTTGTTGTGTTGTGCAGGTGTGGGCAGGTTGTGTTGAAGCTGGTTCTTCCATGTGTACAAGGTTTTGAGGATTCTGTCTTGCTCTTGTTCAGTTGTTTTTTCTGAGTAATTTCTCCACCATTTTGTTGTATTTCCAGATATGATCTGGGTTGAGTTACTGTGTCTTCCACTCCATCTTTCACCTTCTTCTTTTGTTATCTGTTGGTGGTTCCTTTGTTGTTGGGTTTCCTCTTCCAGTGAATATCCTGGAGTTCATACCTTCTCTTAACTCTTTTTTGTGATCAGTTGGAGGGGAAGGGCAAAATGGTTTAAGACAGCAGGAGTGTATCCTATGATATTTAAAGTACCAACCCATAGAGAAGAGATAGGAGATTCATTATATATGTATGGTTTTAACCATGATATTTCACCTAACTAGGCACTTTTTATAGAGGGTGGGAAGAAGATAAGAGTGTTGTTGGTGGGGGGGATTTTGAGTTGGATCTAGAAAGCAGGGAGCTTGTGGGAGGTCAGATTATGAGATAAAGTAAGCGTAAAGTATAGAAAATATGTGTAGTATGTGAGAGAATAGAGTTAATCACAATAATAATAAAGTTCAGGAAACCATGAAGTGAGCTAAAGTCTGTAAGGGTGTTGTGTAGTATTTAGAATTGCATAGTACAGAAATTATTTACAATAATTATGGAGCAACAATCATATGATAGAATCTATATGATCTGGATAAAAAGAATGGGAAGTATAGGGCCTAGAGTATTGTGGTAATGGAACATAAGTAAACTGAAAGATGGTAAATTAAAAATACACTATGAAAAAAAATTAAAAAATAAAAATACACTATGAAATAGAATAAGGGAAACCAGTCAAACAATGCATTTTAACCAGCAAAGCAAAAAAGACTAAACAGAAAAAGAAAAATACAAAAATACTAATAAAAGGAAAGATCTAAGACTGATAAAAAACAATAATACAAATATACAATAATTTGCAAGTTCTCTAGAGTAGCAAAGTGAAATTTTTGTCACTGTCTCAGCTGTTGAGATGGCTCCTATTTGGGTCCAACTCTGGTCTTTTTACAGTTCCAGGTTTTTTGGGGTTTTTTTTTTTGGTCTCACTTGTGGGAATTAAAAAAAGAAAGAAGAAAAGATAAAAAGGGAAAGAAAGGAAGAAGGCATAAAAAGAAAAAAGGAAAAAGAGGAAGAAGGAGTTAAAAGTGAAAAAATTATTACTTAAAAAAAAAAAGCCTCCTGGTGGCTTCAAACTAGCCAAGACCAGTTTTGTTGGTCTTCCTGGCTGCAGCAGGCTGAGGGGGGGATAGGTTTTGCTTTTCACTCTTCTTGAGCAGCACTCGTCCAGCCTCCAGCCCAGTTCCCCAGTTCACCTCTGGGCCCCCAGTCCCCCTCTGTACTCAGCCTACACCTTCAGTCCACCAGTTTTGCTGTCCCTAAGGTGCACCAATTAAGGGCAATTCACATACCCGCTTCTTACTCTTTGCTGTCCTAGATGCTAGGTACTCTCAGTGCCCCCTCAGGCCAGTTCAGCCTGCCACTGAGTCAAGTGTCTCTGGGGATTGCTGACTCCCTGAGTCCTGAAGTTCTCCCTTGCAGGGGGGGATCTCCACCTTCCTCCCAGAGAGCCAGTTGGCTCCGCAGGGCAGGGGTGTTACCCTGACTGCTGCTGAGGATGTAGGTGCACACCTCCTCTGCTGTTTCCCCGGAGGTGAAGTGTGTCTTCACAGTATAGTCAGGTGTGCTTTATCCTAGGTCTGCAGATGTGGCAGTATGAGCAGCCTCCCTCCCCGCA
Source organism: Sturnira hondurensis (assembly GCF_014824575.4). Taxonomy (NCBI): domain Eukaryota; kingdom Metazoa; phylum Chordata; class Mammalia; order Chiroptera; family Phyllostomidae; genus Sturnira; species Sturnira hondurensis. The sequence continues at coordinate 34,878 of NW_028090025.1, read as the reverse complement.
GGTACAGGTGCTCACCATCCCGGGTGCTTTGGGTGTATGCACTTGGCTGGGCAGCCTCAGGTCATGCAGGTTCAGGCACGTGCTTTCCCGGGGCCATGGGCGTGTGCACCAGGCCTTCCCAGCCACCTTGGGAGAGCTGCGTGGCTGAGTGGGGAAGAGGCCAGAGTGACTGCTGCAGAAGAATTCCCCAAACAGCCACCGGGTGTCTCTTTTTTCACTTTTTCTTTTTGAAAAATTCCTCCTGCTCAAGCCTGCTGCTCCACACAGAGGCCTGGCCTCTCACACAGCCCAACTCTCCAACCAGACTAGGGACTGTCTGGGTCAGGACGCTTCACAGCCCAACTCTCAACTTTACCCAGCTGGTGACCACAGTCTCCATGGGTGCTCACAGCCCTTGTGTTTTTGCCACTTTATCTTATTCTCCTCTCTGTGACTTCAAGCAACCATGTCTTTCCCAGTGCTGCTCAAACCCTATTTGGCAGGGAAGACAGCTGTTCACCCTGCTCTCTCCCAAGAACCCTGCAGCAGACCCAGCAGGCACCGGGCCTGGTGCTGCAGCCACCCTGGTCCTTGCACTGGTCCCAGGGAACTTATTGTCCTGAAGCATTCACCTTACCATCTGATTTTTCAATGTCCTCTACAATTTTTGGTCTCTAATCTTCTTATATGCTGGAGTACTGTTGGCTATTCCCTCTGTTCCTCAGAAGATTGGCTAGGTGTTTCATCCATGTGCAGGGGGAAATGAAGTCCATTCCCACCTATCTCGCTGCTATCTTTCCCATCCCCATCCATTTACTGTTAGTCTGTTTGTATATTTTGTTTTGAGGTGGGTCTCTTGGAGACAGTATACACACACACACACACACACACACACACACACATCTTGTTCTCTTATCCATTCAGGTACTCTATGTCTTTTGACTAGAACATTTAAGCCATTTACATTTAAAGTGATTATTGAAGGGATTTGGAAGATGGTGGCCAAGTAGGTGGTAGCTGAGCCCACTTGGTCGTGTCCCCAATATGGATTTTCTGCTGATCTGCTGACAAGTGACATGAATAATGAATAGAGTCTCAGCCTATATGGATTTTTGAAGCCAACGAATACAGAATATGCTTTGCACCATCCAGTCAGAGATTTTATAAGTTGGGTGGGAAATGCCCTGTGTAATAGACCTGCAGCAAAAGAGAGAACAGAAAGAAAACACAACTTAGTGGCTCTCTTCCCTCCCAGTATAGGGCCCTGGTCCCATACAGGGAAAGCACCAACCCTAATTGGGAGAGACTTGGAAGGATATACAAATTCTGGGAGACTTAGGTTACATACACACCGCAAGCAGCATGACCATAGTTGCAGCTCCAGCTGGGAGAATTCCAGAGAAAAACTCTACATTCTACAACTGCTGGAGGCATTGGGAGGCTGTGGTCTAACCTGACCAAGAAAGACTTTGTGTTTTGGGGGGAGGTGGAGCACATGAAGAATCAGCTCAAAGCTCGGTGCTGCAGTATGGAGGCCTCATACAGACTCTCTTAAAAGAAGAGCTGAGGTGAGACTTGGCAGGTACACTGTGCTCACACACAAACACAGCAACTCTGCCAACAAGGCAACCAGAGTGAAAACACAGTTTAGTACCATTGAGTCCAACTGCACAGGAAGAATAGAAAGTGTCACACTGAAGGGATAGTGGGACCCAGATCAACACTGCTGGTGAGCAGAGAGCCATGCAGAGTGGAGAGTTCAAGCCTTGCATTTCCTGTGAGAGCAACAGGTTGGGGACTAGATGGCCAGGAGCTGAACGCCTGAAATTTGATGTAGCCAGACAATTCCCCTCACAGACAGGCATGCTCAATCCCCACATGCAGAATAGTAGCTTCTGCAAATCAGTGAGGCCAGATGCAGGAGCTCCCTGCCCAATGCATATCCACAGGGGAAAGAAGAAGCTCTGAAAGAGCCCTTTCTGAACTTCTATCAGACACTATTAGCTAGGCTGGTTCTTGGGCCTTGATCCACTGAAACCAGTGGAGCAGAGAGATTAGAGACAACTGCAACAAGTAGTGTTCAGGGCCCCATCCTGCCTCGGCTCCTATACAGACCTACCATAAGCACCCAACAGGAAAGAACTGCCCATTTTACACAGATTGGCCCCTCACAGGAAATGGAGGGCTAATTCACCGGAAGCTACAGTCTTGGAAATGATGTGGGACAGACCAAAAACTGTGGTGGGGGTGGAGAAACACTCCCACCATCTTCCCTGAAGACTTTACATGCCCTCCAAGGGTGATCCAGTGTTTCTAGCATCCAGATAGCACCAGAGGACCCCTCTGGTGGCAGGTGGAGATGTACTGGCATTGCTGATGGAAAACCCATAGGGTAGAAAAGGGAAACAGTGAAGCCTGAGGGGGATAGCCACTGACTGTGGATCACTTGTAGTTTTGAAAAGCCTGCCTAGGGCTAGATTAGGACACCATCTGACATTACCAGGGGCAAATCAAGAAAGAAAAGATAGTGGCAAATTGCACACTATGCTGAGGTGAATTCAACCATGGTCTTTTTCACTATTTGCATTATTTTTTCTCCTGCATAGCTTTTTACATTTTTTTTGTTTTTGTTCAAGCTTGTTCCTGTTATTTCACTACTTGTTCTTTTAAATATATTTTATTGATTATGCCATTACAGTTATCCCATTCCCCCCTTCATTCCCCTCCACCCTGCACACCCGCTCTCACCCACATTTCTCCCTTTAGGTCATGTCCATGTGTCATAAGTTCTTTAGCTTCTACATTTCCCACACTACTCTTGCCCTCCCCCTGTCTATTTTATCCCTACTGTCTATGCTACTTATTTTCTGTAACTTCTCCCCATCTCTCCTCCTCTCACTCCCCTGTTGCTAATCCTCCAGGTGATTTCCAATTCTGTGGTTCTGTTCCTGTTCTAGTTGTTTGCTTAGTTTGCTTTTGTTTTAGGTGTGGTTGTTAGTAACTGCAAGTTTGCTGTCCTTTCACTGTTCATATTTTTTATTTTCTTTTTCTTGGATAAGTCCCTTTAGCATTTCATATTATAAGAGCTTGGTGATGATGAATTCCTTGAACTTGACCTTATCTGAGAAGCACTTTATCTGCCCTTCTATTCTAAATGAAAGCTTTGTTGGATAGAGGAATCCAATGCTTTTTGATTTCATGACTTGGAATACTTCTTTCCAGCCTCTTCTTGCCTGTAAGGTCACTTTTGAGAAATCAGCTGACAGTCTGATGGGAACTCCGTTGTAGGTGACTGTCCCCTTATCTCTTGCTGCTTCTAGGATTCTCTCCATTTTACTTTTGGGTAATGTAATTATGATGTGCCTTGCTGTGTTCCTCTTTGGGTTCACCTTATTTGGGACTCTCTGAGCTTCCTGGTCTTCCTGGAAGTCTACTTCCTTTGCCAGATTGGGGGAGTTCTCCTTTATTATTTGCTCAAATGAGTTTTCCACTTGTTGCTCTTCCTCTTCTCGTTGTGGTACCCCTATAATTCAGATGTTGGAACGTTTAAAGATGTCCTGGAGGTTCCTAAGACTCTCCTCATTTTTAAAAATTCTTGTTTCTTCATTCTTTTCTGTTTGGTTGTTTCTTTCTTCCTTCTGGTCCATCCCATCTTTCTTTCCATCACTATTGGTTCCCTGTGCATTTTCCTTCATTTCACTTAGTGTAGCCTTTATTTCTTCATCTAATTTGTGACCAAAATCAACCAGTTCTGTGAGCATCCTGGTCACCAGTGTTTTGAACTGTGCATCTGGTAGGTTGTCTATCTCTTGGTTGCTTAAAAGTATTGGCTCTGGGGCTTTGATTTGTTTCTGTGTTTCAGCCATAATTTTTTGGTCTGTTCATGCCCATTATATATGAGTGGTGGAGCCTTAGGTGTTCACCAGGGCAGGGTAACCCAGTCAGCCCACATGGCTGGGTTTTCATGCTGTGTGTGGGGGTGTGATCAGAGAGGGAACAATGGCGCTTGCTCCAGTCTCTCTTGGATTTCAGTCCCCTCTACTGCTTCCCACAAGCAAATTGGGCCCCTCTGGTGCTGTTTCCCAGGTGGGTGGGCTTTTGTATGTTCTAGGACCCAGTGTGTCTCTCCAAGGAATTCTCTTGTGAGGCTGGGAGTCTCTCCTGGCACCTCAACCCCTCAAGTGTTTTCAATCAGTGCTTTCAGGCTTTATTTCCCATCACTGGAGACCTGGGTTGTGCAGTTTGTTTCACTGCCTTTTTTTTTTTTTTTTGCCTAGTTTATTTGTGTGTGAATGTTTGTCTGCAGTCAACCAACCACCTTGTCCTCCTCACTGGGTCTGCTCTTTTCCTGCCTGCGCTTAGGGTCTGCTAGCCCTGTACCTCCTGCACGTCTGGGTCTGCCAACCATGGCTTTTTCCTGTCATGATCCCTCTCTGCTGGCCGCCAACTTCACCCCTCTTACTGGTCTGGCTGAATGGTTCTTTGTCGGACTTCCATACTGTTCAATTTTCTGTCTGTTCTGGTTGTGTTTTTGTTTCTAAATCTCTGTCATCCTTAATTTTGGTTGTGCAAGGAGACACAGTATCTCCACCTACGTTTCTATCTTGGCCAGAAGTCTATTTGTTTTATTTTAGTTTACTTCAAATCTCACTTTACTCCTCCCTTCTGTTACTTTATGTTGCCTTCTTCCTTCCTCTTCTTATTTTTGTTTTAAATTTTATTTTTCCCTTTCTATGATGTGTTTCTATTTCATGCTCTCACTATTTCTCCTCCCTCCAGTCCCTCAAAACTATTTTTCTTGCCATTCGCCACCTCATACTATTTTTCCTTTTCTTGTAATATCCTTATTCTCTATTTACCTTTATTAATATTTTGTGGGTTTTTTATTGATATAGTGGTTGTTTCTGTATTTCTTCAATTATATTCCTAGATGCTCACTATTTTTGTATTTCAGATATCAAATTTTACTGTTCCCCTCTCCTATTCTAGTTTACCTTCATATTGCTCTTTCCATTTTTGTTGTTTTGAATTTCATTTTTTCCCCTCTCAGCCTGGTTTTATTCCTCACCCTTACTATTTTTTCTCCCTCTATCCTCTCAAAATTCCCTCCCCTTCCTTTATACAGCTCATAATCTTTTTTCTTCTTAATTCCTTACCACCTGTATTAATCTTTGCTCATTTGTCATTGATATTGCTGTGGTGGATGTTTTTCTTCAATTTTGTTCCTATTTTTCACTGTATTTTATATTTCTCATTTTTAAAACCTCATGTTAAACTTTTACTTTTTTTACCCACTTTGCCTTCTTCTCTCCCATTTTTTATTTACAATGTCAATTTTCTTTTCTTCTTTCACTTTGTTTCTATTTCCTATTCTTTTTTTAAAGATTTTATTTATTTATTTTTAGAGAGGAAGGGAAGGAGAGAAATATCAGTGTATGGTTGCCTCTTCTGGGTCCCCTGTTGGGAACTGGCCTGCAGCCCAGGCATGTGCCCTGACTGGGAATTGAACCTCGATCGTGTGGTTCGCAGGCCTGTGCTCAATCCACTGAGCTACACCAGCCAGGGCTCTATTTCCTATTCTTATTATTTCTCTTCCCTATATCATCTCAAAATCATTTTCTTTCTGTTAGTCATCTCTTATTTTCCTTTCCTTTCTTATAATACTCATGATCTCTTTCCAACCTTAATGTATGTGCTTTTTTTGTTGATAATGTGGTTTTGGGAGGGGGTTATTCTTGTGGGTGTGGGTTTTGTTTCCTGGGAGGGTTTTGTTGTTGTTTTTCTGAAAGCACATGTACAATAGCATACAAGATATGGTGGATGGTGTAACTCTCAGTCAGTCAGCCAGAATGAAGAACCCACAAAAGAATGACCCAACAACAACCAAAACCCAATTATAATAAAAGAGCTCACATAAGTGGCATAAAGGGCATGTATAGAGCTTCCAACTTGGGAGATCAAGAACATTGCACCACTGAGTCCTACAGGTCTCTTCCCACAGAAGGCCACCTACTGAAGGCAGGAAGTCAAAGCACATCAATCTAAAACAGAAACAAACAGAAAAGTAACCTAAAATAGAGAAACAAAGAAACAACCCCCAAGGAAAAGGAAAGAAAGATTCTCCAGAAAGCATGATAAATGAAATTTTGGCAAGCAATATATCAGACATAGAGTTCAAAATAATGGTTATAAGCATATTCAAGGAGCTCAGTGAGAACTACAAGGAACTCTATGAAAGCTACAAGGAACTTACTGAGAACTAAGTCAGCATGAAAAAAGACATATAAACTAGGAATAAGAGCCAAGAGGAAATGAGGAATACAATACCAGAAATGAATAATACAGTAAATTCTAGTGACTAGAAGGAAATAAAAGCAGGTTAGATGAAGCAGAGGATCATATCAGCAAGTTGGAGGACCAGGTAGAAATAATATCCAGACAGAGCAACAAAACAAAAAATACTTTTAAAAAAAGATAATTTCAGGGAGCTACAGGAGAACAAGAAAAGAATATGACATTATTCATGTCATAGGGATACTAGAAGGAGAATAAAAGGATCAAAGGATAGAAAACCTGTTCAGAAAAGTAATGACAAGGGCTTCTGGTCATGATGTCAGCATAGGAATCCATAGCTTGCCTCTTTGCTCAATGACATCAAAATTAAAACTAAAATACAATCTGACCATAACAAGAAGGGAGGTAGGAGGGGAAAATGGTGGGAAGAATTTTCAGGAACAATTATAAAGGACTCATGGACAAAACCAGGGCAGGTGGAAGCAAAGGAGGGAGGTGGGTTTGGCTGGGGTGGGGGGAGTTGGGGGGTAAGTGCAGACAACTGTAATTAAACAACAATAAAATAATTTAAAAGCCCTAAAATACAGAAAAACCATCACTTGGAACCATAACTAATCAAGTTTAATGGAAGTCTGAAAACTACAGAATTCAAGAAACCACATCCATCTAGACTGGTAGGAGGGTCACAGATGCAGAATGGGCTAGTCCCACACTCTTGTGTGGGTAAAAATTTGGGAAAAATATGTTGCCCCCCCCCCCATCCCAAGGCTCCAGTGCCAAGAATATAAGTCCTAAAAACTTCTGGTTTCAAAAACCAACAGAGATTTACCCAGTGGAGGAAACTTCAGGAGCCCCAAGCAGTTCTTCTTATATAACCCAAACACAGGCTCACCTACTAAGATTCACTCCCATGGAGTGTAAATCTCCCATTGATCTGCCAACAGCAACCAAGGCTCAACTAGAAGAACTTTGAGCTCCACCACAGGGGGGCAGCTTGAAAGGCATCAGTGGCATAAAGGGAGGAACTGAAATGTCTGGTATCAAGGTGAGCAGAGACCATTGTCCATTTTCTACCCCCGCCACCCCCACGGAGAACCACAGAGCTTGAAAGTTGGTGCCATATATGAGACTCCATCAACCCAGCTAACATTGTTTGACCCACCTTGGGGATCCCCAGAGACTTGGCCTCACTCAAATTATAGACCCACTCAAGCTGCTTTTCCATATGAATTGCTGGTCTTGGCGCTTGTGCTTCTTAATCCTCTCAAACAAGCAACATCAGGCCTCAGTGAGGCCCAGCCCCAGCACCAACAGCAACCAACCTAAATTCACAACTTGGCTTCATCTGGAAATTTCCAAGCCCAGCACAAATAGCAGCCATCTCAGATTGCTTTATAGCTCAGGCAGGGTGCTCCCAGGCCAAATGCACATAGGGGTTGACCTTGGTCTGCACCACCCAAGAAACCCCATAGCCAGCACACCCAGTAGACAGCTGCACACCATGTAGAAGTACCACTATCCTGCAATGGCTGAGCTGATCCTCTATAGAATGCAGAGGTTTGTGGTAAGTGGTCACAGTCAATATTTGCAGCTGACTGGACCAGTAAAATCCTTCCCATTGATCTGCCAACTGCAACCAAGTTTCAACTATAAGAAGAGGTTGTACTCAGACCACATGAATGTTGTACATTAAGTACCCAGTTTGGGGGATAGGAAAAGCTGTGACACTGGACCCTACAGGACACCTACTACTTTAGATGAAACTACCAAGACATGGGTTCCAAGAAGCTCTACCTAACACACAGAAACAAAAAACAAGGAGGATGCCAAAACAAAGAGACAAAGAAACATGGCTCAAATGAAAGATCAGGTCAAAACTTCAGAAAAAGAGCTAAATGAAATGGAGATAAGCAATCTATAAAATGCAGAGTTCAAAGCATTGGGTACGAGGTTGCTCAAGGAACTTAGTGAGGACCTTAACAACATAAAAAAAAAGATCAGTCAGAAAAGTCAGAAATGAAGGATACAGTAATTGAAATTAAAAAAAAAACTTACAAGGCCTGGCTGGTGTGGCTTAGTGGATTGAGCACCAGCCCTGCAAACCAAGGGGTTACTGGTTCAATTTCTGGTTGGGGTGCATATCTGGGTTGTGGGACAGGTCCCCAGCTGGGGCATATGGCAGGCAACCACACACTGATGTTTCTCTCTCTCTCTTTCTCCCTCCCTTCCCCTCTCTCTAAATTTACAGAGGAACAACAGTAGAGTAGATGAGACCAAGAATCATATCAATGGCATGGAACAAGGAGCAAGATACAACCAATCAGAACAACAAGAAGAAAAAGAATCGAAAATATGAGGATAGTATAAGCAATTTCTAGGACAACTTCAAGAGGTCCAACATTAACATCATAGGGTTACCAGAAGGAGATGAGAAGAACAAGAAATTGGGCATCTATTTGAAACTATACTGAAAGAAAACTTTCCTCACTTGGTGAAGAAAATAGACATGCAAGTCCAGGAAGCACAGAGTTGCAAACAAGATGGATGCAAAGAGGCCCACTCCAAGACATATCATAATAAAAATGCCAAAGGTTAAAGATAAAGAGAGAATCTTAAAGCAGCAAGGGAGAAGAAGTTTGTTACTTACAGGGGAGCTCCCATAAGACAGTCTGATGATTTTTCAAAATAATTTTTGAAGCCTAGAAGGGACTTGCAAGAAATATTCAAAGTCGTGAAGAGCAGGGACCTACAGCCAAGATTGCTCTACCCATAAAAGCTCTCAGAGGGCAGATAAAGTGCATCCCAGACAAGATAAAACTAACAGAGTTCATCATCACTAAATCATTGTTATAGGAAATGTTACAGGGGCTTATTTTAGAAAAAGAAGATCAAAACTATAAACAATAAAATGGCAAAAAATATATATCTATCAACAATTAAATATAAAAAACAAACTAAGCAAACAAGATGAACAAAGAATCATGGATACAGAGAGCATTTTGATGGTGGCTGCTTGGGAGAGGAGTTGGAGGAATAAGTGAAGAGATGAAGGGATTAAGAAGAACAAATAGGCCCTGGTTGGTGTAGCTCAGTGGATTGAGTGTGGGTTGCAAACCGAAGGGTTGCCAGTTTGATACCCAGTCAGGGCACATGCCTGGGTTGCCGGCCAAGTCCCCTAGTGAGAGCCTGAGAGGCAACATGAGAGGTAACCACACATTGATGTTTCTCTCCCTCTCTTTCTCCCTCTCTTCCTCTCTCTCTAAAAATAAGTAAATAAAGTATTTTTTTAAAAAAGAAATACAAATAGGCAGTTAAAGAATAGCCATGGGGGAGAGTGAAGATGGTGGCACAGTAGGTGGGAGTGAAGCCCAGTTTTCTCTGTGTCCAGCTGGAACACCTAGCTGATCTTCCAAGGAACAGAATAAACAGCCAATGGAATCCCAGCTTATATGAAGTTTGGAGGTGAAAAATTGCAGAGGACATTGAGAAACAGATGATGAAGAAATTGCGCTGGGACAGTAAGGTCCCTGGGATCTGCATGGGGACCAGGGCTGCTGTGACCCCCATCTTGGCACTGGCTGCAGGATATGGGGAAGGGAGTTAGATCACCAGCTCCCTCTCCTACCACAGTAGGTAGGGCAGCCAAGCACCAGTAGAGATCTGGATCCTGGAAGACACTGGGGGGAATAGAGATGAAGTGGAAGATACACAGAGGCGGTAAAAATTCACTGGGACTCTGGACACCGGCACCAGGGAAATTGAGGTGCCAGGCAACACCAGGAGAAGGGAGGAGTTGGGCCACGTTGGACCTTGACTCAGATAATCTCTGGAATGGTTGGAAGGTTGGCTGTGTGAAAAGCTGTGCATTTGTTAAGAACGGTGGGCAGCTGTTTTGTAAGGAACTCTCCAGCAGCAGCTGGCTCACTCTGAGGGTGATTTGAGCTGCTTGAGCCTGGAGACTGAGTGGCCAAGTGGAACCACGTGCCTGAGCTTGTCTCATGCTGCGTGCCCAGAGGCTGATTGGAGCCATGAGCTCGATACTGAGTGGCTGGGTGAAAGCATGCCTGAGACTGACTCATGCTGTGAGCAGCTGAGTGGCTGATTAGAGGCTGAGAGCTCATGGAGGATCAGGCCTGAGGCCGGGACACTGTGAATATTGTGGCCCAGACCTGGTCTCCATCCTTTCAAAATCATAAGAAGGGAGAAAAGTAAAGCCCACCCTGTCTCTTCTTGTGACATCTAGGAAGACAAGAAACTCACTGAACAGGTTTAAAGTCAACAGAAGGCTTATTATTTTTTCTATTTTGTTCCTTCTTTCCCCCTTTTTAAAGATTTTTAAAATTTATTTATCTTTAGAGGGGAAGGGAAGGAGAGAGGGAGAGAAATATCAATGTATGGTTGCCTCTCATGCATCCCATGCTGGGAACTGGCCTGCAACCCAGGCATGTGCCCTGACTGGGAATCAAACCGTGATCATCTGGTTGGCAGGCCTGCACTCAATCCACTGAGCTACACCAGCCAGGGCATTTTTTTTCCTTTTTTTTTTCTTCCCCAAAGTGAGACAATATGACATGAAGTTACAAAGGATCCAGAGACAGATGGAAAGAGGGAGCATAAGGCTAATCTCCAAAACTGAGAAACTGAGACAAATTTCACTTTGGTGTCCCATGGAGCTGGTATTTTATTGTTTATGTGTATTTTTTTTCATTATTTTACCACTTTTATTTTATTAGTATTTTTTAATTTCTCTTCCTTATGTTTAGTTTTCCTCATTTTATTTCTCTGTTGAATTGCATTATTTGACTGGTTTTCCTTATTCTCTCTTTATTGTACTTTAAATTTTTTTCTTTCACGTCACTCATGTTCCATTAACACACAACTCTTGATTGGGCACTCTCTGTTGTGTGTATCCAAATGATATATTTCTTGTCATATTATTGTTGTTCCAGTACTATTGTAAATAATTGTTGTTCCATATAATAGTATGTACTACACAGAAACCCTCCCTGATCTTAGCAAACTTCACTTTAGTCCTGAGAATTATTATTTTTGTGGTTAACTCTATTCTCTCTCACACTATGCCTACTTTCTATCCTTTACTCTCACTATATCTTATTATCGTACCTTGCACAAGTGCTCTGTTTTCTGGATTCAGATCACAATACCCCTCTAAAAAGAGTCTCTCTTTCACCTTTTATGAAAAGTGACTAGTTGGGAAAAATATCATAGTTAACACTATATTTAACCAAAGAATCTCCTATATCTTCTTTATTTGCTGGTACTTTAAGTACCATAAAATATGCTCCCCCGTCTTAATCCATTTTGCCTACCCCCTACCCATTTTGCCACACTGATCACATACAAGAATAGGTGGGAGCTGCAAACATCAGTATACTTGCTAGAGGAAGAAAACCAACAATGAAGAAGCCACCAATAGGTAAACACTCAAGTGCAACAAGAGAGCCCACACAAACAAAAGAAGGGGCAATCTAGAGTGTTCAGACGAGGAGATCAAAGAGACCACACCACTCAAGCCCGAGAATTCCTATCATAGAAGTTCACCCTACAAAGAAAGCTGGCAAAGCAAAACAACAGGAAGTGCAGAAACAAACAAAAAGAGTCACCTAAAATGAGGAAACAAAATAAATGGAATCAGAAGCAATGGAAGACCTCCCCACTAAACGAAATAGAGGTAACCAAACTATCTGATATAGAATTCAAAATAATGGCTATACAAATGCTCAAGGAATGGAATTCCATTTAAATACACATGGAACAATTTCAAAGATAGACCACATGATAGAACACAAAGGAAGCATCAACAAACTCAAGAAAATTGAAAGCATATTCAACATTTTCTCTGACCACAAGGAACTGAAACTAGAAACCTATCTCAAGGAAAAAATTCAAAAATATTAAAACTAAAAGAGATTGGATAGTATGCTATTAAACAATGAATGGGTCAAGAAGAAGATTGAAGAACAAATCAAAAAGTTCATGGAAACAAATGAAAATAGTCTCACAACATGAAAACTTATGGGATACAGTGAAGGCTTTCCTGAGAGGGAAGTTCATTTTGATATAGCCTTACCTAAAAAAAAATAGAAACATTTCAAAAAAAACAACCTAACCCTACTCCTACAAGAACTCAAAGAACAACAACAAAGGCAGCCCAGAGCAGGTAGAAGGAAGGAAATAATCGAGATCAGAGCAGAATTAAATGACATAGAGACTAAAAGTACAAATCTCAGCATCAATGAATCCAGGAGATGATTCTTTGAAAAGGTAAAAAATAATCAACAGTCCTTTAAGCAGGCTCATCGAGAAGAAAAGCAAGAGTACCAAAATAAGCACCATCAGAAATGAAAGAGTATAGACTACAACAGATATGACTAGAATACAAAGGATTGTAAGAAATTACCACAAAGAACTATATGCTGAGAAATTTGAAAACCTAGGTGAAATGGACAAATTTCTAGAACAATACAATCTCCCAAAACTCAGTGAAGAAGAAACAGAAAGCCTAGCAGACCAATTACAGCTGACAAAATTTAAGTAAATTCCTGGCACACAAAACCCCTGGACTAGATGGTTTCACAGGAGAATTCTACAAAGCATTTAAGGAAGAGCTAACCCCTATACTTCACAGACTATTCCAAAAATATCCGAGAAGATTGAAGATGCCCAAACTCTTTTTATAAAGCCAGCATCATCCTAATCCCAAAACCAGATAAAGACACAAGAAAGAAAATTTTAGGCCAACATCACTGATGAACATAGATGCTAAAAATCCTCAACAAAACATTGGGAGACCACACCCAGCAATACATTAAAAAGATCATACACCATGACCCAGTGGGATTCATCCCAAGGATGCAAGGGTGGTACAATATTTGCAAATGAATAAATGTAATATATTACATAAACAAAAGCAAGGACAAAAATCACATGATCATATCAAAGGATGCAGAAAAAGCACTTGATAAGGTACAGCACCCACTTATGAAAAAAAACACTCAGCAAAGTGGGAGTAGAGGGAGCATACTTCAACATAATAAAGGTCATATATGAGAGATCTACAGCCAACATCATAGTCAATGGGTAAAACCTTAGAGCTTTCCCAATAAAATCAGGAACAAGACAAGGATGTCTGCTTTCACCTTTCTATTCAACATAGTATTGGAAGTCCTAGTCACAGCGATCAGAGAACAAAAGGAAACAAAAGGTATCCAAATTGGAAAAGAGGAAACAAAACTGTCATTGTTTGCAGATGATATGGTAGTGTACATAGAAAATTCTATAGATTCCACCAAAGAAATGCTTGACCTAATAAATAAATTCAGCAAAACAGGAGCATACGAAGTCAATATTCAGAAATCAAAGGCATTTTTGTACACCAATAATGAAATATCAGAAACAGAAATCAGGAAAAACATCCCTTATGATATAGCAACAAGAAAATAAAATACCTAGGAATAAGCCTAACCAAGGATGTAAAAGACTTTTACACAGAACACTAAACAACACTGAAGAAAGAAATTAAAGAAGACACAAATAAATGGAAATATATACCATGATTGTGGATCAGAAGAATTAATATCATCAAAATGTCCATAGTACCCAGAGCAACTTATACATTCAATGCAATGCCTATTAAGGTACCAATGGCATATTTCAGAGATATAGAAAAAACACTTCAAAACTTTATATGGAACCGTTAAGGACCTGTATAGCTGCAGCAATTTTGAGAAAGAATAGCAAAGTAGGAGGAATCACAATATCTGATATCAAAATGTATTACAAGGCCACTGTAATCAAAATAGCCTGGCACTGGCATAAGAACAGACACATAGACTATTGAAACAGAATACAGAGCCCAGAAATAAACCCAAGTCTCTATGGTAAATTAATATTTGACAAAGGGGCAACAGCATAAAATAAAGTAAAAATAGACTCTTCAACAAATGTTGTTGGGAGAACTGGACAGCTACATGCAAAAAAAAATGAAACTCAAGTGCCAACTTACAACATACACAAAAATAGATTCAAGGTTGACAAAAGACTTAAATATAAGTCGTGACATCATAAACATCATAGAAGAGAACATAGGCAGGAAAATATCAGATATTCCAAGCAGCAATATTTTCACTGATATGTCCCCTAAAGCAAGGGACATAAAGGATAGAATAAAGGAATGGGACCTCACCAAGATAAAAATCTTCTTCATGGCTAAAGAAAACCATATTAAAATAAAAATAGAACCAACCATATGGGAAAACATATTTGCCAATGATACCTTGTACAAGGGCTTAATCTCAAAAATATATAAGGAACTCGCATGACTCCACTCTCAGAAGACAAGCAACCCAATTAAAAAATGGGCAAAGGACTTAAACAAATGCTTCTCCAAGGAGGAAATACAGGAAATACCTTCTTCTCCAAGGAGGTTTAGGGACATATGAAAAGATACTCAGTGTCACCAGCCATCAGAGAGATGCAAATTAAAACCACAATGATATACATCTTCATACAGTTGAATGGCCATCATAAACAAAGCAACAAAGAACAAGTGTTGGAGAGATCATGGAGAAAAGGCAACATTAGTGCACTATTGTTACAATTGCAGACTGGTGCAACCACTATTGAAAACAGTATGAAATTTCCTCAGAAAACTAAAAATGAAACTGCCTTTTGACCCAACAATTTCACTGCTAAGATTATATCCTAAGAACTGTGAAACGGCAACACAAAAAAACCAATGAACCCCAATGTTCATAGCAGCACAATTTACAATAGCCAAGTGCTGGAAGCAACCTAGGTGCCCATCAGTAAATGAATGGATCAAAAAACTATGGTACATTTACACAAAGGAATTCTATGCAGCTGAAAGAATAAATGAGCTCCTACCCTTTGCAATAGCATGGATGGAACTGGAGAGCATTATGCTAAGTGAATAAGCCAGACCATGAAAGACAAATACCATATAATCTCACCTTTAACTGGAACCTACTCAACAAAACAAATAAGCAAGCAAAATATAACCAGAGACATGGAAATAAAGAACAAATTGACAGTTACCAGATTAGTGGTGGGAGGTTAATGGGGGAAAGGGTCATCAAGGAACATGTATAACGGGCCAATAGAGAAAGACAATGGGGCAGGAAGATTGAATGTGGAACATCAGGGTGGGAAAGGGGGGAGAGTAATGGCAAAAAAATGGGGACAACTGTAATCGAAGAACAATAATAAAATTAAAAAAAATAAAAAAACAACAAATGTTGACATGTGTGGAGAAAGCAGAACCTTTTTGCAGTGTTTGTTTGAATGCAGATTAGTCCAGCCACTGTACAAAGCATTATAGAGATACCTGAAAAAAATAAAAATATTTCTGCCTGTCGACCCAGCTATCCCACCTCTGGGGATATATCGGAAGGAAACCACAACACTAATTTGAAGGAATACAAACATCCTTATGTTCATTGCAGTGTTATTTACAATTGCCAATATATGGAAGCAAGACCAAGTATCCATCAGTAGATGAGTGGATAAAAGAACCAGAGTACATTTACACAGTGGAGTACTACTCAGCTGTAAAAGAAGAATAAAATTTACCCTTTGTGACAGTATTGATGAACCTGGAAAACATTGTGGATTTTAAATAAGCCCTTCAGAGGAAAACAAATACCACATGATTTCACTCATATATAGAATCTAATGAACAAAATGAACTAAAAAGCAAAATGGGGACAGACTCTTAGATTAGGTGCAGAATAACAGCTGGGGCCAGGGAGGTTAGGGTGTGGAAGGATTGAGCAAAAAGGAAAAAGTACTCATGGACATGGGCAACAGTGGTGATTGCTGGAGGGAGGGAAGTATAAAAGGACTACATAGTAATGGAAAAAATACAATAAAAAATTTAAAAATAAAAATGCAAAGGGTTATCTACCTAGGCTGTTCTGCAGGGGGCAGGCTGGTCATTGGCTTGTGGTCAGGGTCAGAGATCCAGATAGTCCCAAGAAAGTAGGCCTATGTGATTTGTAGGGCTCAGAGCAAAATAGAAATTCCAAGCCCTAGGTTCAAAAATTATTCAAAATTTCAAGATAGTAAGAGCATAACATTAAATCAAGCTTACATCCCAATGAGTATGGGGCACTGTGCCACCCAGATCACACAGCCATGATGGCAGCTTTGCCTAGGGCCATATTTAAGTTGATCTCCAAATGTGGCTCCTTATTTTATTTAGCAAATCAAGATTATATGTCTAAGATGAGTTTTGTGTTTCTTTCTTGCAATTTTGGTTTTATGAATATGAAACTTCTATTGTCATTATATATGTATATGTTAGTGTGGCCATTAATGTGGGCTCTGAAAGAATTAACAAAGAGTGGAAAATGCAGGGAACAAAATTTTATTCACTTTCAAAGAGAAGAAAAGGGAAAGGCATGGAGAATTATGCTGGGCCCTAGAGTTTGGGTTTTTGAGCTTTCATTGGATGATAAAGGGTTGAGGGGGTGCTGTTGTATGGATGCTGCACTGCTAGGGGCATTGTGACATGGGAGGTTTCAGTTGGTTTTGTGTAAGCTGCACTTTGCTCCAATGTTTTATTTTGCCTGAGGCTGCAGTGAGTGGTTATTCATGTTCTGTTCCCACTTCTCCATTAATTTTCCAGTCCTGGGGAAATAAGCTCAGAAGAGTAAAATGGCAGTCATATTTAACAAGGTCATAAGCCTCCTCAAATGGTGCCATAATAGCAAATGGTACAAGCTTTGTCCTTTCAATCCCCTCTCTGGTTTTAAAATTATTTGCTGTTTTAAAAAATATATTTTATTTATTTATTTCTAGAGAGAGGGGAAGGGAGAGAGGGAGAGGAACATCAATGTATGGTTTCCTCTTACACACCCCTAACTGGGGACCTGGCCTGCAACTCAGGCATGTGCCATAACTGGAAATCAAACCTGTGACCCTGTGGTTTGCAGGCCAGTGCTCAATCACTGAGCCACACCATCCAGGGCTAAAATTATTTATTTTTAATTATTGGCCCTGATTCTGGGAAGTATGGGTGAAAGTTTCATCTTCTTCTGTCTACTTCCTCCTGGTTAGTGATGTACAGTTGTCCCTACCGGAGGGTCTGGGTATGGGTTATTAAGGGTAATAGGGTGGAAGTGGACAGCCTGAAAAGCAAGAGTTATAGCTGCAGGCCATTTGTAGTGGGAATTTCCCAAAGCCTGGATGCTCCATTGAATGAAGGATATAAATATTTGAGGAGACATGGCCAAAAAAGCAAGAATTTAAAAAAAAAGACTGCTATAGGTTTTAAGAAGGAAATTAGCCAGGAAAACCAGAGCCAGATATTGACCTTAAAATCCCACCAGTCAAATCCCTCTCTTCTTAGAACTTGCTGGCTTTGTCAATTACATATATATTTTTTTGTATTTTTCCAGATTGGTTAGTAAAAAAACAGCTATCCTCATTAAGTATAGCACAGGTCTCTCCCTGGTTAGTCATTAGTAAGTCTAGGGTTCACCTATTCTGTAGGACTACTGCTAAGGAGGTGATTTTTTCTTATAGGGTATTAATTTGGTTGGCTAAGTCAATTATCTGTTGCGTTACTTTTAAGGAAGTCACTAGACCATAAAAATGGAGTTTAAAAGGCCTTCAGTGCCAGCTCGTACTCCAGCTAGAATGTCAGTTATGGTGATTATGGCTAAGGCATCCTCTTCGACTCTTATAGGTTGGAATATAAGGAGAGGTATGCTGTCATTGACAAGGGTGAGTTTGGGAATAATATGAGTATAAGCAAAACACAAGTGCCCATCCATTTAGCAGGTAACCAGAGATAGGCTTTATCCTCACAGAAGAAGGAGGTGTCATTTTTTGAGTTTAGGAAAATATCAATCGTGATACTGAAGTAAGGCTTTGATAACCCTTTAATGGATGCCTCACTGCCCTTGTAGGAGGAAGCTAGAGCCATTCCTGCCAGTGGGGGTATGCATGTAGTGTGAGTTGGGACAGAAGAGAAGTAGAAGGCCCAGTTAAAAAGGGAAATTGTAGAGTTCCAGCCAATACCATAATTTTGGACAGTGAACAACTTTTTTACAGTTACCCAGTTCATCCTTTGTTATGTGGCTGGAACAAGAAGTTATGGTGTTTAAAGGGGCAGTTTTTCTTGAAGCTTGGACAAATAGCAGTTTTTATATAACTAGCTTGCTTCCATGTGGTAGTTATATTGGGAAGCTTTGGGGTGTATATTCTGTAAAAGGGAGAGATGGAGTGACAGATAGGGCTAATTGAAGACGTAGATTTTAAGTAGACCCTGTCTGAGATGGGAATAGGGTAAAGGAGTAAGTGCAGTTCTTAGATACCTTAGAAAAGGGTCCAATTGATGGCCCTAGTCTATTCTCGGCTGCTAGGCAGAAGGACATGTGGTTAAAGGTACCTATGTAGGAGAATATCGGCCCTTGGAGATTATAATGAATGGGATTATCAGCGTTATGGTAATTATCAGAATTATCAGAATGGGCCTGTTGGTGTAGGTGATTGAGAAGTATGTGGTCTACTGTGGCCTTGACTCTTTCATTAATGGCCCATCTGGATCAACTGAAATAGGTGGGGACTGGGTAGCTCCCTAATTGGCTCCATTCTGAAGAAGGGGTAGAAATTACTATGAGTTTCCCTTTGGGATAGGTGTTGGTACAGTTCCAACAATTCCTGAAGGGCTGAGTAGCTTTATTGTTTAGAAAACTAAGGGCCTCCTGGACTGTGGGTACATAAGGGTGTTGGAATAAAACTTTTTCTGAGAGAGAAAAGATTATACCTTGGCTGGTGTGGCTCAGTGGATTGAGTGCTGGCCTGAGAACTGGAGGCTCATTAGTTTGATTTACAGTCAAGGCATGTGCCTGGGTTGTGGGCCATGTTCCCAGTGGGGAGTATATGGGGGGCAACCACACATTGATGTTTCTCTCCCTCTCTTCCAGCCTTCCCTTCTGTCTAAAAATAAATAAATAAAATCTTAGAAAAACAGATTTAGAAGTAGTAAAACTAGGGTTCCCAGCAAGGATTCAGGAGATTTCTTACTGGAACTGGTAGCAGTTTTTTGGCATCCCTCGGTGGGCCAAGTATTGCCCCCCAACCCCCAGACCCTTGTTCGGTAACACCACCACTGGGAACCAGGGTCCAGAGACTGCAGTACTTGCTGAAGAGGGGGCTGGAACCACAAATGGGACAGAGTCAGACTGAGAAAGTTATGGTTCAGGCAAGTAGCTGAGAGCACCAGGGGTGGAGAGAGGTGGCTGGGGCAGTACTGGCTGCAGAGACCATGGTGGGGGCAGTGTGGCAGAGGCCCAAGGCTGAGACTCACTGGAGGGAGCATCACAAGCACCCTATCATGATCTTGTGTTACAGTTTTGCTTCTGGACCCAAATACAACAGGAGAACCCATTGTAACCCACGCCACGGACACTCCTAGAGGAACCAAATCAGGAGATCAAAGAGTCTGCACCAAGGGGTCTCTCTGCTCTGGAAAGAGATGAAAAACCACTGAAGACAAACCCACCATTTTTTTCCTTAAGGGGACAAAACACAGGTTTTATTCCTGTAGCTACCCACCTTGGACCCCAGTGAAGGGAGGATTGTGTTGACTAGAGGCTTGCAAGGAGATCTGGAAGCATTGAGGAGTCTTGAAGGAGTGGCTGTGGTACTTCAGGGACTGGATATACCTGGACTCCACACAAGTCATTTTTCTTGAGAAGAGTTCACTCCTTCCAGGGGAAAATTAATCACCTACCCTGTAGGACACCACTCTGCTACCCTTTGGAATCCCTTTGCCACAAACTCTGAAATTCTGATCGTTCCACTCAATAATTTTTTTGTTCTTTTTTAAGTTTCTCTGTCTTGGGCTTCTGTTTTGTTCATTTGTTTATTTGTTTGTTTTGTCTTTCATTTCTTATCCTACATCTTAACATTTGCTGAACAAACAGCAACATAAACAGACTCAGGAGTTGTTAGAGACTGGTGGTTGTGTGCACCCAATCCATACATTAATCTTGGAAATAGACTGGTGCTTCCCCTTCATGGGAGAGCCACAGAAACACCCTACCAATGCCTGACAGACACAAAATCTGGGGACTGGAGGCCTATTAGGGACCCCGCATTGCCAAGTACAGGAAATAATCCCAGACAGACTCACACTAGTGGCTCGGGGAAGGGGGAACATGCCCACCATCTCTCCTGAATTCTGAAAGTCACCTGCCATGGGAGATCCGAGAATCACAGCCCCCTCTTCTCACCAGAAGCCCTCTCAGAAACAGTTGGGTATGCGACTAGTCTAAGACTGACAGACTAGCAGGAAGATACAGGCAGAGGTGGATCCTGTAGTAACTTGGGACATTTGTTGACACACCCCTGGACTCAGTGTGACAAAACCTACCTTTGCAGAGCAGCTTGACCCACCCTGGGAGCAGACAAGACCAGAGGAATCAGCCACAAACTAAATTGACTGTAGCTTCAAAAAAGACAGCCAAGGGCCAGGTGTGGACAGAACCTGAATTGGCTTACACCAGACTCAGACATGATAGCAGTATCCAAAGGGAGAAATCAAAACACAACATCTAAACTGTGCTGAGACAAATCCACTTGGTTCTCTTTTCATCATCTTAGCTATTTTTTTTCTTTTTTATAGTCTTCTAATTTATTTTATCTATATTTTCTTTTCTTTTCTTTTTTGTGCTCTCTTTTTTGTATCTCTTATTTTAATGTTCATAGCACCATAATTTACAATAGCTAAGAGTTGGAAGCAACCTAGGTGCCCATCAGTAAATGAATGGATAAAAAAACTATGGTGCATATATACAATGGCCCTGGCTGGTGTGGTTCAGTGGATTGGGTGTGGGCCTGTGCAGCAAAGGATCGTGGTTCGATTCCTGGTCAGGGCACATGCCTGGGTTGCAGGCCAGTTCCCAGTGGGGGACACATGAGAGGCAACCACACATCAACATTAAAATTAAAGAAGAAGAAGAAGAAGAAAAACTATGGTACATATACACAATGACCCTGGCTGGTGTGGCTCAGTGGATTGGGCGTGGGCCTGTGCAGCAAAGGATCGTGGTTCAATTCCCGGTCAGGGCACATGTCTGGGTTGCAGGCCAGTTCCCAGTGGCGGACACACGAGAGGCAACCACTCATTGATATTAAAATAAAAGAAGAAGAAGAAGAAAAAAAACTATGGTACATATACACAATGGAATTCTATGCAGCAGAAATAAAGAAGGAGCTCCTACCTTTTGCAACAGCATGGATGGAACTGGAAAGCATTATGCTGAGTGAAATAAGCCAGGTGTTGAAGGACAAATACCATATGATCTCACCTTTAACAGGAAGCTAAACAACAAAACAAACAAGCAAGCAAAATACAACCAAAGACACTGAAATAGAGAACGGGAGGACAGTGACCAGAGGGGAGGGAATTTCAGGGGAAATAGGGGAGGGATTTAGAGGAAAAAATATAAAGGATACATGGACTACAACTAAGAAGGGTGGAAATGGGAGGGAGGGGGGAGCACGGGGGGTGGGATAGGATGCGAGTTATAGACAGAAAACTGTACTTGAAAAATAATTAAATAAATAAAATTTAAAAAAACTTTTATCTTCGATTAGTCCACTGTTTCCTTCTTCTCTCCTTTTATTATTTTTGTTACTATTCTGTGTTCTTTTTTGTTTTTCTCTTTCAATTCATTATGAGTAGTAGTTCTCTTTCCATTCTCCTCACATAGTTACTTATCCTTACTTTGGTTTTCTCACATTCTTTATCTTTTACCCCTTTATCTATCATTCAATTTCTCTTTCTAGGCTAGACTTCCGCCAAGATGGAGGCATAGGTGGAAACACTGTGCCTTCTCCCACAACCAAGTTTGAATACAGCAAAGGTTTGGAGAACAAAGACACAGCCAAAGAACAGAAAATTGAATTATATGGAAGTCTGACAACAACGAACCGTTCAACCGGGACAGTAAGAAGGGTGGAGCCAGCAGCGGAGTAGGGTCAGGCAGGAAAGATCCCCCGACCTAGGCGCACAGGCAGCCCAGACCCAGTCAGGGTGTGGGGCAGACTGACCGCAGTCACACATTTGCGCACAGTGAGTTGGACCACACAGGCCCCAGCTGGCGAACCCAGTGGTGGAGGGCTGAGGGCGGTGGCACACTCACGTGCAGTGGGATGAAATGCACGGGCCCAGGTGACGGTAGCAGCTGCCACACCTGCGGAGGCAGCAGCGAGAGGTGGCAGACTGGACCGCCACTGATCCTCTTTGGCCCCGCCCCCACGTACAGTGTCACAACCCAGTGACTGAGTTGCCCTGCTCTGGTGAACACCTAGGGCTCCGATCCTGATACGTACATAACAGGCACGAACAGTTCAAAAGATGGTGCAAGAAGAACTCAAAGTCCCAGAGCCCATAACTCTAAGCGACCATGAGATTGCCAGCCTCTCAGATGCACAGTTCAAAACATTGGTCATCAGGGTGCTCACAGAACTGGTTGATTATAGTCACAAATTAGAGGAACATATGAAGGCTAAACTAATTGAAATGAAGGGAGATGTCCAGGAAACAAATAGTGATGGAAAGGAAACTGGGACTCAAATCAATGGAATGGACCAGAAGGAAGAACGAAACATCTAACCAGAAAAGAATGAAGAAATGAGAATTCAAAACAATGAGGAGAGGCTTAGGAACCTCCAGGACATCTTTAAACGTTCCAACATCCAGATTATAGGGGTACCAGAAGGGGGAAAGAAACAGCCACGAGTGGAACACTTATTTGAACAAATAATAAAGGAGAACTTCCCCAGTCTGGCAAAGGAAATAGACTTCCAGGAAATCCAGGAAGCTCAGAGACTCCCAAAGAAGTTTGACCCAAGAAGGAACACACCAAGGCACATCATAATTACATTAGCCAAGATTAAAATGAAGGAGAGAATCCTAGAAGCAGCAAGAGATAAGGGGACAGTCACCTACAAAGGAGTACCCATCAGACTGTCAGTGGATTTCTCAAAAGAGACCTTATAGGCAAGAAATGGCTGGAAAGAAGTATTCCAAGTCATGAAATCCAAAGACCTACAGCCAAGATTGCTTTATCCAGCAAAACTTTCATTTAGAATGGAAGGACAGATAAAGTGCTTCTCAGATAAGGTCAAGTTCAAGGAGTTCATCATCACCAAGCCCTTATTATATGAAATGTTAAAGGGACTTATATAACAAAAAGAAGGTGAAAAATATTAACAGTGAAAGGATAGCAAACTCACAGATATTAACAACCACATCTAAAACAAAAGCAAACCAAGAGGACAGCTAGATCAGGAGTGGAACCATAGAAATGAAGAACACATGGAGGGTTAGCAACAGGGGAGTGGGAGGAGGAGAAGGGGGGAGAAGGTACAGAAAATAGCATAGACAGTAGGTAGAAAATAGATAGGGGGAGGGCAAGAATAGTGGGGGAAATATAGAATTGAAAGAACTTGAGATACATGGTTATAAACTAAGGGGGGGAGAATGGTGGGGGAGGGAGTGTGCGGGCAGAGGGGAATGAAGGGGGGGAATAGAACAACTGTAATGGTATAATCAATAAAATATATATTTAAAAAAGTAAATTAAAAAATTTTCTCTCTCCAGTTTTATTACCCTTTGCTCTCTTGTTGTTGCTCTCTTCTGTGTTGGATGGGAGTTTATTGTTTTTGTGTTGTTTTTCTTTGTTTTGCCATCATCTATACAACAGCATGTAACATGTGATGGAGGCTGAGCCAATTAATCAGCCAGAGAGAGGAGATTTCCCACCAAAAAAATGGGCCAATAATAACCAGGACCCAAATATAACAGGAGAGTCCACATAACCCACACAGAGGTCATTCCTATAGCATCCAGATCAGGAAATCAAGGAGTCTGCACCACTGGGTTCTACTGAACTGCTAACACACAACACCCCTCCACAACACAGAGTCAAAGCACATCAATCTGATACATAGAAACAAACACAAAGAGACAACTAAAATGGAGAAACAAAGAAACTACCCACAAAAAAGGAGGACTCTCCAGAAAAAGAGCTAAGTGAAATCAAGGCAAGCAATTTATCAGACATAGAGTTCAAAGTAATGTTTATAAGGATGCTCAAGGAACTTAGTGAGAATATAAGAAACTTAGTGGGAGCTACATAAGCATAAAAATAGGACATAACAACCTTGAATAAGAACCAGTTGGAAGTGAAGAAGGCAAAAACTGAAATGAAGAACACACTAGAAAGAATTAAAAGCAGGCCAGATGAAGCAGAGGATAGAATCAGCAAGTTGGAAGACAAGGGAAGAAAAAACACCCAGTCAGAGCAACGAAATGAAAAAAGACTCAAGATGCATGTGCCCGCAAATCCACTGTCTGGAGGAGGTCATGCAGGTCTTTAGGTATAGAGGGAGCCCCTCCAGGAATGCCTGCCAATTCTGGAAGGGGATTTTAATCTCCTCCCTTGAGGAGAGGGCATTCCCTCTTCCAGCACCCCATCTTTTTACATGAGCACAGTTCCTCTGGCTTCCACTTTTTCTTAGAGTACTCTTTGCTCCTGTGACCCTCAAGTTTGCAGATGAAGCAAGTTTGGGGTCCTAGTGTCACTGATGGCTGTCCTTGCTGTTTCATCAGGGGCCTCAGGTAAGTCTCTCCCTGAAGAACCCCCTTAGTTGCTGAAGCTACCATTTGGGAAACCTCTTTTGCTCCCAGGATGATTTTTGATCCCACTCTCTTTTCTGTTCTCTTTTATCCTCATCATGATTGTTAAAGACTTTGAAAGCCAGATCAACTAGCTCTGATTATGGGGACTGAGGTCCCTTGTCTAGGTTTTGTAGTTTGCTGTGAATGTTAGGGTCTGACTAGGAGATGAAGTTCATCACTAGGATAGATTGACTCTCACTAGAATCAGGTTCTAAGTTAGTGTAGAGGTGAAAAGTCTCTGAGAGCCTAGAGAGGAAAAGAGCAGGATTCTCATCTGTAACTTGAGACATTTCCTTAACTTTTTCATAATTAACACACTTAGTAGTGATCCACTTCATTCCCTCTATGAGGCAGGAGAGTATGTGACCCCATTTATGGCTGTCAGGGGAATTAGCTTGATAGTTCCAGTTGGGGTCTTGGTATTAAGACCATAAGTAGTAGGCTGCCTCCACCTTAGGTCATCCCCACACCCCCATTCCTTTGTCCAAATACAGCCTCTGTTTCCTGAATTGGTACATGTAGAAAAGATAATATGAGTATCTCTCCAGGAGAGGTCATATGAGAGGGTAAAATATTCAAACTCCTTTGTAAATTAAGCCAGATTTGCTGAAAAACTACCTCAATTTAGGAGAGGTCAGACATTTAAAAGGCAGCCTAGACCTGAATAATGCTCTACAATCCAGCAATCTAATGGAAAGTGAGCTGGGTTGCAGGCTTAGGAGCTTCCTGAAAAGGATGGCTAGAATGGGTAGGGTTGGGACAGACCCAATATGAAGGGGAACAGGAGAAGTCTGAGGAGGAGAAGTAGGACAAAGAGATGGAAGGGGTGTTAAAAAGTCAGGCAAAAGAGTGGAAAGGGGATGTGGAAAAGGAGGAGGTGCAGAGACTGGGAGATGATCCAAATCTTAGTGAAATGGAGGAGGAAAGGAAGTAGGTGTAAGAGGATGCAACAGGAGGTACAGAGATCAGGATTATTAGAGAGTTCAAAAAAAGGCCTGAACATAAGGAACTTCAGACCATTTCTCAAGATGTCCATTATACAGGTCAAATTGGAGTACAGCATTATAATTAACAGATCCTTGTGGGCCAGACCTCTTGATCACCTAGTTTGTATTTAGGCCAGGTCATACTGCAATAGAAAATCAAGTGCCTGGGGGTGAAGTCAGTAAGTCGCAGAGCCTTCAAGTTCTTAAGGAAACATCCCAGTGGGGAGTCTTTGGGTGGGGTCAATTGAGCACTGCCTATGGTAATAACTGTAAGAAAGAAAGAGAACATCTTACAATGGGGGCGTTAAGGCAAAAATCCCCCAAACCCCCTGTTCCATTGTCTGGGGAATGAGAGAAGTAGAGGATGACCATTGAGAGGCACTTTGCATATGTATGACAATTTGGGCAATTTAATAGTCATGTTAATAGCTGTGCTTGCACCCAAAGCAAGGGAGATGGGTGTGACTTTCTGAATGTATCCTGGGAGCTTATAAAACCTGCTTGAAGCAGGAAGGTGGTTCTCCTGCATCATAGAGACTTGCCTGCTGTGACAAAGGATGGCAGCTGAATTTAAACTGTCAGGGACTGGAAGAATGTAGCCCATCGTGAAAGGAGTCAGAAATGGGGTCACATAGAAGGCTTTTTGTCAAGATTTAAATGGAGGTGGGAAGCCACGAAGGGAGATTCTGCCATCCTGCTATCCGGGGAGTAGTAGTGGGAGAAGAGTCATGCAGTATGGGCTACTGGATTCTATCTGGACTTTGAGACTTGTGCTTTTTCTGGGATATTACACAGAGGCTGATAACAATGTACCTTAGATCCTGAAGGAGAGAGTTGCTGCAAAGGATGATGACTTTGGTACCTTCCAGAGGCACTGGGGAACTGTTTGTGCAGTATGAATTTGTTTTGCAGATATGCATGAATGGCCAGGCACCTGTACTTTAACCTGGACTTCTGTTTCCTATGTCCTTTAATTGTTCAGCCCTTTGACTGAGGTTCTGTAGAATGGAGAAAAAAGGTGGAAAAAGTTATTTCTAGTGCTCTCCTTCCCCCAGCCCTGTACTAATTTATATGTTCTCATTCTGAGCTTTTCTCCCAGCTCTCATCCCTCTCAAATCTTCCCTTCAGCTCTTTAATGTTTATTCTGCTTAGTTGTCACCCCTTGTGGTGGCTACTAAGCCAAATCCTTACTTTGAAACTTGGTAATTAGAGGGAAGAATTAAGCATTTATCCTTCCTTTGCAGTAGGAACTATATTTCAATATAATTAAATATTGATAATTTTACTTTTATTTATTTAACATTTTCATAGAACCTACCATGATGCAGGCCTCATTCTGATTGCTTTACCAATACTACCTCATTTAATTCTCATAGACACTGAATTTTACTGATAAAGAAAATGAGATACCTAGAGGTAAAGTGACTTAGTCACACAGCTGGGAGTTGGTGGGGTCAGGATTTAAATCCAGACAGCATGGCTCCAAAGTTTGTGCTCTTATCCACAGCACTAGGTTGCCTTGGTTGAACAAGAGAAGTTCTAACTGTGAGTGCCAGCTAGTAAATATAGATAGAGTGATATAATTAGAAAATTATTTTTACAACTGTCCTGAATTCATTGATCCAGACAAGAATTGTCCAGTGTGATTAAAACTATCACGTGAGTAGTTGACGGTGAGCTGGACATTTGTGTGGTGACAAAGTAATAGCCCACAGACTATTTTCTGGGCATCAGAAGGTGAACCTAATTATACAATGAATCAGGCTACCGTCAATCATAGCATTACTACCAGCAGGACAACAAGATACACGTCTCCTGTTGTGCTCTAATGCCATGTCGATGTATTGTAGCCAAAAACAACTTTAACTTGAATGTGATCAAGCTTTTAGGCCTAACAACCGGTTTATATGAAATACAGAAGATTAAGCACAAGCTAAATGATACCACATATAAGCACTTAGACAAATCCAAAAAGCGGGACAGTCTTCAGAACAATTGGCTCAATTTCTTCAATAAATCCATATAACATGTAATAAAAAAATGAATGTCCTCAAGTTAAGGAGATTTAATAGACATTAAAAGGTGACGGTGATTTTGGATTGAATCCTGAGTTGGACAAATCAGCTGTAAAGGACATGTATGGAATAATTGGGGGAAATTTGGATATGATTTGAGCATAATGAGGTGTTAAAAGCTTTGCACACAGAAGTAAAAAAATACAATTATTTTTGTGTACATTTTAAAGTAAATTAGGTCTTTTACTATCTTCCTTGTTACAGAATAGTCTCTCCATTTCTTTGTCCTGCTGGAATCCTGGCTCCCTGCTTACATGTTGCTTCCTGTAGCAAACAATGTTGGTGCTCCACCCATATCCCCTGGGCCCATACCATTTCTTTCCACACCAGCCTGACTTCTAACTGCCAGCCCCTGCATCTCTTTACCTAAAGGTTTTCCTCTTGCCTTCAGAGTCCTCTTTGCCTACATATAGAAGAAGTCATAAGTGCCAGGGGATGAACCACTGCTCTGGAACAGCTCTGAATCAATGGCTGGCAAGAGTAGGTTATCCCTCAGGTGGAATAATTTTGAGCTGTATATTCTACACTGCTTCCAAGAAATATCCAGAATGATTAAGTTCCAGTTGCCCACAGTGGTAATTTGCTTTGAAACATACCCTTTATTTGTATTCTGCTCTACCATATCTCACCCCCTCCCTACTCCATTATGGGTATTTCCTGTAATCACTTTCCCCTAATAAATACTTATGCTGAGATTCTTATATCAGAATCTGATTTGGCGATAATATAGACTAAAAACATTTTTCTGATGCCCTTTCCTGTGCTAATTGTTCTTTCTCCCAAAGTCTGAGAGCAAAAGATCCCATAAGTATTTTCCTAGTGCCCCTCATTTGCCCTCACGTGGCATTCCTGCCTTCTTTAATACTCACATGATTTACCCTTTATGCCTCCTCACTGTTAACATTTATCAGCATCTTAGTTACTATGACAGGTTCATGGAATATCAAGGTGTAATGCTGTACCCCAAATTTTGTGATTAGCTTGAGGACCCCATATGGAACTTCCAACTCTTGTCTTCTTGATTCCCTCACTTCAGGCTATCTTCAGCTCTGCTCCATTTTAGCCACTGCCTTACCCACATGATGGACCTCATCATCACACGGAACTTCTGCATATCTGAAACTTTGAACTCCAATTTCCATTCTTAGATTATAATATCCCACTTTACCAGCTCTTACAGTTCTTTCTACTTGTTCTTGGAATGAACCTAAAAGTCTCCACTCTAAATCAGTTCTATAATCTACTAATCTACTTTTTTTTTTTACTCCTGAAGACTGCTAGAGAAGATCATCTAAACTTTAAAATTGTTGAAGTGGTCTTCAGCCTCATTTATACTCTCAACTCGGAGTCAATCCTTTTGCTTATCCTTGGGAAGCAACTTATTTCTCTCAAGTAATGCTATTTTTTTCCTTTATTTATTTATTTAATTGTTGTTAAAGTACAGTTTTCTGTTTTTCACTCCCATCCCAGCCCACCCCCTTGTGCTCCCCACCTCCCTCCCATTTCCACCCCCCCTAGTTTTTGTCCATGTGTCCCTCATTCTAGTTCTTGTAAATCCTTCCCATTTCCCTCTGGAATTCCTCCCCTTCTCACCTCTGGACACTGTCAACCTGCTCTCTATGTCAGTGTCTTCAGTTATATCCTGCTTGTTTGTTTGTTTTGTTGTTTAGGTTCCTGTTAAAGGTGAGTTAAAATGGTATTTGTCTTTCACCACCTGGCTTATTGTAAAATAATGTTTTCCAGTTCCATCCATGCTGCTGCAAAGGGTAGTAGTTCCTTCTTTCTTTCTGCTGCATAGAATTTCACTGTGTAAATGTACTATAGTTTTTGGATCCATTCATTTACTGGTGGGCACCTAGGTTGCTTCCAACTCTTGGCTATTGTAATTTGTGCTGCTATGAACATTGGGGCACATAGGTTCTTTTGGATTGGT
Organism: Sturnira hondurensis; assembly: GCF_014824575.4. NCBI lineage: Eukaryota > Metazoa > Chordata > Mammalia > Chiroptera > Phyllostomidae > Sturnira > Sturnira hondurensis. The sequence goes on along the minus strand of NW_028090025.1, from coordinate 4,869 downwards.
GTTTCAGGGTTCTTAGCATATAATCCCAGTAGTGGAATTGCTGGGTCAAAAGGCAGTTCCATTTTGAGTTTTCATAGAAGATTCTGTAATGTTTTCCATAGTGGTTGTACCAGTCTGCAATCCCACCAACAATGAACTAGGGTCCCCTTTTCCCCACAACCTCTCCAACATTTATTGTTGCTTTGTTTATGATGGCTATTCTGACCAGTGTAAAGTGGTATCTCATTGTGGTTTTAATTTGCATCTCTCTGATGGCTAGTGATATTTAGCATCTTTTCATGTGTCTCTGGATCCTCTGTATGTCCTCCTTGGAGAAATGTCTGTTCAAGTCCTTTGCTCATTTTTTAATTGGGTTGCTTGTCTTCTTAGACTGGAGTCGTGTAAGTTCTTTGAATATTTTGGAAACTAAACCCTTGACTGAAGTATCACTGGCAAATATGTTTTCCCATATAGTTGGTTCTCTTTTTATTTTAATACTGTTTTCTTTAGCCATGCAGAAGCTTTTTATTTTGAAGAAATACCATTTGTTAATTCTTTCCTTTATGTCCCTTACTCTAGGGGACGTATCAGTAAAAATGTTGCTGTGTGAAATATCTGAGATTTTCCTGCCAATGTTCTCCTCTAGGACTTTACTGGTGTCATGGCTTATATTTAAGTCTTTTATCCACCTTGAATTTCTTTTTGTGTATGGTGTAAGTTGGTGCTCAAGTTTCTTTTTTTTGCATGTAGCTGTCCACTTCTACCAACACCATTTGTTGAAGAGGCTATTTTTACCCCATTTTATGTTACCACCCCCTTTGTTGAATATAATTGCCCATAGAGACTTGGGTTTATTTCTGGGCTCTCTGTTCTGTTCCATTGGTCTATGTGCCTGTTTTTATGCCAGTACTAGGCTGTTTTGATGACAGTGGCCTTGGAATACAGTTTGGTATCAGGTATTGTGATCTCTCCTACTTTTCTCTTCTTTCTCAAAATTGCAGCAGCTATTCAGGGTCATTTATGGTTCCATATAATTTTTGAAGTGTTTGTTCTGTGTCTGTGAAATATGCCATTGGTAGTTTAATAGGTATTGCATTGGATCTGTAAATTGCTTTGGGTAGTATGGACATTTTGATGATGTTAATTCTTCCAATCCATGAACACAGTATACGGTTCCATTTGTTTGTGTCTTCCTTGATTTCTTTCTTCAGTGTTGTGTAGTTTTCTGTATACAGGTCTTTTACCTCTTTGGTTAGGTTTATTCCTACGTATCTTATTTTTGTTTTTGCTATATAAAATGGAATTTTTTTCTTGATTTCTGCTTCTGCTCTTTCATTGTTGGTATAGAAAAAGGCCTTTGATTTCTGGATGTTGACTTTGTATCCTGTTGTTTTGCCAAATTCATTTATTAGGTCGAGCAGTTTTTTGACAAGGTACATAGCATTTTTTATGTACACTATCATGTCCTCTGCAACAATGACACTTTTTGTTTTCTCCTTTCTGATTTGGTTTGCAGGCCAGCGCTCAATCCACTGAGCCACACCAGCCAGGGCTTTCCTTTCTGATTTGGATGCTTTTTATTTCCTTTTAGTGTCTGACCACTGTGGCTAAAACTTCCAATACTATGTTGAATAGAAGTGGTGAAAGAGGACAACCTTTTCTTGTTCCTTATCTTAGTGGAAAAGATTTTAGTTTTTGCCCATTGAATATGATGTTGGCTGTAGGACTCTCACATATGGCCTTTATTACGTTGAGGAATGCTCCCTCTATTCTCACTTTAGTAAGGGTTTTTGTCACAAATGTGTGCTGTACCTTATCAAATGCTTTTTCTGCATCCATTCAATGATCCTGTGATTTTTGTCTTCATTTTTGTCTATGTGATGTTTTATATTTATTAATTTGTGAATATTGTACCATCCCTGCATCCCTGGGTGAATCCCACTTGGTCATGGTGTATGATCTTTTTAATGGATTGCTGGACACGGTTTGACAAATTTTGTTGAGGATTTTAGGGTCTCTGTTCATGTATAATATTGGCCTGAAGTTGTCTTTCTTTCTTGTCTTTATCTGGTTTGGGGATTAGGATGGTGCTGGCTTCATAAAAGGAGTTTGGGAGTCTTTGATCATTTTGGATTTTAAAAAAAATTTTTAAAAATATTTTATTTGTTTATTTTTAGAGAGGGGGAAGGGAAGGAGAAAGGAGGAGAGAAACATCAATGTGTGGTTGCCTCTCATGCATCCCCCACTGGGGCCCTGGCCTGCAATCCAGTCACGTGCCCTGACTGGGAATTGAACTGCGATCGTGAGGTTCACAGGCCCGTGTTCCATCCACTGAGCTACACCAGCCAGGGCCATTTTGGATTTTTTGGAATAATCTGTGAAGGATGGGGGTTATCTCTTCCTTAAATGCTTTGTAGAATTCTCCCCTAAAACCATCCAGTCCAGGGCTTTTTTGTGTTGGGAGTTTTTTTGATTACTGCTGCAGTTTCTTCTACTGTTATTGGTCTGTTTAGTCTTTCTGCTTCTTCTTCATTGAGTTTTGGAAGATTATATTTTTCTAGAAATTTGTCCATTTCACCTAGGTTTTCAGATCTTGGGATACAATTCTTCATAGTAATTTCTTATAATTCCCTCTATTTCTGTGGTGTCAGCTGTAATCTTCCCTCTTTCATTTCTGATTGTGTTTATTTGTGGTCCTCTCTCTTCTTTTCTTGATGAGCCTACTTAATGGCTTGTCGATTTTGTTTATCTTTTCAAAAAACCAGCTCCTAGATTCATTGATTCTTAGAATTGTGCTTTTAGACTCTATGTCATTTAATTGTGCTCTGATCTTGGTTATTTTCTTTCTTCTACCTGCTCTGGGCTTTTATTGTTGTTCCTCAAGTTCCTGTACAAACAAGGTTACGTTATTTGTTTGAAATGTTTCTGTGTTTTTTAGGTAGACATGTATCACTATGAACTTTCCTCTCGGGACTGCCTTAACTGTGTCCCAAAAGTTTTGGGTTGCTTTGTATTCATTTTTGTTTGTTTCCAGAAACTTTTCAATTTCTTCCTTAATTTCATTTTGGACCCATTTTTGTTTAATAGTGTGCTATTCAGTCTCCATGAGTTTGAGCGTTTGGGATTTTTACCCTTGCGGTTGGTTTCTAGTTTCAGGCCCTTGTAGTTAGAAAAAATGCTTGATATGATTTCCATTTTCTTGAAGTTGTTGAGGCTCATTTTGTGTCCTATCGTGTGGTCTATTTTTGAAAATATTCCATATGCATTTGAAAAGAATGTATATTTAGTTTCTTTGGGATGAAAGGATCTATCTATATAACATATCAGTAAAGTCCATTTCACCTAGGGCATTATTCAATGCCACAATATCTTCCTTGATATTTTGTTTGGAAGATCTGTCCATTTTTGACAGTGGGATGTTAAATTTTCATACTATAATTGTGTTGCTGTCAATATCTTTCTTGAAGTCCTCTAAGATTTTCTTTATGTATTTGAGTACTCCTATGTTGGGTCCATATATGTTTACAATGTTTATGTCTTCTTGGTGGATTCTAACCTTGAGAATTATGAAGTGAACTTCTGGATCTCTCTTTATGGCCCTTTTTTAAAAGTACCTATTGTCTGGTATGAGTATTGCTACCCCGGTTTCTTTTTTTCCTGTTCCTTTGCTTGGAAGATATGTTTCCAGTCCTTCACTTTCAGTCTATGTAGGTTTTTTGTCCTGAGGTGTGTCTCCTGTAGGCATCGCATATCTCATTCATGCTTTCTTATTCATTCAGCTATTTTATGTCTTTTCATTGGAGCATTTAATCCACTTATGTTTAAGCTTGTTATTGATAGGTACTTACTCATTGCCATTTTTTGTACCTGTGTTCCTCTCTCTCTCTCTTTCTCTCTTTCTTCCTTTCCTTAAAACAGTCCCTTTAGCATCTCTGCTGAGCTTGTTTGTTGGAGGTGTATTTTTTAGTCTTGTTTTTATTTCTGGGAAGCTCCTATTTGGCCTTCTATCCTGATTGAGAGCCTTGCTGGATAAAGTAGCTTTGGTTGCAGGCCTCTAGTTCTCATAACTTGGAATTTTCTTGCCATTCTATTCTGGATTTCAGTGTTTCCATTGAGAAGTCAGCTGCCAGCTTTACTGGGGCTCCCTTTTATGTTACTTCCTTTTTCTTGCTTGCTGCCTTTAAGATTCTCCCTTTGTCTTGGAAATTTGCCATTTTAATTATGATGTGTCTTGAAGTTGGTCTCTTTGGGCTCCTATTGTTTGGGGCTCTCTATGCTCTCTGGATTTGTGTGACTTTTTCTCTCATCAAATTAGGGAAGTTTTTACCATTACTCTTTCACAAAGGTTTTCTATCCCTTACTCTTCTCCTTCTGTTATTCCTATTATACATATATTATTACATTTTTTGTTGTCTTGCATGTCCCTTGATCCCTCTACATTTTCTGTGAGCCTCTTTTATTTTCTTGCTCTTCCTGGGTGTTTTTATCTACCTTGTCCTACAGCTCACTGATTCAATCTTCTGCTTCATTGAGCCTGCTTTTGATTCTTTCTACCATGTTCTTCAGTTCAGAAATTGTATTCTTTTCCTCTTGGGTCTCGTTGATAGTTTCTACTTGCTTTTTCATGTTGATATAGTTTGCAGCGAGTTCATTGTAGTTTCCCTGTAGTTTGTGGTAATTCTCTGTGAGCTCATTAGCTTCCTGATAACCATTGCTTTGAACTTATTATCTGATATTTGCGTTGCCTCTATTTTATTTAGCATTCTTTCTGAGGCTTCCTCCTTTCCTTTCATTTGGGGATTGTTTCTTTGTCTTCCCATTGTTTGTGAGACTCTTCTGTTTAGCCTCAGCTTCTTAAATTTACTTGTTATGGATGAAGATCTGGGAGGG